>NW_006767630.1:679855-759353 GCF_000300595.1 Phanerochaete carnosa HHB-10118-sp | reverse complement strand
CGACTGCCACAGGCAGCTGAAGCTGAGGCATTGTGCGACAGCCTCGTTCTGTCCCTTGCCCCAGGCTTTTGAAGTGGAAGACAAGTCAGAATGTGCGGAAGCGAGGCCTTGGCGCTTCGAGCTTGGACGCTCAGGCAATTGGTGATAAGGCCGCCGCACCGTGTGGTCACGGAATTTGAAGCCTGCAATTGGCTGATGTACCAGCTTGATCCGCCATCAACGGAACCGACATCGACGTGCCGCCGAAGGCGACTCAGACAACGCCGAACATTTATGACGTTCCTCGCTCCGACCGTGGATAACTCAAGCGGGTAGGGCTTTTGTCAGCGACATGCATCGACTCTGGCTTGCGGGATGCATGGTGCATTCGATGCTTCTATATTATAGTAGAGATTCGGAGTCCCAGATCTATGCTGATGCTCTCACGAGACAAACCTCTTCCTCTTTGTGTGAATTGAGGTCTGAAAACACTCACGCCCCGTACGCGAATTTTAAGGTACTGAAAACCTTTTGCTATACGCATGCTTTGATCACGAACCACACGAGACCCCGACGGCATAGCGTTGCGCCATCACCCGCATTTTCCTCATCACGAATCACAATACGCCGAAAGGGCGTGAACACAGAAACACAGGGATACAGCGAGAACCGAAGAACGTGCATGATACACTCCAGGAATACAACACCAGCAATATGCAAAAAAACGGAACAGTACAAATCATAATCGCAAGCAAATAGGAAATCTAGGCAGCATATCTACTTGTCTTTCTCGTCTTCGTCCACCCCGTCCCTGGGCGCCTTCTTCGGGAGGTTTGCCCTGGGGCCCGTAAAGGACTTGTACCCCCAGAACCACCAGTATATCATCGCGAGAATCTGGAAAGGAACATACACAACGACGGCCCAGTTCATGTCGGCCGGCGCAGGCATTGGAGTGTCCGGGCTGGTGAACCGTTAGCTCGGAGGCGGGCAACAAATATTTACGGCAGTCACTCACAAGCTGACGAGCGGCATGATGAAAAAGTTCCACGCTACGGCGAGCCACCGGATGCTCCTGCTCCAGCGTCCGAGGTTGTACGGCCCGGATGTGTATTCAGGGTTGTCCTCGTAAAGACAGCGGCCGAGTACCGGGAGGATGTACGAGATCTGGCCCGCGAGCGTGCTGCCCGAGAAGAACGCCTCGAACGCGGTGTCTGACCCAATCGAAATCGCGCCGAAGCCCGCGGAGAGCAGGAACACGACGAGCGACGCGTTGTTCGGCGTGTGCGTCCGCTTGTCGATCTTGCTCAGCCAACCCGAGAACGGCAGCGCCTTGTCCCGGCTGTACGCGAAGAAGATGCGCGACGCCGCGACAAACTGTGTGACGACGATGAGCCTGCGTCTGAGACATGTATATCGGAGGCGACTCACGAATGCGACGCCGCAACCAAACTGCGAGAAGAAGTTGATCGCGAGCAGTGCGACGCCCGCCTTCTCGCCCAGGACGTTCGCCGTCAGCGTCCCGATCGGCTGCCCCAGCGGGTTCGCCATGAGCGCATCGATATCCGTCGAGCACAGCGCGAGCGAGATTAGATAGATGAATCCGAGCCCCGCTGACGACCATGTGCTCCACACCATCGCGCGGGGCACCGCGATGGCAGGGTGGCTCGTCTCCTCGGCGACGTGCGCCGCAACATCATACCCACTCAATGTCCACGTCGCGGACAGGAAGGTCATACAGAACGCCCAGCCCGACGGCCAGCCGGTTTGGTTGTACACCTGCATAGTTTGCGTTAGATAACGAGAGCGGCAGACAAGATAGAAAGAAATATACACTCGTGAAGATTTCCTTCGCAGAGTTCAAATTCGTTGCTTTTGCAGGGAGAATGATCGTCGTCACGATGAGGACGACGATACCGAGCATGGTTGCCCAGATGTTGAACCAGCTCACATACTTCGTCGGCAGGCAGATAATCACGTAAGACAGGAACATCATCGCCAGATAGACGAGATAGACATGCCAGACAGTCGCAATGTAGTTTGGATACGCGAGCTGAGCTGTTGCTATCAATAGCTGGGCGGCTGAGTATGTGATAGAGCAGCATGAGAGTGGTGTCGAGATAATCATGGACCATGCGACAACATAGCACGATAACTGAAACATTGACAGTGAAACTTAAATAACATAAGGCCGGATAAGGACCAGTGCGCACCTTTTTATACCGGGGAGCCGCGGTCATATAAGCCCAGTAATAGAGACCGCCAGAGGTGGGGTAAGCAGAGGCAAGCTCAGCCAAGGAGTAAGCAAGAGGCTGCATTTTTATGTTTATGTTTATTTTCAGTATTTTCTCAAAGATGTATTGAGCATCATGCACCTGTCCCATGACTGCACCAACGAGCCAGCCCCACGTCATGCCCACCAGTCCACTAATCACTTCAGCGTACGTTCCTTTCGCCGCTTTGATAGCGACTCACCAGTAGCCCATCGTGTACCTGCATTGAGTGAGTATCAATAACTCTTGACACAGCGGGCAACATACCAGATGGTGCCCGCTACACCCGGCAGTACCGCGAGCTCACTGGAACACAGCGACCAGAGACCAAGGAAAGAAAAGTCGCGCTTGAACTCCTGCTTGTAGCCGAGCGTCTCAAGTACGGCATCGTCTGAATCTGTGTACGAGACAGACTCGACGTCGAGCTGGGGGATGCTCTGCATTTTCTCGTCTTCGACGGACATGGCGGGGGACGACACCGACGAGGAAAAGACGGAGGTGAGGGTCAACCGACCACAGGCATCAACCCCACAGGTTGATTGAACTTTATAACTCGCTCCGGAGGCGACCCTTGCGGTAGGAGAAAGTATGTTGTTTCCGGCGGCTTCCCAGCGTTTCCCTACACATCCACATGGACGCTATCTCGAAAAATTAGTGATCGAATAGGCACCGGAAACCGATAGGACATGATAACAGGCCGAGTTAGCGACGTCCTTAGGTGTCGCGTGTCCACGAAATGGGCAGTTTAAAATTATACGTAAGGCGGCCCCCGACCTCTTCAGCGTCGTCATGAGCAATGCGAGACTAACCCGAATTCATCTGCATATGGTTTATTCAGGCATAAATTTTTGCTCAGGTTCAGAGCAAGAGGCAGCAGTTAAGAGTTGTATCGAAGAGGGGATGCTGAGTGCAGTCTGAAAGTCGGAAGAAAGCCCCCCTCTGCCGACTTTGCCGTTTATGGCGGGTAACCCTAACCCTGCGCTGGACAAACCTGGCCAGGCAAAACCGGCTGTAAGATCACAACCCTGTACCAGTAGAACTTATCTGACTACAATCATCTACCTGTAATTTTATGTCCCACCTAGTCAACAGCACACTAGCCCAAAGCCCCGCCTGTATAGCAACATGTCAGGAGTCTCGCTGGCTTGGGATCTTCCTCCCGAAGTAAACGCTAGTGTATAGCTTCTGGCCTGCGGCGATCTCAATATTGGACGATCCGTGGGGGCTGAACTTCTTTATGTCATAAAGCCAGCCATTCTTGGTGTGTCGCAAGTGTTTTGAGTTGCTACCCCAAAGGCACTTAACAGTCTCCTCATTCTTTTCATTCTTTTGTACGCGCGCGCTGCTTATGCAGGACAGTTTCAAATCCAGAACAAGTAGCTTGCACCTTTGAGCACTTCGTCGGCTCAGCAGGGTATCGCGCGGACACTTCTCCGTGCTGGCTAGCGCTTCGTAGGGGCTTTGTGCCCGACTTGGCGTCACGGTGGTACATATATATCATCGCCAATGCATACACGCTACCCGTGGCCGGATGAACCCCCGCGATCTCTTGGGAGAGCTTGAGCCAATCGTGTACAAGCGTTTTCGGCTCGGCTCGGCTCGGCTCGGACGAGACGACGACTTGGAAGTATCTGCTTCCGGCCCACGTCGAGCGTTGCAGAGAGTGGAAATATGAGGAACATTTCCAGTATGTATTCTATGGTAAAATACAGCGTCACTCTCTACCAGACCACGCCAGTCTCCTATCTACGCGTGCGGCGCGTGAGGAATTCGCGGCGGAGGACCATACGCCGTTGAAAAATGACGTCACGCGCACCGCGCACCGGCGGCTGTTTCAGCCGGAACAGCTCAGGTGCGACGTGCAGGACCTGCAGGATTTAGTTTCCCTCAAGGCTTACGCAAGGTCTGTATGGCATGCAGGAAGACAGTGCACTGCAGCGTCGATTGTCAAAGGCAACATTGTTGGCCTGGCGCCACTAAACTCACGCCATTGCTTTAGTTTACTATGGCAGAGCTCCCTTCCTTGTAAAATCTATCCTCTTCATAATCAGGACGACAAAATGTATCAATTGTCATACGCATACTTGATGGAGATTCATACTTGATGAGATTCGTCATTCAACCTTCAACAAGGTTCGATGGTGAAAGTCCGATTCCGCATCATCGAAAAGCACTATTACCATTCTCTCAGAGACCCATCCGCCCCAGTCCACACATCGTTCCTCCAGGCCTTCTCCTGGACGTAACGGGCAGCAGTCTCACGAACGAGGGTCTCATTAACCTCGATGCCAAGTCCAGGGCCTTCAAAACGATGTTAGCTTGCGACTGACGCGCAATATTCCGTTCACGGACCTGACAAAGCTTCGATATACCCGTGTTCAATAGCGAACACTGCAGGGTCAACGATATACGTGAAGAGGTCTGCGCCTTGGTTGTAGTGCATCTGTGGAGAGCATGCCTTCAGTTCTGTTGTCGAATAAATCACGTTATAGGGCTACCGACCTGCCAGCTCATTTCCTGGATGACGACTGGGGCTCAAGAATTAGCTTCGACGTGAAGACATGGTAGTGGATTCACTTACAATTAGGTGCGGTAAGATCTACCTGGATACAAGCCGCTAGCGCGATAGGACCAAGTGGGCAATGGGGTGCAAGCGCAACGTCGTAGATCTCAGTCAGCGAGGCTATACGATGGAGCTCACTGATCCCTCCGCAGTGCGAGACCTGAATAATGAGTGAGTAAACGCCTCGGGAGCAGGAATTGGAGCACTTACATCTGGCTGAGCGATGTCTATCGCCCGCTTTTCCAAGTAAGGGCGGAAGTCGTGCCTTGTGTACAACCGCTCTCCGAGAGCGATGGGCGTCACGATCATTTGCGCAAGGTCAGCAATCTCCTCAGGTTGCGTGGGTAGGAGCGGTTCTTCGATGAACATTGGCTGGAGGGGCGATAACAGTTTCGCGAGCTGCTTTGCCATGCCTTTGTGCAACCGACCGTGGAAATCGACACCGACATCGAGACCGAGAGAGCGCACGTCACGAACACGGGCAATAGTATCCATGAGGACGCTTGGGGAGTCTATCCAATCTACCGCGCCTGCAGCGGGGAGTCAGCGGCCATTGTCAAGGCAGTTGGTAGAGCCCACCAGTTCCGTTCATCTTGACAGCAGTGAAGCCTTGCTCTTTGCGCTTTGTGGCACCTTCAAGCACCGCTTGCGGAGAATCTCCGCCTATCCATCCGTAGACTTTGACTTTGTCTCTGACCTTGCCTCCGAGCAGCTGCCAGACTGGCACGCCGAGCTTCTTGCCTTTAATGTCCCATAGGGCAATGTCCAAGCCAGAAAGTGCAGACTGAAGGGACATAGAGTTCGATAATTAGTAGCATGGAAGGGGAGCGGTATCCCACTTGCCATGAGGACGGGTCCGCCGCGGTAAAAGCGGGACCGGTAAGCGTGCTGCCAGATGTCCTGAATGCGGTCGCCATCCCATCCGAGAAACGTTTCGCGAAGAGCCATGGTAGCACCTTCTACAGCCTCGGTGTGACCTGCACAGCGCAGTCATCTGCATTGCTATTCGTACACCAGGGAGGGATAAAGATACTGTACCTTCCAAGGAACTTTCACCCCAGCCAACGATTCCCCCTCTGTCTCTACACGGATGAAGAGCCATCGCGGTGGTAGACGAAAAATCTGAGATCGCCAGAGAGTTCGTCCTGCTTAGCAGTTTCGAGCTAGTGCATGTGCATTATGCGCACCTCAAGGTTGATGATCTTGCTGGATGGCAGTTCGGCCATTTCTGGAGTCGGTTTTGGGCCATCCTATGCCCTAGATATCCGGAGCTTTATATCTCGGAGTGAGCCAAAGCTCCACTACGTAGTTCTTGATCAGCTGCTACGTGCAGCGGTCCGTCGACGATGAAAACGCGGTCAGCATGAGGTCGTGGTTGTGCCGAGACTTGGCGCTGAAACGAGTATCGCATGCCCCTTTCCGTGCTAATTCTTCTCGTCCGCATATCTGCGTGCATGTCAATCAGAACGCATACTGTGATCACGCAGGAGAACGCACGGCAGAGGAGAAGGTCGGCGTTGCAAGCGAAGGTGGTTGTGGCAGCAACAGACAAGCGGGCGCTTCGCCGCTTCCGTCTCACCACGTCCTGCTGGCACATCCTGCCGACGTTCCAGCCCTGGCCTACTAACTTATAATCTCGTATTTCTGGCGCAATACACCATGCTAACAAGGCTGCGACCGAGCCACCTACCCACGCTCCTCTTGACGACACTACTGCTGCTCTGCACGGTACCCATATACGCGATCAAATTCGAGCTGCAGGCATACCGATATCCACCAGGAAAGTGCATTTGGAACGCCGCACACTCGGGTGCACTGGTCATCGTGACCGCCAATGTAGGCCCTGGAGATGGACAGCGCGTAGACATTGAGATTGTGGACTCTGGGCCGGAGAAGAACGTCTACCTCAGCAAACGTGGAATCAACGGCGAGGCGCGGTTCGCCATCACTGCGCATTCGACGGAAGGGGACGTGGGGGTCTGCTTCAAGAACTACCTCGATGTCGGTGAGTATCTAGGTATTCTACATCGTTGTGCATTCGCTGAGCTATGATTCTCTGCGAAGCTGAGGGCGGCCAGCAACAAAAACGTGTCATTGACCTGGATGTCGATATCGGTGCGGACGCTGTCGACTACAAGTGAGTTACACGCGTCGCCTTTATTTGCGCACACCAATATACTCTTGTAGTGCAATTGCCAACCAAGAGTCACTATCTGCGCTCGAGACAGAGATGAGGAAACTAGAGGGTATAGTCAAGGAAGTTGTGGACGAACTGAGCTATCTCAAGAAACGCGAGGAGAGATTTCAGTTAACAAACGGTGCGTCTCTATATACCTCGTGTGGTAGTATGTCGCTGACACACGTATCAGTATCAACAAAGAAGCGAGTGCAGAACTTTGCATGGTTCACACTCGTGGCGCTCATTTGTTTGGGAGTGTGGCAAATATTCCACCTTCGCGCGTTCTTCAAACGCAAATACCTCATTGACTGAGGTTTTTGCTTCATCGTGATGTCGTAGTGGTTTAATTGCTATTTCATTGGGTACACATCGCTCACTACCGTTTGAGCCCTGACTGCGTACACTACACCTTGTGGGATAACGACGTCGCGCTCAGCTTCATTACTACCCTCCCTTCTCCGCATCCCGGTCGGGGTGCGTGTATGTAGGTTGGGTCGGTAAAGCTATCCCGTAAGCTGGGCCTGTCTCTTCCAGAAGTTCCTGGTGCAAGCATCCAACTCAGTAACCTATTGCACGTAGTTACGACGTGAGAACGGCTGTCCACGCAGAATATCCATTGATGCATGTTTAGAACTCTGCCTGAGCGTTTTCTTGTAGAGGTATGCGATGCTTAACGCAGTCGATCTCGGTACGACAGGCCGGGTGCACCACATAATCCCCTGCGTCCGCCACTGCTTTGTCCGCTATCTCCCACTCGCATCTCCTCCTCAATCCCCTAAGCAGAGCTGTATAAACCACTGGGTTGATGTCCTGCCGAGTGCGCCTGTACGCGTTGTAGTACGCGAACGCCTGGCGCGCTCCCAAAGGGTGAGGATTCTCGAGACAGGCCCTGACGACCCGTTGCATCACGTACGAGCGGGCTGTCAAGGAGCGGCCGGACGCTTTGAACTTGTCCAGCACCGTTTTCCGGAAGCTGCGCGCCAGCGCCGGGTCTGTCCACGACCTGCGTTCGACGCCGCACAGAACGGTAACGTAGGCGAGCTCTGTCGGGCGGAGCTTGCTGGACGGGTCCGCTTCCATGTAGCTGAGGACATCGATTGCCGCGGAGAACGCGTCGTCGTCCTGGGCTGCACTGAGGTGTTCGAGCAGCGGGACACAGACATTATGATCAATTTCTGTACCGTTCTGGCGCGTGAGCGCGAAGACAAGCTGGGTGGCGTCCGTGCGCACCGGGAAGAGAGCCGTCAGGAGGACTGAGACTGTGTATGTGTCGGCGACCACTCCCGATACACTCATCTCCTGGAAAATGGCCTTGATACCCTTCGTGTCTCGCTTCTGCGCGTAGTGCCTGAGGAATGTATTGAACGAGGCGACGCCGGGACGTGGGCCTTTGGCCTTCATGCGATCGAGGATTTTCCGCGCTTTGTCGGTCTGCGATAGGCGTAAAAGCAACTTCAGTACGGTATCGTATACGGACAGCACCGCAGGATCATCGGCGGGAAATGACGTTTTACCGACGAGCTTTTGAAAAGCGTCGAAGAGGGCCATAGCGTCTTGCATGCGTCCCTCGCTGAACAAAGAGCTGATGTAGGCAGCGTAGGCCACCGCGCCTGGAGTAGGCTCTACGGAGCGCAGTATATCCCACGTCGCTTGAGCACGGTCGAATCGTTTCGCGAAGGCGAATCCGTCGATAGCGGCTGCCCAGATGCACATTGGCATAGGTGAGACAAGCTTGCTCACACCATCCCAGATGTGTTTTGCGGCATCGAATTGGCGGGTGCGTGTAAGCTCCCCAATGAGTATGGCCCAGTGTTCCTCTTCCATCACGACGTAAACCTGATCAGAGCTGGGCGGTTCAGATTCCCTGAAGAAGAGGAAGGTGTCGTCCCGCAGGCACTCCCTGAGTACATTGTTGCATGCATACAAGAATGAAGGAGAGTCGCTCTTCATTTGTTCGACATGCCTACGAAAGCTTTTGAGGGGAAGGGAATAAATCCTTGCGATGTTGGCGCGGGAGGCGAATTCTAGCGTTTTGTCGCGTAGAGCTAAGTCGTTTGCAATAGTCGGTATGGACATGGTCATCGTGGTATATGTCATGCGAATGCGAGGATTCTGCGAGAAGGCCTTTATTACAGGAGATATCGAGTCCTTCATGGCGTGTGCAGATAGGAAATAACAGATGGTAAGGTGATGATGCAACGCTCGCATCCCAGTTGCCCAAACGTAACGATTGTATGTTTCTCCAAGGCCACGCCCTTGAAAACTCGTGACGTACTCAGAGCGTTCCGCTAGTAGTGCATCAACATGGTTGAAAAGAGACAGAGTTGCGTCAGGGTTTCTCTTCAATAGGTAGTGATGCATGCGCGCCCAAAAACCTGCACAAGCGCTAAAGTCCTTTGCAGCCGCAAAGGCTGCTAGTTCGTCGATGGCGGCGAGCCCCGTGTACTCGGAAGAATCGTTGCTAGTTTGAAGGCCCGCAATGAGATCCGAGTATTCGAGAACACAGTCACGGTTCATGAAGTGGAGGGGGCGGAGCCGCCACAGAGCCGGCCAGAGATTAGAGACAAGATCTACGTCGCCCCGTTTGAGAGCCGTCACTATTTCTTGGTGCACTTCGTGCATTCGATGTAATCTTTGATTGGCGGCGTCGAGTTCGTTAGCGGGAGGGACTGTTGTACTGCCATCTGTTCGTAGGAAGCCCAAAGAGAGTCCTGGGGCAGCTTGGTAGTACGCGACATCGGGAAGGTCGACGGTGGGACTTCCTGCGCCAGGTACCGTGGTGTGCTCGAGACGCAACTGATGTCGAAAAAGCCTGAGTTTCAAGTTTGCTGGAGTCCTAGTGGACAGCAAGCAGACCGTTGATGACAATAGAGGAGAGTAGCCTGCAGCAAGGCGAGGATGGAGTTTTTGTGCTATGCACCGCAATAGCATGATTCTACAGCAGAAAAAAAAAATCTGACAATATGTCTGACAAAATCAAGCCTTTGAGCACTTACTGTAAAGGCGTCGCTGGTAAATCTGGGGAACAGGAGCCGGCATCTTCTGGGCACGCCACCGGAACGTGGCCGGGGATCTCCGGGTGCATCAGTGGCAAATTCCGAAATCATCAGAAAGTCACAACTTTGTGCTCACTGGCAGTGTGCTCAGCTGAATTATATATCCCTCTTCCTTTCCACGCCCAGTCAGGTGTGTATACGTGGACTGTGTCGGCTAAGCAAGGCTACCCCCAGACTTTTTGGCTTTTACACCCGTACCAATACACCGAGTGACCGAACGACTCATGGGTTTTACGGCGGGCTGATCATATCACAGCGGAGTTGAGCCATTTATTAAGGTGATAAGTGCTAGTAAGTAGCGTTTGTTACTTCAGCGTCTACATTTCTAATCCAGCGCTATTCTCTATACAAACTCCATAGAAGCTCTTGGTGCGAGCGTCCAACTCAATGATTTGTTGCGCGCAGCCACGACATGGGAGCGGCTGCCCACGCAGAATGACTGTTAATACACACCCGGAAACTCTGCTTGAGCATCGTTTTGCAGAGGTATGCGATGCCTGATGCAATCGATCTCGAGACGACAGGCCGGGTTCGCTACATGATCCTCTTCGTTCGCCACTACCTTGTCTGCTATCTCCCACTCACGTCTCCTCCTCAATCGGCTGAGCAGAGCTAGGTACACGTCCGGACTGACTTCGTACCGGCGACGCCTGTACATGCTGTAGTACGCAAACGCCTGGCGCGCCCCCGAAGGCCCGTGGGGGTTCTCGAGACAGGCCTCGATTACTTGTTGTACCGCACGCGAGCGGGTCGTCAAGGAGCGACCGGATGCTCTGAGCTTGTCCAGCACCGTTTTCCGGAAGCTGCGTGCTAGCGATGGGTCTGTCCACGACCTACGCTCGATGCCGCACAGAACGGTAAGGTAGGCGAGCTCTGTCGGGCGGAGCTTGCCGGATGGGTCCGCTTCCATGTAGCTGAGGACATCGATTGCCGCGGAGAACGCGTCGTCGTCCTGGGCTGCACTGAGGTGCTCAAGCAGCGGCAAGCAGACGCCATCGTGATGAACTTCGGTACCGTTCTGACGCATGAGTGCGAAGACCAGCTGTGTGGCATCCGTGCGCACCGGGAAGAGAGCCGTCAGGAGGACTGAGACCGTGTAGGTATCAGCGACCACTCCCGATACACTCATCTCCTGGAAAATGGCCTTGATACCCTTCGTGTCTCGCTTCTGTGCGTAGTGTCTGAGGAACGTATTGAACGAGGTGGCACCAGGATGTGGGCCTTTGGCCTTCATGCGGTCGAGTATTTGCCGCGCTTTGTCGACCTGTGACTGGCGTAGAAGCCACTTCAACACGATGTCGTATACCGATAGCACCGCTGGATCATCGACTTGGTGTGATGGCTTGCCGACGAGCTTTTGAAAAGCGTCGAAGAGGGCCATAGCGTCTTGCATGCGTCCCTCGCTGAACAAAGAGCTGAGGTAGGCCGCATAGGTTACCGCGCCCGGAGTAGGCTCTACGGAGCGCAGTGCATCCCACGTCGCTTGTGCGCGGTCAAACCTCGACACGGAAGCGAATCCGTCGATAGCGGCTGCCCAGATGCACATTGGCATGGGTGAGACAAGCTTGCTTACACCGTCCCAGATGCGTTTTGCGGCGTCGAATTGGCGGGCGCGTGTGAGTCCTCCAATGAGTATGGCCCAGTGTTCCTCTTCCATCACGACGTAGAACTGATCAGAGCCGGGCGGTTCAGATCCCTTGAGGAAGAGACGGGAGTCGCTCCGCAGGCATTCCCCGAGGATGTCATCGCAAAGATGCAGGAGGGAGCGGGACCCACTGATTCGATTAACATGTTTTCGCAGAGTCTCGAGGGGAATTGAGCACATCCTCGCAGCATTGGCGCGGCCGGCGAACTCCACCGCCTTGTCGCGTAAGGATAGGTCCCCTGCGATAGTTGGCATAGATAACTTTATCTCAGTGTATGTCGTGCGGACAAGAGAACTCTGAGTGAAGACTTTTAGCACGGGAGTGATCGAGTCCTTCATAGCATGTGCAATCAAGAAGTAACAGATGGTCAGGGGATGGTGTCGCGTTCGTATCCCAATTGCTTTAACGAGACGATTGTATGCTTCTGTGATGTTGTGCCCCTGGAAACGCACTGCATAGGCGGACCGTTCCATCAGTAGTATGTCCAAGTGGTCGAAAAGGCGCAATGCTCCATCGGGATTTCTCTTCGATAAGTAGTGATGCATGCGTGCCCAAAGACCTGAAGAGCTGCGGATATCTTTTGCAGATGCGAGGGCCGCCAGTTCGTCGAGATCTGTAAGTCCGGTGTACTCAGAAGATTCGTGATCTGTTTGGAGACCCGCAATGAGATCCGAATATGTGGAAGTGCATTCACGATTCATGAAGTCAAGAGGTTGAAGCTGCCGCAGAGACGGCCATAGAGTAGAGACGAGATCCACATCGTTCCGATTGAGTGCCGCCACTATCTCCTGGTGTACCCCATGTATCAGACGTACTCTTTTACCGGCGGCCTCGAGTTCGTCAAGAGGGGGAGTTGCGTTACTATCCGTTCCTATGAAGCCCACGGAGAGGCCGGAGTCGGCTTGATAGTACGCAATGTCGGGGAGGTCAACGGCGGGGCTTCCTGCAACAGATATCGTGGTGTGCTCGAGGCGTATCTGATGCCGAACAGGCCTGAAGTTCAACTTTGCTGGGGTCCTGAATAGATGAGAACGGTATGCCGCAAGGCGAGGACAGAGTCTAGAGAGACTTTGCACCATGCATCGCAATAGCATAATTCTAAAGCAGGAAAAAAAATCTGACGACATGCCTAACAACTTAGTCTTTGGGCACTTACCGTAACGGCGTCGCTGGCAGATCTGAGGAACGAAAGCCGGCGCCTTCTGAACACGCCAGGGTGGCCGGAGATTTCCGGGAGCATCAACGGCGAACTCCAGTGAGATTGGGGATTAGCTCGTGCCCCTTTACATTTGCCTTGCATATATACTGATAGTATGTCGCTGACACACATGTCAGTATCAGCAAGAGTCGTGTGCGAAACTTTGCATAGTTCACGCTTGTGGCACGTATTGATTACTTCGAGCTTAGTAGCAGAAATGATCAAGTCTGGGGATGTACATGACAGTTTTACATAAGACATTGAGTGCCTACCGTAAAAGCATCGCTGGCAAATTTGGGGAATAAGAGCCAGTGCCATCTGAGCACGCCACGGGAACTCGACCAGGGATCTCTGGGCGCGCCAATAGCGAGTGCCGAGATGCCCGCCCCACCACTACGCATTGCTAATTGCTATGGGCAAAAGCTAGGAAAGTTCATTACTAGTCACGGTATTGTAATCTTCCTTGCTAAATTTTATCTTCTTTACATGGCCAAATTACTCTAGTCTCAAAAATCTGGTAGCGATACATATACAAAGTACGGGAAAATCCCCAGTCCACCGGCTTTAGCAACTTTGCGAGATTAACAACCTCTAAGATGGAGTAACAATATCCGCCACTCGCTTGAGTCATTCACCACTCCAACTTGCTATCTCCACATGCTGACTCACACCCAGCGCCGACCACCTCGTCCTTGGGACCGACGATCTCCACGGCACTGCTCTCTTTCGTACGCGCGTCGCCGTCGAGCGCCTGTGCGGTGTCGCGCTTAACCATCCAACGGTGCGTCGCAATGACGGCGTCGAGGTCCTTCTCTTCTGGTAGGAGCACGCTTATTTCGTCGTCTTCAACGCGGACGTCAAACGCAATGATGCTGTAGTTGTCGTCGTTCAAACAGGCACCCGATGTCAGAGAGAAGTTCCGCTTGTGCATCGGGCCTGCCCGGATGCCGTCAGCGCAAGCATAGCTGAAGGGGAGAAGGGGAGAGCGCACAAGAGATATAGAGATTGCCGGTGTTAGGATCGTCCCCGATCAAGCCGTGCTCCAGGACGAAGGCGCGCTTGTGCGGGCACATCTGTCATCCAGCAGGTCAACGATGGGTACGTACAAGGGACGGCGAGAGACATACTTGTTGCGTGCAGAAATAGCCTCGCCTTGGCACATGGAAGATGGCCAGCTGACTTTCGCCATACTTGACGGCAGCAGACCTAGCACGCGGACATGAGCACACAAAGACCGTCTAAGGGGCGGAAGACACGGAGCAAACTCACGTTGTGCCAGCATCGGTGGGTGTCAAGTCATCCACTCTCGCGAGCTTGCGCCATTGCCACGTCTCCTTCGGCGCCGGGATGTCGCTCGCTTTGAGGTGCACAGCCGGACTCGTCTTCGCCCAGTCTGCCGGACGCGGTTGTCCACGCTCCACGACAGGTTCTACTGTCTGCACGCGTTGTGGCTGGCGAAACGTAACCCCATATCAGCATCTTAGAAAGGAATCGGAGAGAGAAGGGGAGACGCACCGTGTTCACGAACTGCCTGAACTGCTTTTGGCGCTCGGGGTCGTTCGCGACAATGGCCCATTCGTCGTAGTACGTCCCCACGAGCTCGTCCATCTCGCGCTCCAGGTCCGCGCAGATACCCAACTCGTCTTCGAGAAGGATCTTCTTCAGCCTCTGCAGCCTCGCCGTCAGTGAAAACACGCATGGATGCGACCGCCAGGCGTACCTCGATCCCGCCGTCCATCTGCTCCACCCACCGCGCAGTGCGCATGAGCTTGTCCGCGGTGCGGATGTAGTACATGAGGAAGCGGTCGACGATGCGTATCGCGTGCGACGGTGGGACGTCCGTCGCAAAAAGCGTGGCATGTCGCGGGTTCGCGCCGCCGTTCCCGCAGATGAAGACTGCGCATACACTCAGCATTCACACCTGACGACGACGCAGAAGGAGCTTACTGTTCCATCCCTTGTCAGTTGCGATGAGACCAAAAGTCCTTCCCTTGCGCCTCGGCACATTCACGCACGCATCCGCTGACGCCGCCCTTGAACTTGTGCGGCGCGCGGATACCCTTGTACCGCTCCTCGAGGGCAATCGCCACTATCAAATGCGTCAAACCATTCCCTACCAAACGAGACGACACGAGAGAAGGGATTACTGCCGACCGAGTCTCCGATCCCGTACCGACACCAGTTCGTACCGACACACGACTTGACCGTGCGGAGCGCCTTTCCATACCCGTGGCCGCTCTCAAACCCGGCGTCGACGAGCTCCTTCCAGATGGAGGGAAGGTCCGCCTTCTGCGCGCCAAAGAGGTCGATGCGCTGGCCGCCGGTGATCTTCGTGTAGAGGCCATCTGTTCCGCGTCAGGTGAGACGTTCGGAGCGGGCGCGTGAGAGAGAGAGAGGAGAGGAGCGTACACTTCTTCGCGACCTGGCCGAGCACGATCAGCTTGTCTGGCGTGATCTCGCCGGCCGCGATGCGCGGGATGATGGAGAAGGTGCCGTTCCGCTGGATGTTGGCCATGAACCGGTCGTTCGTGTCTTGGTTCCTGTCAGCAGCAGCCGTGAGCCGCGCGTCAGCAGGGAATACAGAGGCTGTACTTACGCATGGTGCACTGGGTTCATGATGTGCTCGTTATACAGCGATGCAAGTATGCTACCAACTGCAGGCTTGCAAATCTCGCAGCCGACGGCGTCTTTGTTGACGCCGGACGATGCCATGATCTCGGTGAAGGTCTTGAGCTTTTTGATTCTGTGAAGCACAAAGTCATGCTCGGAATTCAGGTGAGGTGGCTACGAGGAAACGAACTTGACGACGTTGAACAGCTCTGCGCGCGTCATGGCAAAGTGTGGGCAGAGATTGTTGCTGACCTCCAGTCCGCTCTTGCGCATCTCCGACTTGAAGATGTTTGTTACGAGCGGCATGCCTTCAGATGCAAAGTTTCAGCAAACTTCCAGTGTCGATAACACAATACGTACACCCGCCACATCCGGTGCCGGCCTTTGTCTTTTGCTTGATGTCGTTCAGGGAGTCGACACCATTCTTCACGCAAGCCGCCAGTTGACCCTTTGTTACGTTCTGCGAACAGCAATTAGTATCACGGGGACGATATCGAAGAGCAGGGGGCATACATGGCAGCTGCAAATTTGGGTGTCGTCGTCCAGATCTTCGCCCGAATCGTCGCCGCCGCCAGACCCGGCGATGAACTGCGACGGCGGGACCTCAAGTGGTTTCTGGCAAAGAGCGTGCGATTCAGCGCACCCGCCTCCAGCGAGGGGGACCGACGAACCTTCTTCTTGACCAGCGCCAGGAGCTTGACGTAGTCGTTCGTGTCGCCGACCATCATGCCGCCGAGGATGTACTTCCCGTCCGCGCTGAAGATGTACTTTTTGTACACGCCCCCGAACGGGTCGCGGTACGTCAGCGTCTCGACGGGGCCCTCCGTGGCCGCAGCGTGTCCGTGCCTCTTCCTGGGCGCGGACGCGTCCGCGCGCCTCTGCACCTCCCCATTCTCCTTCCCATCCACCCCTGAGCCGTTCTGCACCGACGAGGCGTCGTCTGCCGGCGCCGTGACAGTGAGCGTCGGCGCCGCGCTGACGGGCTCCGCGGCGCTCTCCTTGACCTCCCAGACCTTGCCCTTGAACGGGTCGCGCTGGTCGTGCGAGAGCGGCGCGCTCGTCGCAGGCGCGGGCTTGCGGACGCTGTACGCCGTGCTCCGGGGCGACGGGCCGTCCTCCGCTTGGCGCCGGTCTGCGAAGTAGTCGCCGAAGGACGCGACGTCGACGCCGACGAGCTTGAGCTTCGTCGACAGGTCCGGATTGTTCTGTTTTTGGTGTGCACAACACGCGTCGGCGGATTAAAATCCATCAGAAAAACCCCCGAGCGGGAGAAAAAAAAAACGCACCATCTTCCGCGGCGCGAACCCGCCGACCGCGGTTGCGGTCTGCGTGAGGTTGAACGAGAGGATGTCCGCCATCTCGATGCCGGGCGCGATGAGCCCGTACGTCTGGCCCTGCCACGACGCGCACTCGCCGATCGCGTACACGTCCGGCGCGCTCGTCTGCAGGAGGTCGTCGACGACGACGCCGCGGCCCCCGGCGTTGTCTCCCTCGCACGCGATGCCCGCCGCGATCGCGAGCTCGTCGCGCGGGCGGATGCCGACGGAGAAGACCGCGATGCGGCAGGGCACGACGGTGCCGTTGCCGAGCTCTACGCCCGTGAGCACCTCCTCGCCGTCTGCGGTCTCGGTCGTGATGGACTTGGGCGAGACGTTGCCGAGGACCTGGACGCCGAGCGCCTCGATACGACGCAGGACGATCTCGCCGCCCGCTGCGTCCAGCTGACGAGAGAGCGGGTACGTTTGGCGGTGAATGATGGAGACGGTTCCGACTTCCTCGAGGTCGTATAGGGCTTTGGCGGCCTCCAAGCCGAGCAGGCCTCCGCCAACGACTGCTGCCTGTCTCGTCGTGTAAGAGTCGATTGTGGGCAGAAAGGAGTAAGACACTCACGGGCTGCCCTTTCACGGTGTCCGTCTGGGAATATTCAAGGAGTTTGTTGAGATCCGAGATATTGCGGTACACGAAGATGCCTTTGACGGAAGAGTTCACAAAACTCGGTAGAGTGGCGTCGGAGCCGGTGGCGAGGACACACATGTCGTACGGTATTGTTCTGCCCTTGTCTGTAGTCACTGTGTGTCCCTGGGTATCAATAGAGATGGCCGCTTCGCCGACATGGAACTGGAAGCGGGATGGATCTTGTGCCGCATACCAGTCCGCTGTTATCGGAAAGCAGTCAGACATCGCGTTGCTTGGCCCAGGAAGTGGACGCACGTTGATTGAGGTACAGCTTCTCGACGTTGCGGTGTTGGAAGTAGTCAGTCAGAGCGACTCGGTTGTATGCCACTGTCGAGTTACTCAGTGTGAGCTCATCGAATGCACCGGCAAGAACTTACGGTGCATCTCCTCTCCGCATGTCACCACCTTGTACTTCATCCGAGTATCGAGATTGAGCAGCTTTTCAATAAAAGCTACATATCTCCATTAGCGTCAGGATTTCGACTGCACGGAACACGGCACACCAATGCCGACCATGCCAAGACCGACCACAAAGACGGTCTTGCGCTGCTCTGGGGGTACCACATCTACGGCCATGGCTCGTGGTACTGAGCAACGACGGAGGAGAGGAGAGAGAGGGGTCGACTGTTGACTGTGTCGCCAAAAAATGCGCTCGTCAGACTGCTTCGCTCGGGTACTCTCTCAGGGCATCCGTCCATGGCCGGGTGTGCGATATCGCGTCCCAATTTCCGGGTGTCGAAAGGCTGCGGGATATCCATATGCTATGGATCGAAGACACGGCTGTCGGTATCCTA
The DNA here is from genome assembly GCF_000300595.1 of Phanerochaete carnosa HHB-10118-sp. Lineage (NCBI taxonomy): Eukaryota > Fungi > Basidiomycota > Agaricomycetes > Polyporales > Phanerochaetaceae > Phanerochaete > Phanerochaete carnosa. The sequence goes on along the minus strand of NW_006767630.1, from coordinate 741,102 downwards.
TCCGCCTATCACAGCCTGCCATTTTATCGCGTCTCACGGAAAGATAAGTGCGCGGGACGCGGTGTTTCGCGTTTCGGGCGTCAAATGGCTTCTTCACCGTTGTCACGGTCACAAAACCTAATATTAGGTTACGGGTTACTCCGATAGACCGCACACGACCAGGGAAAGACACCGTCGAGCACCGGCTGGACTCAGCAATCACGGCGTGTTGGAACCAAGTCCAGTACAAGTACATTCCTCTCACTACTAGGTAAATATTAATAATCCCTGCGAGCGGCAACTCAGAATACGACCAACTGCGTCTGCACATCCCACCCGCATTTCTGCAGCCCGCTCTTGAGCGCACCTTCGATCATGTTCGACGGACCACAGGCCAGCACCAATTTTCCCGCGCCGGCCGCAGGAAGGTGCACGCGCAACATGTCCTCCGTGACGCGCCCAGTGCCGTACGTCCACTCCGCCGGCGTGCTCGTGCTGAGGGTGTAGTGCACACTGAAGCGCCCCGAGGCGCCGTGCGCCGCAAAAAGGCTGTCGAGCTCCGCACGGCAGAGGATGTCATCCACTGTCTTGTTCGCCGAGATCAGCCAGAGCCGCGTCACCGTGTCCGCCGAGTCATGTAGCACGCTGCGGAGCACCTGCAAGATGGGTGTGATGCCTAAACACGGGCAGAGCTGGTGAGCGTGCCATCTGTGGCAGAGAGGTTGTTCACGTACCGCTGCCTCCACAAACGAGACCGATCTCTGAGACCTCGCGTGGTACCCCTCTCCACAATGCCGTACCGCTCCCTTGCCAGATGAACGAGCCCAGTGGGCCCTTGAGCTCGAGCGTATCGCCGACCTCAAGCTGATGGAAGCCGACTGTCATCTTTCCGCCAGTAGGGTACTCGCCCGTGGGCAGGTACAACCTGGGATCATGTCCATCAGCTAGAACACGGAGCGGGAGTACACGAGTACATACTTGATCAAAAAGTCGATAGACCCTCTCGCGTTTTCCGGCGACACAGGGGTGTAGGCTCGCTGCACCATATCACCTGTGTCCTTCCTCTTGAGCCTGACAAAGACGTGTTGGCCAGTTGGTAGACCAAGAGGCTGGTCCGAGTGTGGCAGAGCAAAGCGGTAGATGAGGGAGTCATGATTCACGCGCTCGATGCTCGTGAGTGTGACGACCTTCCAGGTCTTTGGATCCAGGAAAGGCGCATTGAGGTCGCTGCTCGACGAGGTTACCGTTGCTGGTTCGGATAATGAACCCACGAGAGTACCGATGTGATACTAACGGACAGTCAAATCAGATGCGACATCTCGAGATATCGTTAGCACATACCTCTGCGAGCTTCTGCTTGGCATCGATAGAATGTATAGCCATGAAATCTTCCGTGGCATCATCGCCGGCTACCAGAAGGATAGAGTCTGCGCCTCCAGGATGATCCTGGAGATACTCGGTGGCATCGTAGACTTCACCGTTCACAACAAACTGCAGCAATATCAGCATCCTGCGAAAGGAAAAGAAAAAAAAAGGCGAAAACCATACCCATGGCTTCTGCTTGTCCTGTGCTTTGAGCTCCTCGGCAGTGATCTTCCGATTGACGCCCGGTTTCGTCATGACCACCTCCTTCTTCTCCTCGCTCGGCTTCGCAGCACTCTCCGCCTGGTCCTGCGGCGCGTCCGAGAAAACGGGGTTGAGCACGTCCCTTCCCTCGGCCTTCATCCGGTCCATCCACCCCTCCATCGTCTGCCCGACGACGGCGGGGTGCTCAAACGTGAGGCGCACGCCGTCCGCAGCGGCGCTCTTCCGCACCGCGACGCGGAACCACCAGTTGTTGAGCATGCTCGTCGCGTTGAGGTACATGTCGCGCGGCTGCGTGTTCATGCCCTCGTCCATGGCCCGCAGCGCGACGACGTCCGCGCGCGCGAGCGCGGCGAGCGGCACGCGCAGCGTCCAGAAGCACCAACAGAAGCACGTGTCCCGCGCCGTCAGGTCCACGAGGCCGTACACCGGATGCTCGAACGCCGCCGCGCGGAAGTGGTCCTCGGGGTAGTCTCTGCGCGGGCGGGCATCAGACGGAAAGCGCGCGCGCGGAGAAAAAGGGGCAAGGCAGGGACACGTACACGTCGGCGAGCGTCCAGGTCTTGCCGTGGTCCAGGGAGATCTCGACGCGGTTGATGCGCCGCCCGCCGCCCGCGTAGGCGTAGCCTTGGATGTCGTACGTCTTTGCGTTCGAGGCCATGTCCTCGTTGGACACGTCGAGGACCTCGGCGTGGGCCGGTTTGGCGATGGCGCTGTTGACGTTCAGCTCCGTGATGGTATATCTGGGTTGGATATGTGAGACACGTGCTGCAAAGTCTCGAGGCGAAGAGCGTACTTTGGGTCGTACCAGATCTCTGGCGTGTCCTTTGCCTGCTCGGGAGTGTACTGCATGGGCAGGACCTTGTTATCTGGAAAAGAAGATTAATTTACGGAACACTAATAGAGCACAGATGCGACGAACCCCAGTAATGAAGCTAAAGAAACTAAGTTAGCTGCGATATCACGAGAGCGCAAATAATAGCTTACGTAGTGATTGCTCTCTGTCTCCGAGATCTCAATCCGCTTCAACCACTTCACCATCCGCCCACCAATCTGTCCGGGCATGACCACGCGCACGGGGAAACCATGGTCAGGTTCCAGCGCCAGACCGTTCATCGCCCACGCTGCCGAAGGTCACATCAGCACCCGTTCGTCATCATGCCGAACATGGAAGTCGGCAAATAGCTTTAGAGCTCGTAGATAGGGAGAGGCCTCGCTGAAGTGAGATGCCGAGTATGATCGCCAGACGCACCTATCAACATGCCCTTTTCCCTGTCCGCCGCCCACGACAGCTTCTGCGAAGTTCCGTACGGGCCCTTGGGCAGGTCGTCGGCGCCTTCAAAGATGACGTGCTTCGCCCGCGGACGTATGGGCCTGACGTAATCCAGGACGTCGGCGAGGTAGACACCCGTCCAGAGCGCGGTCGACACTAGCACGAGCCGTCAACCCAAAGATGTCCACACGCGCGAGAAAAAACGACGTGCGCACCGCCACCGGCGCCCCAGTTGAAGCCCAGGCTCTTCCGGACGACGTTCTGCTCCTTGCGTCTGTTTCCCGCGCAGCAGATCGTCACGGGCAGCGTCACGACTTGGAACCTCTCCGCGAGCTCGCCGATCGAGAACTCGAGCTCCTCCTGCACGAGCCCGTGGACGCGTATCTTCCAGTCCGCGTACGCCTGGTCGGGCGATATCTTCGGCACCGCGCCATGGTTGCGCACGACATGGAGGTGCGCAGGCGTGATGAAGCCCTGTCGGGGGGAGAACGTGAGCACACCGCTGGCCTTGTGGGGAGAGACGCGGGGCAATTTGACGGAAGGCAGCGATAGCGCAGTGATGCCGGGGGCTATCACCCTGGCCGCAGCACATGCACCAAAGATAGCCGGGAATCGAAGCTCACCGCATCAAAAAGAGGTGTTAGGTAGCCCTCAGAGTTGAAGGGGTGCTTTCCTGTGAGACGTATGAGCGTGGGGTCGCGCGGCAGCCAGTTGTCGGGAGTTTGCGCATCCTGATGACGACGACTGTTAGCCGTGTCGCCAAAGAAACGAAGGCGGTACTTACGGCTGTAGCGGTAACACGCGGAGTATTATTCGCCGGTAGTGCAGGAAAGATGGAAGGCAGCTGCGGGCATTGTCGGTTGGAGTCCTCTGCTTCCAGCGACGCTGGGAAGAACGGGCTGGGAAGGGTGTACAGTGCTTTCAAAGGGGGAGACGGAGAGGAACGCAAGGACGAGTCTGGCGTATCTGAGGCATCGGAACGGGGACTTGAAGCATAGCTGCCGGAGAGTCCGCTCTCTACCGAGGAGCTGCGCGATATCGAGGACGCAGGGGACATGGTGTGTCAAGCGAGAGGGAAGAGATAGCAACTGAAGCCAAAGTCTTGCTGAATGCTGGGCTCAATGGTGGCTTTAGCGTGTTTGAGCAATTCGGAATATTGACCGACGGGTAAAACAGCCTGGGCCCGAGGGTCGTGCGCACTGGCTCCTTCGGCCGTTAAAAAAATCCACAGTCACCATGTTAGCTCCATGTATGGTACTATTTTCTAGGCACACCTGAGTCACAAGAAACATTGCTTATGGCACAGATAAGAGGTGCTCCCGCGCTGTGTCCTTCTTTGCGTTGGAGAGGCCGGGCCCCCGGAGCACTGACTAACACAGATCCGAGAGGCTTCAACAAGTTCATTGGCTGGATAAGAAGAGCGAGATAAGGTGGACGCAGACGCGTCTGAAACAAGGGACCGCAACGGGATCCCAGATATGGTCTGACCCACAATTGTGGCGGAACGAATTTGATCGGAGATTGTCCGTTATCAGTTGTCACGTCACGCTGAGTCAGTGTCGGAGCTGAGAACGCAAATCACGAAAAAGGCAAATTTGGTTTGCCGCCAGGCCATAGACCCCGTTGCTATGCGTGAGTGCGTGAGTACTGGCCGGGTGCAGGCTATCCGACCCAGCACAGCTGCTAGTCTCGCGCTCAGAAAGTATGAGACAGAATTACAGATGGAAGTTGATGGAATAAGGGTTGTTGAGCTTGAGGATGGGGAGCGTCGTGCACTTGTTGTTCGCCGGGTTGATCCTCACGGTTGTCAACCGCTCCCAAAGCGAGAGCTTCTCGGGCTGGCCGACATGGGCAGCAGCATCGATGTCGAATGCATCTGCTTTCTCTGCCGGCACAGTTGAGGACCGCTGGTTGCGCACGAACGGGGAGTACACCATGCTGCAGAAGCGTCGCTCAGAGAACTAACGAAGACGAAGGCAACCGAATCGAAGCGTTGAATTGACGATATGCCCGGCATATGTAACCCCCCGCTATGGAAGTCGTCGGGGGCCTTGCGATAACGGTGGAGTTTCGACCCATGTTTAGGGCGGCAGCGAGATAAGGCCCGTGCTGTGCCGTTTTGACCTCGACAGCCACTATTCACCGCGATATGGCGGTCTGGATTTGTATGCAGAGATAAGGGTATCTGTAGGGCGAAAATTTGGCTGCGATGGTCGGCCGCAGCAAGCCGCGGTATCAAGGGACGATAATTTTCGACCACGGCCAAGCCCAGCCTAGCAGTATTCGACAGAGGGCTCAGCAAACCTAGAGAGAGTCTTTGAGACTTTATCGTTGTCACTGACAATGCTAATTACCGCCCTGCTTCTCTCGCACAGATCTCTGACACAGCTTTGATGTAGTTCCTGGCTCGGTTTCTGGGTGGCATTGTGAGTCCTGGTGTACGGCGAGATAGGCATTCTTATCTCTGACCACGGTTTCCCCGCAGCCTTTCCTGGTTTGCGTTCTCGCCGCTCACCCCAGATGCGGTGAAGACCGACCTCAAGCTCACCCAGCAGCAAATCGGTATGGATGCCAGATTTGGGGCCGCTCCACTACGCTGACACCGTACTTACAGGGAATTCAAACATCGTCTCCCTGTGCTCTACTCTCGTCGTGCGCGCTATTGTCGGCCCCCTCGTTGATCGTACGTCCCTTCTCTCACGCTCCTACGCTGCCGCGCGGAATCTGACCGCTATCCGGCGCGTTGCAGGCTTTGGTCCCCGTAAGGTGATGGCCGGACTGCTTATCGTCGGTGCCATTCCCTCCGGCCTCGCAGGCACCGTATCGAGTGCGCAAGGTCTCTACGTCATCCGATTCTTCATTGGTGCGTGCGCTCCTGGGACCCTGCAGTGCTCACGGCTCTTATCTCGCCGCGACAGGCATTCTCGGTGGGACCTTTGTGCCCTGCCAAGCCTGGACCACGGCGTTCTACGACACGTCCGTTGTCGGACGCGCCAACGCACTGGTCGCCGGCTGGGGCAACTCGGGCGGCGGCTTCACCTTCATCATCATGGCTGCCCTCTACGACCGCTTGCTCAGCGACGGCCTCAGCCCCCATTCGGCATGGAGAGGTATGTCCGCTCATGAAGGAATATCAGCGCGTCACTTATCGTAGTCTGCAGCTGCCTTTGCTATCGTACCCGTGCCCATCTTGATCACCGTCGCCATCCTCACCCTGCTCGTCGGCTCCGACCACCCCAACGGCAAGTGGTCCGACCGCCACAAGATGAACGTATCGATTCCCAGCGCCGAGATCACAGACGGCACGCCTCGTGTCAGCGATGATATCGAGACTAGCCGGGAAAAGCCTAAACTCAAGGATGAAAGGCCAGATACCGAAAAGGTTGATGAGAAGAAGGGCGCTGTGAAAGTGGATGTTGCGGACGCCCTGCCCTCAGGTATGTTGCGCATCGACGCAAAGCAATTATCAAAATTTGATGCTGACCACCATCGTAGGCCCGCCCTCTATTCGGCATGATAGCGTGCCTCTGTCTTGGAAGGTTACGATGGACATTCTCCTGAACCCACTCACTTGGCTCCCGGGACTGGCGTACATAGGCTCCTTCGGGTACGAGCTCGCTATCGACGCTAACCTCTCGAACGTCTACTTTGGTCTGTACAACGAGACGAAAGGTTTTGGCCAGACACGGTGCGGCTACGTGAGTACCACTCCTCGTTGAACGTCTTCTGCAGGGCTGAACATGGGCCTTCTCTGTAGCTCGCCAGTATATTCGGTCTGCTCAACGTCTTCTCCCGGCCCCTGGGCGGCTACCTCGGCGACGTCGTGTACCGGTACTACGGCGTGCCGGGAAAGAAGTACCTCGTGCTCGCCCTCGGCGTGCTGCAGGGCGCCATGTCGCTCGCGTGGGGCCTGTACATCGACCGGCACGACGCGTCGCTCGCCGTCGTCATCGTGCTCATGGTCATCACGGCGATCGTCGACCAGATGGGCAACGGCGCGAACTTCTCGCTCGTCCCGCACTGCAACCCGAGCAGCAACGGCCTCATGACCGGCATCGTCGGCGCCCTCGGCAACCTCGGCGGCGTCTGGTTCGCGCTCATCTTCCGCTTCCAGCCGTCGCCGTTTGGGAAGGCGTTATGGATCTCGGGCGTCGTTGTTATGGTGCGTCGTCTTAAGTCTCTAGCTGTCATGTGCTTGTTCTGATTCGTCACCGCACAGGTTACAAGCGTTTTGCTCGTGGCCATTCGTGTTCCACGGAAGTGATTAGTGGCCGTCTAGTTTATACGAGGACAATTTACCTATAGACCAAGTACCATAGATTTTTATATAGTTAGGAAAACAGCGTCGTTGCATCGAGGACGCATTCTGTCCGATGTAAGGAAAAGGTTCGGTGCTTGTTTTCTGTCAAGTGTTGTTCCGAGAAAAGCTTGTATGTGGGCCAGATTCTCAGGGTAGAGCGTGTGATGCCGTCCTTTGCATTGTTTACTCCGAAGCCTTGCGGCTAGCTTGTGGAGCCAATTTTGTGGCGCCAGTGTGGAAATGATTATGCGGAAGAAGCCGACTCTGGGTGCAAATCACTGATTTGTTCACTTACTAACTTTCTACACCATGACTACTATGTTACGGAGAGGGGACTGATTAGCTTAATCAAGGCCCTCAGTGCTTTCAGCGCATGCCGTTTGTGCTGATAGCGCTCAGGCTTACACACCGTCCACTTCTACATAAATTAAACGGAGTCAAGTCGAATACAAAAATATGCCCAGAGATCGAAGCCCGCGCCAACAATGCCCTACACCATCAAATTTTTGATAGTCCCGCCGTACAATCATTAAATATTTGACGAGACGTGTGGCAGGGGATACAATCTACTCGTTGCTGTCTTGTACGTCGTCGTCTCCCATGTCGTTCTGGTCGTAATACAGGGGCTCGCCCATGTTGGTCATGAAACTCGGCGCTGTGCCGTCGTTGAATGTCGGCATGCGCAGCGAAGCCAGCTGCTGGGACGAGCTGGCTTCGGAAGTAGTGGGTCCGCCCCGGTTAACTAGCCGTAGGTTCATCATAAAGCGGCAGACCAGAATCGGCGACTTGACGACGTTGGGATATCAGATGGTCAAGAAGTTTTGGCGGCAGACTTACCATTGCGTTTGCAAATGAGTTTACAATGCTTACGTCAGCCTTTAGGTGGTCAGTATACCCAGTGGTGCTAAGAGGTGGACCACTTACAAAGAAGAAAGACACAATCTGAGAGATATTCAGGACTAGTAGAATACTGCCGGTGGCTATAGGTTGAACGACGGAGGCATAACGAGGCGTTTAATGGCTGAGACTTACAGGAAGTAGACCGTGCCTAAGAGAACCAATTAATAGGGATCAAGTTCGCTGCTGATACAAAGAGAAGGCCTTACCATCATGGATGAGACGTATGGCAAGCGGAGACTTGATACCCAACGACCTTGCTTCTCTGTACTGGCGGTAAGTCTTCATCCATGTCATGACTACGACGAGCAAGTCTGCAAAAATCATTGGAACGCAGGTGGTGAGGATTACTGTGGCACAGCGGCAATTAAATGTGGCTGAATTGACAGGTTATGCAGTAGAAACGTACAGCTGATAAATTCAGACTGAGGCGTACACTGGAAAAGGGCAAGGCAGTAGACTTACATGGTATCGTATGCATCACTAGGAAGGCTGTAGACTCCGATACAAACACTAATTTGGAAAGGAATATACTCTATAGATTCACGGCTCAACGAATACTTGAAGGGTGATCAGCATTAAGTACGACAGTTTGGGGCTCTGCAAAGAGCTCAGACACTTACGGCGTTCGTAATTACAGGCGGGAGACTTAATATTAGCACAATTGTGGACAAGACGTAGTTTTGATTCCATATTGCACACACACGCAGTGCGGAGAAGACTTGAAACGGTCAGTTGCACACGAGATGGCTGTGATGCATTGTACTTACTGGCAGTCTGCACGAGCGCTACAAGCTCGAGGACTACGCTTATCACAAAAGCGGCTTTGCAGCTGCACTGAATTCTGCCGTCAGCGCTTTTCAGGTCGGAATATGTGATACATACCTGTGTGAAACATTAATGTCAGATGTGGCCGCATGAAAAAATAGTGACTTACGAGTAGTTTGTTTGGAAGTAAGGTGATGACTGCCCACAAACTTAAAGGAGTACCCATCGGGTAGATATAATGAGTAGAGAAACAGGGGAGAACTTCTGTTGCCACACAGTGCGGACTTCTTGGTTGAGCGTGATCAAGTGATCGTATATCATCAAGGCTGTACTCTCCGGTGTGAACATTCAGAATCTTCCGACAGTGCCGCACTTCACCTGGGGTCGCAAACAGCATATACTTAACAATGAAACTAAAACGTCATGTCAGTTGACGCACATAGTTTACGGCAGGATACGCACAGCTGTGAGGCTTCGAATACCGAGTCAGAGGACATCGTGCCGGGGGCTTTGAATGCAAGTGTAACAGTCTGGGAAGAAGCTCCGGGATGCCTTACGTTCAGTGGCACCCGTCCGAAGCTATATATGAGTCGGTCTAATCGCGCATATCACCAGCATTCGGGTGTTCTGTGTGGTTTTGAACAGAGATTGATGTTACTCCATGGCTACGAGCTGCTCACAGAAATTGTACGAGAAGCGTTCTCTCTTTCAAGGAGCAGCCGCACCGCACGAACAGGCAGTTGTCATTATGATAATGAGCGAATCGCTCGAAGAGGATCGCAGGAAACATAATATCTCACATGAGATATCGTAGAATGAGACAAGGGATGATAAGATTCACAAAGCGCCATGACAACTGCATTGATGTTATTTTAAATGACCTGTCGGGAGCATCAACAGAGCCTTGAGCACCGACATCAGCTGAGGAAAAAGACCTGTTCAGTGTCTTTGACTAGCTTTAGTTCGCCACAGCAAACAACGAACACGTTAGTGAACATGCAGTTGCGATCCATCTCCCAGCAGGCTGTAGGCCAGGTGGTCCGAAGAACTGCATGGTGCGCGCCACGGGATTGGTCTTTCTGCCGCCAAGATGATCGCCTGTGGGCACATCAACTAATCGCTGACTACAAGATCTATCGATGATATAAGCTCCTACCTGCGATGATATGTGCTCTTGTGGATGTTTCTGAATTACACCAAGAGGAAATGACATACACACTGACGCATTTATTCGCGACGCCACACGCAAGGCATCACTGAAGGATCCGGCAGGGTCGGAACGAATCATATGTAGCGGTATTCGCAAAGTGTTCTTGATATTGAGCTAATATTCAATATACTGGTTGTCCCGAGACGCAGCCTAAACCTCTCACCCCATAGCCGCCGATCGATGTTCGGCGTCCCACCCCCACCGACGTTCCCGTGCTCTGCAGTGCATCGAGCTTCTCATATGCCCTAGACGCCGCAACTGAGCCCTTCCAGAGCACGAGCGTAATCACCGTGTCGTACCTGTGCGGTCGTTCGAGCTGCGGCCAACTGCGTCCCGCCGACATCTGCGGCGATATCGGATCATCTGGTGCGCAAGCCACAGCGTTGCCATCACACCCTGTGCACCTCGACGCGGAGACGCGTCGGTTTCTGCGCCAGGCTTCCGTGCCCGTACACGTCATCCGCACGGCACTTGAGAGCGCGCCGCTGGTAGTCCTCGAGCAACGAGATACTGAGCCCCTGGAGCAGTTACCAGGCCTTGCTCCGGCTTGTCACGACGACGTCGGTCGAATATAGCACGTACGACTGCACTTTCCAGCGAAAGAGGTCTAAGAGTCAGCTCTTGAATTTGCCAACAGCCGGAGAACTGAGCATCATCGGAGGCGGAGACATAAGGATCGGGGAGCTGAGCATGGAAGAGAACACCTCGCGCTTCTCAAGGCTAGGTGAGCCAACCCCGAGGCCAGAAGTTACTCATGGACGTCAGCTCAAATAAGTGAGGAATGACATACAGAGATGCATCTTGTCCTTCCTAATCGATCCACTAAGCGCAAGTAGGCTCGCTATTTCCTTCAGTGGGACACTGGGTCCAGGGACCAAAGAGCCAAGCCCGAGACCGCCTGGATTACCGAGAACAGTGCCATATACCTCATTTCGCCTTTTCAACGTACTCCTTGACTTGGGGTCTTCAGACAGAGCAGAAGCTCCTTCTGCACCACATCGCTTGGCCAAGAGCCGTACGTAAACGTGCCAGTCTCCGCGCTAAGCATCTGTGCCAGCGAACGTTGCCGTTGACTGTCCGAAAACAAAGTGAGACTGACGAAATTTGGACATGCTGTATGATAATATTAGCGCACCGGTCTGTCGCAATCTGGTAGGCTCCATACTGGCAGTGCTTGGCACAGTAATCAAAGAGAAGATTTTCGGTCCCAGTGGTAGGGTGCAGGAGTCGCGAAGAGCCCCAGGTAGACTGACCAGAAGCGACAAAAGGCGGAACTGACAGCAGACTACCAGAAATCCCAGCGCATCCAGAGTAGTCGGCCTGAAGCGACTGAGAGAACTGTGGCGAGCTGCTTTCGCGCAAAAGTTGGAGGATGAATATTAATGAATGCGCATCTGGGACGTAAGTATAGGAGCTAGAAGATGCAACGGTGTCGTGGTTTTTGCCGAGTTGACAGGGAAAGGCGAGGTGGCAAGGCGACGGGTCTCGAGCTTTGTTTGGCCATATTTGTCTAATCACGTGATCTGCCAAGTGCTGTTCCTCTCACTCACGAATAATTGACATGTTACAGGAGACTAGGGGTCGACAGGTGTTAGATACAGATACTTGGCACTAGAGTGAGCGAAGCCATATGGAGTGGTTACAAGTGGCCCATTATAATGTTCAGTATTTCTGAGACAAGCAAGCAGCGATGCATGGCCGGCGACGTGGTTCTAGAGGTCGAAGTTGAGTGAGCTGCGGTAATGAGCGTCACCTTCGGCAGTCCCCGGTGCGCCATAGCCATCCCGGCGCCACCGCGACGTCATACGGTATTGCTGAGAGACACACGACCTCAGAAAACGGCGGCGAAGGGCCACTTTTGGCAAATAAGTATAGTACTAGTATCGCGAAAACGCACTAGATGATTACTGTACTTTTACGACCATACCGGATGAAAGTGCCCAAAATGAGTTTTTCCGACAACTCGCCAAAATCGCCATAAATCGAGAGAATATTACTGGCGGTGTCCGCGGAAAAGCGGTGTGACGTGTGACATCCGGTACGGTCGTAAAAGTACAGTAATCCTTCAGCTAAATGTACTAAGCACTAATTGTCGACGCAATTTACTTCACATGTTAACTGTAGCGATTGCGGCATTCAGGGGAACGATGGAATCCGGAGGATAATCCTTCAAGAACGTTACCTTCGTCTCCGGTCGGAAAATCAGGCAATGAGTTGACCCTCCAAAGTGGAACATCCCCAGCTGGTCGCCTTTCTTCAGTCTGTCTCCATCCTTCACGGTGACCTCGCACGTCGACACCTCCGCCATTCCCACGGCCATGAAGCACATCAGGCCAATGCTCGGATTATCCGCCTGGATGTACACGATTGCGCGGCAGGCCACACACGTGATGAACCCCTGCGACTGCATTTGCGCGACGGGATCGGGGTCGTTCGGGAGGACCCAAGCGGGTGAAGAGGCGTAATAGCTACCAGGAACGATGGCCACGCGAACGACAGTGCCGCTGACGGGGCTGTGCCACCGGTGGTAGCTCGTCGCACTCAGGAACGCTTGGTAGACCGTCCCGCCCGCGAACTCGCTGACGAAGGGGTCGCCGTTGAGCATGTGTTCGAGCGAGTATGGCGAGCCCTTGAGCCAGAACTTGTCGGACGCCTTCACGTTCTTCGCAATCCGGTACGGCTCCGACTCGCAGGCGTTAGTAATGATGGAGTGGTCGTCGGGGAACGCTACCGGACGCACGCCCGGGCGGAAAACTCGAGTGAAAAAATCGTCCCAGGATGTGAAGCCGTAATAGTCCTTGCTCGGGTCGCAGGCGTACGTCTCCGCAAAGTTCGGCATCTTCTCACTCGCCCTGGGTCCAAACCAACCGTCGTCCTCGGTGGTGAGGACGTAACGGGAGTCGGGAGATGTAAGGAAGGCGGACCAGACATCGAATATCTTGCTGAGCATCTGGTTCACCCTTGGGTTGGTGAACATAGCAAGCCCAGCTGGCGTTCCCATGGGCCAGTTGAAGATGGCGTTGATAGGGAACCCAACATAAAGGTGGTCTTCATAGGGAGGAGCGGTGACAACGATACGGTTGAACAGTTTCAGCATGAGCTTATAGTCACCGATCTACCGCAGACATCAATCTTCTACTACACAAAACCAAGCCAAAAAATTATGGCTTACCTGAGATCTTCCTGTGGGATCTCTATCATAGGGCGGTCTATTCGGAAGCTGTTCGAACATCTGGTGAAATCCCATGTAGATGACTGGGTCGCCCTCAATGAAGCGCTGGAACTCTTGGATAACGGGATGGAAATCCTGATGAGCATGATCGGGATGCTCTGCATGCGCGATGTTTCTGTCCAGCCAGTGTACAAGAACGTCGTGTTTGCTAGGCGGGCGGCTATCTTTATTGTGGTTGACCTCCCGGTCGGAATAACCATTAGCGCTGCGCTAAAGACTATGGGCTTTTGTCAATGCGTACAAGAGAAGAGGGCTCACTACCATTACGCTTTGCCAGTAAGTATCACCGTGATGTGGGCAAATGCAAAGGAGCGTGGGAGCGGCATCTAAGGCGGCCAATATGCCTGCGAGAACAGAAGCGACGTCAACTCATTCCGAAGGTTCGCTGGCGGAACACAGCACCAGAACAAGAGGACGAACACCGGCATCGATGACTAGGATTGGTCGGCAAAAGTGGCTTTGAACAAGATTACGTCCCAGAAGGAACCGCAGAATCGTCTGCTGACCGCAGAGGCGATTGGACGGAAAACGTTTACCTGAAAGTGCATGGTGGATGGTTCAATTGTGGAACAGATTGGCTTGCTAGGCGCTTTTTGTTGTCATGCGGCACGCCTCACGCGTAATCACCGTCCTGAGAGAAAGGTTCTAGATGTTATAGATACTGCAGCAGTTCAAATACAGAAAGCGCCCTGCAGGCCGCGGTAAGCGTGAGTCCCTGCTGCTGAAAAGGAACAGTCGTCTGTGGAGGCGCAGTACTAAACTCCGGATCATTCAGCCAAAATTGAGAGAAGCGCGCTTCGAAGCCAGGTCAACAGGCGAGGTTGATGCTCGGAGGGGAAGATGAGGGTTGACGTTGAACGTTATTGAATATTGATATTGAGGCTTAAGCTCAAGACCTTGAGACCGACATTCTAGGCAACGGAGGCGGAAACATTATGTCAGGCATCATGGTCGAGGCACAGATAACCCAACATGGAAATACAGATCACGTTATACGAATGATCCCGGGAGATGCCGTATAATCGCTTTCGGTAGGTCAGAAAGAGCGCACGCCCAAAGTGAGCAAACAGAATACTCGACATAAATCCTATTCCGCGTCGAATCAAACCATCTTCGTGCTAGGACTCTTGCGAGAACGAGGGGACAGCGTGAGATAGGCCGGAACCGCCGCCGAGAGATCTCGGCGACTAATTTTATTCTACAACCGATCGGTGCGTTCCATGTACATGCGCTGCATGAATGACCGCCGGTAAAACACTTATGAAGTGTAGAAAGGAGGGCAGCGCAGGTAGTGAGAGAGAGAAGAAGGGTGTTCACGCGTGCCGGATGGACGACGGGCGAAAAGAAGCGTATGGAGCAGTACAGTAACAGGATGCTCCCAGATGTAGATGCGAAAAGCCTCGGAAGACCAGCGGCCAAGCGCCTCAATGCGATCATCCGGCCAGCCACACGCCACATAGAACATGGCACCACCCGCGCGCAAAGAGTGGCCCGAGATGTCCAGCGACGTAACCACAGCGTGCAGACGCGCCAGAAACCAAGAGCGCGTCGGAGGCTCAACGTTCAACCCTTGAATGTGAGCCACAAGGCAGGGTCCAGCGGAAAGAGCTCATCGCGGCTAGAAAGATGGTCTTGGAAAAGCTGCAGAAGCTCGACCCCAGGCAGCTCCTCCATGGACGCCGGGATAAGAACAGTGGACCCGTTGAAAAAGCTGTCAGCCTTGTGGGTTGACAAAGTGTAGCCGTAGCCAACGGAAGAGACGTAGGCAGAGGACCGTCGAATGACCTTGCGCCAGTCGCGATGCGACACGCGATCGGGCGAGCTCACCGAGGCGGTGCAGGTCAAGAAATTCGGATACAAGCAATGTCCGGAAAAGGCGGTCGTCGTGAATCATGTATATTATATTTCCGAGCTCATACAACAACGACGAAGCTGATTCCCGTTCTATCACTTGACTGGTGCTGTCGGCATACAGCCGACTTCCACGCGGACCAAACATCCGGATTGGCCGACGCTTCGGATTAGTATGAGGTCATTGCAATTATGTAACCGTTTGACATGAGTTGGACTCGCTCTTTCACGTCGGAATGAACTTCACATTGCCCTCACGTTCTTTCGGCACATATAAACCTCTACAGTACACTCATTCTTATACGGATTTGGCGAATGAATGGTCTCGAGCTGAGTAATAGGTGCGAAAGCCCCATATGACACGCAATGTATTGCAGCGCTATCATGTTTTTCCATCTTCCGAAGTGATGCATGCTGGAACTGGGCACTCCAGAAGATAGAGGCGAAGCAGATAGCATGGGCCAGAAACATGAACAGAAGATTCCATCTCCTTCTAATCTCGAACATATGAACTGCCTTTCACTGTACCTTCATTTCAGAGAGGTTCGTTCCAAGCTCTAGCCTTCTTCGGCATAGCCCTTGCTCACAGTAGAACCACCTTCTGTCTGCGTCTATAGGCTGTCTCGCCATCCCAGAAGCCCTTAGATCCAATGAAACGCCGCTGGTGATAATCGTGCATGATGGTGTATGAAAGATATCTTCCCACAGCTATAGTTTGGTCTGCCCTTGTATGGGTGTGAGCCCACTGTGTCTGAGTCAAGCTTGGGTCAGGTATGTGCACTGTAAGTAACGCTCACTCGTACGCTACTCTTATGGTGGCCGTCCCAAAAGGATATTCTGCGCCCCAATCAACCGTGCACAGTTCTCGGAATACTTGGATCGTTTCTACATCAACTTCGCTGGATATCGATTGTCCTACTTGTCTCTTCTATTCGATGCGGACTGTCCGGCTGCAGACATTGATGATCATTACTGACGTTCATTCTTTTCCTAGGACGCTGAGCCAGGGTGCTGTCTGATAGGCATGAAGCATATATTGATACAAGTCACTTATAAACTGAGTGAGCGATAGTCTGTGCTAGATGCAACTCCGCCGCACACCCTCATGTTCGCAATGTCAGAGCAGTCAAACCAGACCATTTCTCAAATCTACTCCCAGTAGTAAGCATAAAATCCGTTCGCACTTGACGACGCGATACTCATGCATTCGCTCTGCATTGGTAGCCTCGTAACGGACTATATCCTGGGAGCTGTCTCATGCGAGTACATTTTTTGCCTCCCATTCCACGGCTCACAGCGCCTCTTCCTCAGCCCTCGTTGTCTACGAGTTTTTGATTACCATCTCCAATGAAATTGACATGGTGTGGAAGAGACCTGTCACCGTATCTGCCGTGCTACTTGGCTCAGTAAGATGGTGCATGCTCCTCACGGTGATATTCGAACTCGCGCCAACAACTCCCAATGTAAGCCTCGAATATTGTTTAATGACAGCAGTTCCAAATAATGCTTCTGACAGAAGTAAGTACAGTTTGTTTGGAAACTCTTACACATACAATCTGCTCACTGAAACCCGACACACAGCTGCATACCGCTTACAATCCTGGTCCCCGTGTTCTTCTTGATTGGCTACGCTCAGACCGCATGTACGCCTCACATAGTTTGCTCGAGTCCAGCCAACCTGCTAACTTACACGCACCAGTATTTTCTGCCCTGCGCGTCTTCGCGATCTGGAATAGGAGCCACATCTGGTCACTAGTAGTGTTCGTGCTGAGTATGGTACCGTTCATAACGAACCTGGTGGGTGTCGCCTCTGCTCATACCCGTATACGTTCCTAGTTGACACTTCTGTGCAGGTCGCCGCGACAATGTCGAAGTACACTGCCGTCGCGGATCCGATCTTCGGCACGACATGCGCCACAAAGTTCACATTCTCTGTGCAGGCAAATAACATGTAGATACACGCATATCACTGTTCCTGGTCTACGATACTCATCTATCACCGTGCAGACGTGTGTCGTAACCACAAATCATGACACTCTATAGACACTGATGGCACCTGCTTAGTGATATACATCACCCGCAGTTCGCTCATCCTTGCCGACACAATTGTGCTTGTTCTGACGTGGATCAAGACATTCGGAAATTGGAGGCGTGCCCGCAGTGTCAACGTCCAGGTGTCGCTAACGACGTGTCTACTGCGTGACGGTCAGTAGTCATCCATGCAGAGTTGTATTCGCTACTACTGCTGAGTGCTGAGGCCCGGCTGCACACGCAGGCACTGTCTATTTCATGTGAGTAAAACAACAAAGACGACCAGTCGAGCGTGACTCATGGATGGCAACAAATATAGAGCTTTGTTAGCAGTAAATATAGCTCAGCTGCTAACTTACAATTTTGCGGTAGGTCTCCCGGGCCAACATGAGTGCATGGGCTGACGGCTAAGGCTGTATCTAAGATTAGGTCACCCGTAGCATCGTTTATTGAGACTCTGGTGGGCCCACTACAGTAATCTCCGTCAGCTGCTTTGGCACTCATCAACGCGCCACGCAGCCTCCGATGCTCATCCATCGCTTCATGATTAACCTACGAACGGTCGACCTGGAGGTGCTGAATTACTCTACACATATTACTAATCTACAGCAAAATCAATGTGCGGTGCAGTTCAGAAAGCCAACAAATCGGCTGGGTAATATTGGAGAGACGCTGCAGAGTGGTTGGGATGACGACGAGCCCGCGGACGAAGAGATTGACCGCGCAGAAGTGGATGGGGCGGGACGGTGCGAGAATAGCGCAGAGGCATGAACTGACGCCAACAAGTACAATGGAGTATATTCTATGTGGAGTAAAAACTGTGACATTTGCAACATATGCGAGCAGGAGACTCAAAGTTTATGATATAAAATGACTGCCATCACGCAAAGTGTCGTGGGGTGTTGTAGTATCTGAGGCGCCGGATGCGCATCAGCCGCGCCGGCAGAGATACCGACATGACGCGCTTAGGCCGTCATGCCCAATATGGATCTGTCATGCCCGTTTTAGATATGACCCGCGCAGAGCACTCTCGGCTCTGCGCCCCGTTATGTTTCCTTTTAGTCTCAGCTTCCTAAGGTACATTTTATTGGTCTGACCAGATTAGAAAGTAGATAACCTATATAAGAACATGTAGTATTATTTTAGGAATTTATCCTTGATTACTCGTGAATCCCCCGCCTGCGCGAAGTCTTTCACAACATGGGGCCTTCAAGTTCTTAGGACATATTCTTCCATACCAGCAACAGCTTCTATCACCGGGAACATCTGTATCTCACCTCTTCGAGGCGTTCGCGGTAGTGAAAATCACCAAATCGGACACCGCAACCGATTTTGGCCCTTTGTTCACTGCGTCTTCCACCATCATACCTCCTGAACCTCGTCAAGACACCCGCTTGTCTAGGTCAGAAGTCGGATATTCAACAACCTCTAAAATATTCCAGCTTAGAATCAGGTTTAACAAAGATACGGTCGAGGTCTCCGCTATCAGCCCTCATAGCAGGCCGCAGAGCGAAAGATCCTGTAGAGTATGCGTTGAATGATGCTGGACACAGGTATCTTGGTTGCACTCAGCGAGTGCTCAATCCTTGTTGTACATTGACGGTGCACCCGGCACCTTTTGGACTGTCAACACGAGAGTAAGATAAAACAGCAGATATTTATTTTCCCAGACACCCGGCCAAAAAGTAGTGTCATATAAAGTAATGTATAGCGTCGGCAAGCTCTTGGATGATATCCAAGCGAATCTGTCCATTGACGAGGTCGAGGTGTAAGACATGCGGTGGCCCAAGACACGGCAAGTGACGAATCAAAATTTGTTGCGGAGTCTTCATGATCGTTGGGCATCCACTCACCGACGCGGTGGTGGATCCAGCGATTGAACTTTCCGTGAGCATTGTGCTAGGTGCATCATCATCAGCCCAGAATCATTTGAACCCTCAGTGAGGGTGAGCCTAGCAGGCGCATCGAGGGAAGCCTATATACTTGTGCCAGCGCATGGAGCATTGTCAGCTGAGTTGACGTTTCAAAGGCTACCGGTCGGAATCAAGCATCAAGCCGACTTCAAAGGATAGGCACCGCATGGTGTTCGGCTTTAGTGAAACATTTGTCAGATATAACCGGTGCTTGTGAGAAGGTTATATCGAGCTCGAACGCTACTGTCACTAGAGCTGGTTGGCTGACTCGTCAGCTGCTTCACAGGCAATCAGCGTTCATGCTAAAGCACCCAGGAAGGACATCTCAATGCCGCGGCGGGCAAGACGTCGCCTCACGATTGATGGATTTCCCTGGCAGATTGTCAGCCATCTCGGAGCAGCAGTCATGCGGGACCAGGAGATACAATGTGAAGTCCACGCCCAACTTTGAAATTAAATCTGTATATGCGGCTTTTTAGGCGATGGGCGACTGGAATACCAACATGTCATGGCTGTCGGAGGACAAAGTAAAGTATTCAAAAACAAACGCACGCTTAAACCAGCCCAGTCACGTGACATATGCGTGGGAATTCTTTGACGATTTTTGCCCACGCTCCGATGTGAGCATGCAAGTTGCAACGCTCCTCGTTCGGTACCTGCACTGCACCAGAACATACATGCGTTTATTGACGTCAGAAAGACAACCTCTAGCTAATCGTCGACTGTTGCGAACATCTCGAAGATACCTATCTGGTTGGAAATATCTGTCAAATCCCTGGTAGCATAGATCCTGACCTCAAAACCGACAGGACCCCTCTCCTCTCTCAGCTATCCGCATCACCTGCTAGTGCAGTTCTGCACTGACTGTAGACTAGTCCTAATTTGGGCTAGAACATCCGAGATCCGGTATGAACATTAGCTGAAAGCTGGTGTGAGGTTGTTCACGTCGGTGTAGCTTCTACTGGATGGTAAGTCGACCCTGCTGTGCCTCATTACCCCTCTTTTCTGAGGACAGCTATCCTTACATTACCATAGTATGGCTTAGATTAGGCATACCCTACCCTTGTATCCGAATCTTTTACGCAGCGGAGATGGCTGAGCATTCAATTTTGTCTAGGCGCGCGCCCTCCGCCCGAGGGAGCTTCATGACACAGCCATCAGCCCACCGGTACTCATACAGGTAAGCTCACATTTTTTTGATTTGCTCAATCTCGGATCGTCCACCTGGCTAGGCACCCATCTTGTGATAAGTGTCAAAAAGAAAAAGAAAGGGAAAAAAGGGGGGAGAAGATGCAGCTACACCCAAGTTTTTCGCCGGTCAGTCTCCTGTATCTCAGTCTCAGTGTACCAGAGCGCATTCGGAAAACAGTGGTGAATCTTCGGTTTACAGCGGCACGTCTTATTCTGCCCGTAGAAGAAGTGAAATAGAGACACGAGCTATCTGGGATACCCAGATAGCTCGCGGCTCTATTCCGTCTATGATTCTTGCCTTCCTCGAGGGTCAAGGTTATTCTGAGCTTGGATTTGCGGAAAAACCCTCGGTGAACCGAGCGTGGTGCTTCC
Source organism: Phanerochaete carnosa HHB-10118-sp (assembly GCF_000300595.1). Taxonomy (NCBI): domain Eukaryota; kingdom Fungi; phylum Basidiomycota; class Agaricomycetes; order Polyporales; family Phanerochaetaceae; genus Phanerochaete; species Phanerochaete carnosa. The sequence goes on along the minus strand of NW_006767630.1, from coordinate 720,501 downwards.
ACATGATGTGAGCACCGCTCTCCCCGTAACGCTGTAATTTGCTGCCGCTGATCTCTGCGCCTCAGTTAGCAGTGGTTTATCTCGGCACTGTGCGCTTGCATATTCTGCGGGACACATCCCTTCGGGCCTATTTTACTGTCCAGATCTGGGGCATAACACGAGCACACTACTTGTGCCTGTTAGTCACATTGGATAGCTATCATGCCAGGTATGACGTGTGCCGCGCACTAACAGCGAGGGTCAAATGCGTCGGGAACTGCATCACCAAACCTTTGATTGAAGGCCAACTGTCTGCGGCCGAGTCTTGATTGTGGAACTTGGTTCGGCTGATCAACGATTAAATGGACCCGCATGTGCCTTACAAGGCCCACTGTACCCTGTATGGTGAGCTTTGTAAGACATAAGAAGCGCTTTGCTGACAGACGGGAGACGGGGCGGTGCATTGACAACGGCAGTAGGCTTTTTATCTCTTCGAAGGTGCCACTCCTCCGACATACGAGCACGAACATCTAAGGTCGTGCCGCAGGCGGCACGTCTCATTCGTCGACGAAGCTTCGTTTCTATTCGTCGTCCATGAGTAGGCGGCAGCGACGGGAGCTAGTTCCTCAACGTACACGCTCTGTTTATCCATTGACTGCATCGACGCAGAGTCGTACGCTGCCCGGCGTATTAGAGATTTCTGTCAACAATGATGTCCACCTTTACAGCGCAATAACACGATTGAAGGGTGCCGCGGCGTGTCGGTAGCGGAGGCGGGTGTAGCTATCTCGCTACGCAGCTTCTCCCGCGACGCGCTGATCGCATCAGATAGGTCCTATACGAGGCACCTGAAGCATGTTCACATTGTTCAGGCAACGGGAAGATATCAAACTCAATGAGCCCTTCGGCAGGAGAGCAGCAGCTGGGCGCAAGCTGACAAGAATATAACGACCATCTGAAGGTATATCTAGAGAGCCCCCCAAAGCATCCACTCGATTCTCACCTGGCATCTTCACTCGGATGCGCGCAGGACATCTTATTGCAATTGCTGGCTTTGTGACCGTCGTCTTTGCGACGTTCCCGTCCAAGCTCGTCCCCAGCAAGAGAGCCGTCTCACTTGGTCGACGCTCGCTGTGGAAAAGGGATATTGTCCCCAAGGATGTGGTCGTCCTTGACTACGCCGCGAGTGAGCACTTGGCGCATATTATTCCCCACCCTGTTGACGGTTCTTTCAGCACCGTATCATCCGCCATCCGCCATCGTCACCCTATTCGCCCATGATGACAGGCCAATTCTCTTGGTCGACGACTTCAACTATCTTCTTAGCGGTCTGTCGTGCCACAAAGCGTACTTCGACAAGCTGGAAGACGTTATCACCCTTGATTTTGCGGACGAGGACGCTTTTGAGCTCGCTGTGGTGGAGTGGACTGCGCTGCAAGATTTATCTGTGATTACAGCTCATCCGGATTGCAATTCGATTGATGAGCATGGCATTTGGTTGTACGTGCTGATCTATCCCTTAGCTCACTCAGACTCGCTAACAGCCTGACAGCGCGTCTGCGGTCATTCCGGACTCGTTGAGGTCGCGTCTGACCTTAGTGGTCGAGCCAGCACTTATGCGCAATATCGTCAAGTCTTTTGGAGTGAAGTATGACCACAACAGCGCTCGGTCTTGGGCCGCCCGGGATGTCCTCGGCTTGTCTCGCCGCGACGAGCATGGGTTTGACGAGTCATTCAACTTTGGATATAACCCAGACATCGATGCTCGCCTTCCATTGTTCCCGCCAAACACAACGCTGGACGATACCGTCGCAGAATCAGTTATCAGGTATGTCCCAGCCCAACAAGCCTCAGCTGTAGATTTCTGATATTGGTCCCATAGCCAGCTCACAGACGCCCAGGTCGAGCTGACGTGCGTCGGCTGCACGTTCACCACGAACGTCACCATCGGCATGGACTTCCAGATTGACATCGCCAACGCGTCATGCGCCACCTCTTCCCAGAACTGTTTCACGCTCAATAACGCGGCTATGAACTTGACGATAGAGCAGTTCGAACAGCATGCTGCGCTGGAAGTGTTCATCGGGGACGAGGTCCAGGCTGGCGCGGATTATAAGTACGACGAATATCTTTCTTGAGATTGAAGACCGTCCTGATTTCTTGCCTGCAGGATACTCTGGATTCCCGTGGCTCCTGCCTTGAACGTGCGTGAATCCTCACTCATGTATCACAGTGCACCGGCTTAATTAGGCTGCTTCAGGTCCCCTCTCTGATTGACCTCGGCCCTGCAATTGGCATTGAAATTGCGTTCGAGCTCGATATTACAAGCAGCATTAATTTTACCTTCGGCGCTACTGGCCACGTAAGCTTTTTAAGTTTATATGAGTGCTGAGGCCTGAGGTCGCTCACCTAATCTGAACACAGGTTCCAAGCGGCGCTTTTGCATCCGTTAGCTTGGTGAACTCAACTGGAGATTGGGATCCTACTGTCTCTGCGACAGGATGGTGAGTCGTCCACCGAATTGGTGCCATGCCTTGTATTCATTTCTCGGCAGGGATGGTTCTGGCATCGATCAGATCCCTTTCCGAGTCAACGCGGGAGACTTTAACATTTCGACTAGCATGGCATTTGCGCCTTACGCCGAGATCTCGTTTACAATCCGTAGGCCGCCTCTTTCACCGGTGGTCGTAAGAGTCTAATCTAGCGTTCTCAGTCGATGTCGGGGCTGCCCTTCGCTTGGTGCAGAACATGCCGAAGGTCGGCGTGAACGCCGCGCTACAGGCTAACGTCAATCGGCAGTGTGAGCCCATTGGCGCGGACGATTTTGAGTCTTTCGGCACCGCCTTCGTCGTTGGCTCGGGCATGACCCTGAGCACCGAGGCAGAACTTATCCTCGAGAAGGGCGAATTCGTCGGTCACGGCATCCCGGACAACTGGGATTTACAGCTTTGGGGCCGCGACATCCCCTTCACCCCCGCCCTGGGCATTAATACCACTTCATGCTTCGTCCTTTCCGACGGCGGCATCTCCGTAAATACCACCTCCGGCTCTGCCAAAGCCGACCTTCGTGTTGATGCGGCGCTCGCAGGCCAACCTGCGCCCACCGGTACCCTCCTCGCGGCTCAATCCGCGATTCCGACTTGGGATTTTAACAAGATTGAGTCATATTACTCTGCGAACGGACACCTGCCAACGAACGTCAACTATGGACAGATGATTCAAGCGACCACTGTGCCCTCTAACCTCCAGGCTGCGGTTACGAAGGCCGCCAGCTCCAGCAGTGGCGCTGTCAGGGTGGTTAATGCAGCTGAAAATATGAGCCTATGGCTCGCTTCCGTTGTTGCTATGGGTCTTTGTATTCTTACTTAAAGGGAACAGGTCCCTGAACCTACCACCGCTAGGGCTTATTTCTTCTAGACTGAGTTAAATATGTATATCTGTACTGCCAGGTCCTCATGTATCTATTACGAGCGGGCTTGTACCGAGATATTCCATATTTTGTGTATGTAGTCGGAGTAGCCATACGATGTCATGGGCTTACCTCAAACGTGGCGACGTGGCGCGTCGAGAGCGCATTCACAGCAGCGGAACATGCCGTTTCCGAAGCGGTGCTTACCAGAAGCCAGACTGATCAACAGTCAAGCGGTACTGCTCAGAGCGGCCTCCCGAAATTTGTATTATATTACCGAGGCCGGCGGCGGTGCAAGACGAATGGCCAACCCCGGTCTTTCTGCTCTCGTGCCGCAAGCCCGGTCCCTGCGGTGGGTAGTTCATGCGCGAATACAATCACCGCTGCGCGGAGTGGTGCTATAGAACTACTCCGCGGGTGCGCGTGCGCACTTCTCGCTCTGAGCTGTCTGTACCCCGTCGCGATGGCGGGAACGAGGGATGTACCTATGTCTCGCTTCAACTACTTACCACTCTTACGCGACCCGACAAAGTGTGGGAATATAGCTTGTTACCGCAGTAAGCAGAAATTCCAAGCTCCGACAAGCCCACCAACACGACTCGACAGCAACTCCGGCATCGAACCAGTCCTGATGTTGTATCCATGACGTCCTGGCCTGGTTGATGCATGATGCCAGACCCGGTTGTTGGGTCGTCCGAGCCATTGACATGCGGAGTGCGTCAAGGCCGCGTCGAGACTGCAGGATCGAGTCTGGAGAGACCTCGTGAATGCCTGCTTCCGAGTTCCTCCTGCGATGCTGTGCTCTTTGTGCTTGCCGACAGGGGTAAGCTGCGCCATCTGACCCAGGCTAGGGAGAATATGGATGAGTTGGGGTTTCAGGCGCACGTACGCGAGAGCTGGGGAAGGGCGTGTCGCGCAACCTCGGGTTCCATGCAGGGAGTATCTTGACGGAAACGGAGACAGGAGACACCGTAACGCCCGCAAGAGGTACGTCTGGCGCAGGCTACCCGCCAGGAGCGTCCTCCGCGTCGCCTCAAAACGCGGCAGACGGGCTCCCGTGGGGTCGTTTCGTGTCTCACATCGACTCATTCCTCTCATCAGACCACTCCTCTGGGGTTGGGGCGAGCTTGTTTGCCTGTATAATCTTCGTACGTTCTCCTATTAAGCTTCTTCCATCTACGCACACCGCAAGCCTGTGGGCTAAGTGACCGCAAATTTTTGCAGATAGCAACCAACCATGGTGCAGAATCTGGTGCGTAGAACAGGTGAGCGTGATCATCTCGTTGTCATCCGTCCATTGTCTATCATGCTGCAGACGGGTGGATGATCAACCTGCTACCCCTTCGGGGAGTGCTTCTGAACCCCAACACGAATCACTCGTCGTGTCTAAACTCTCCTCTCCTTTCGTGTCGTGTGAGAGACTCCCAGAGCCAGGCTCCGACTCCTCCCGTATCCTGAGGAGTCTTGCCATTCCTGCTGCTGTCTCTCACAGGGCATAGTGGTCACCAGGGGCTCCTGGCATGACTCATGAGCGTTCATAACCTGCCTGTGATTGAGTTCACTCATGATATGTTACCACCGCGACGTTGCACTCCGTGGCGATCCGAACGCCGCCATCTTGTCCATGGATACATAAGAGGCTGCGTTGGAGTTAGATCATCCAATCCTTGTCTTCACCTTTTCGTAAACTTGAAAAACCTCCGCTGACATCGCTGTCATGACTATAGTGCTCACTCCCTATTGGTCTAATGGCGTGCAGAGACTTAAGGTCTCCCCACAGCGTTGGTGATATTCTCAATCCATTTTGAAATTTTGCTCATCACTGCCGTTGCTTAGCACAACCCAAACCGCCCCGCGGTCTGACCCCACCCTCCATGGAGGCGAGCGTCCATAAGCTGCGCTGTCTTAATCAGCTGCGGTCCAAGGACAAGAATATCGAGAAGTACATTTATCTTTCACAGCTCAAGGATGCGGATACGAACATGTTTTACAAACTCTGTCTCGAGCACCTGTCGGTCAGTACGCATTCTTTATCTGGATCTAGTTGGTTCCTAATACTGCACAGGAAATGACACCTCTCATTTACACCCCGACCGTCGGGGATGCTTGTCTCCAGTATTCGCACATCTTCCGGCGGCCAGATGGTCTTGTATGTGAATCCACGCTGCGTCCACCCCCAGCGGTCTGACTTGCTATGGATAGTTCGTGTCCCACAAGGACAAGGGCAACATCGGCAAGGTTTTGCGGAACTGGCCTCGCATTAACGACGCACGCATTGCTGTTGTTACAGACGGTATGTTTCAACCGTCCATAAAATCCAGGGCATGCTGATATCGCCACTAAGGTTCTCGTATCCTCGGTCTCGGCGACCTTGGTGCGAACGGTATGCCAATCTCCATTGGCAAGCTCTCCCTTTACATTGCGGGCGCAGGGTGAGCCTATATAGTAGATTTCCTCTCCTTCGTGCTCATTAAAGCTTGTTCAGCATCCGCCCATCGTCAACGATCCCGATCTGTATCGATGTTGGCACCGACAACAAAAAGTACCTCGAGGACCCGCTTTATCTTGGTCTCCGCCAGCCGCGTATCTCCGAGGCCGAGATGAACGAATTCATGGAGGAGTTCATGCACGAGATGTCTGTCGTGTTCCCGGAGTTGCTCATCCAATTCGAAGACTTCGCTACGGATAAGGTCAGCACCACATAGTTCTAGGCCATCTAGTAACTCAATCTTAGCGCCAGGCGTTCTCTTTCCTGTCGAGCTTCCGCGACCGCTACCCGCTCTTCAACGATGACATCCAGGGTACCGGTGCCGTTGTACTTTCCGGCTTCCTCAATGCTGCTAAGCTCTCGTCTGCTGCCTCCGACCGTCCTCTTGCCGACCACCGCATCCTATTCCTCGGCGCGGGTTCCGCTGGCGTCGGTGTTGGCATGCAACTCATGAGCTTCTTCAAGCTGCAAGGCTTGAGCGAGGAAGAGGCTCGCCAACGTATCTGGCTCGTCGATTCGCAAGGCCTTATCTATGACGGCCGCGGCAAGCTTGCCGAGCACAAGAAGTGTATGTCATTCGCTCTCCTTGTCTGTGGCCAGCCTCTGACAAGCCCCGCAGTCTTCTCGCGCAAGGACTACAGCGGCCCGCCGATGACCGACCTTGTCGAAATCGTCAATCACGTCAAGCCGACCGCGCTCCTTGGCCTCTCGACGATCAAGGGCGCCTTCAACCAGGCCGTTGTGGAAGCTATGTGTGCGCACAACTCGCGCCCGATCGTCTTCCCGCTCTCAAACCCGGTGCGGCTCTCCGAGTGCGAGTTCGCCGACGCCGTCGAGTGGTCGCGCGGCCGCGTCATCTTCGCATCGGGCTCGCCGTTCCCGGAATGTTCCTACGAGGGGCGTACACTCTACCCCGGCCAGGGTAACAACATGTACGTCTTCCCAGGTGCGTGCTCTCTGCTTTGTCCTTTCCCGCGTATGGTGCTGAACCGCAGGCGCAGGCATCGGTCTTGGTGCGATTTTGGCCAAGGCGTCGACTGTCACGGACAGCATGATTGAGGCCTCGTCGCTCGGCCTTGCGGAGTCGCTCACGGATGAGGAGCGCGCTTTCGAGCTCATTTATCCCCGCGTCGAGCGCATCCGCGACATCAGTGCGCAGATCGCGCTGAGCGTCATCCGTGTTGCGCAGAAGGAAGTGCGTCCTTTGTGTTTAATTACGAATTCATGCAGCTGAGACTAACGGACGTCGTACAGAGCGTGGACAGGAACTCGCAGCTCAGGCAGCTCGACGACACGGAGCTCCTGAAGTATATCAAGGGCAAGATGTGGGACCCGGAGCACATGTCGCACCTTTGAAGTCGTACTGGCTGCTATTTCTTGAACACGCAGCTCGTGGCAGCGAGCTGTGTCGGAATCGAGCAAGTTTTGGAAGTATAAAAACTTAGATAATTCGTCTTGGATGCTGTGCCTACAGCCGACTGTAACAATACACTAAAGCTTGCATTGTTCAAAGTGCAGGTTTAAATCGTAGTCCGCGCACAGACTTACATATACTACTTATAATATACGTCACAAATCGGTAACAGCCTGCGATTCCCTCATATCAGCCCCCGCTTGACCACGAGCGGCGGGTGCGGCGGCAGAGACATGTACGACTCAGGCTGGGCGCTATCCGGTAACATTTCCGACATCTTGTCCTCCAGCTTGTCTGAGAGCGACTCGGAGTCGAGACTGAGCACGGGTAGGAGCCACGATGAGTCGTCGCTCTTGCGACGTGGGACGGCACTCGACCGATCCGACAGCGCGCTGCCCGGCTCGCGCCTTAGCGCCGCTTCTGGCATGGAGGGGAGAACGTTGCTGTCGGCCTTGTCAGAGAAGTCGGGGGCGCTGTTCTTGGAGGACTCTGGCCGAGCCTTCTCGGCAGCTGAGAGCTTGTCGTACGGATCGACGGTGCTCGGGTTGCTTGGGTTGTTGCGCATGATGGACTCGCTCGAGGTGAAGAGCGTCTCTGTCATGCAAAATTAGCCAGAGGCGTTTTGCTGCAGTGGACGTACGTACGCCGCTGCAGCCAACTCCAGATCGGACTCCTCACGTTCCGTTTGGCCTGTGTCTTGCGCCGTTTCCGACGGAGCAGGATGATAGCACCGAAAACGAGCAAGAGCAGCACGGACACACCGCCCACCACGACGGCAATGATCTCCGGCAGATCCTTCCGCGTCGAGCTTAGGGGCACCGGTGCGAGCACGTCGGAGATCGTGTTCGTCGACTTGGAGCAGATCGACAGCGAGTCGAGCGTGTATGGGCTGCCGTTGCTCGTGACGTTAATGAGGAGCTTGTGCACTGTGAGCGGTAGGTTCGGGGACTCAAAGAACTGCTGGTTCGGGATGTCGCGGGTGCTGATCGGGAGTGGGAGCATCACCGGAGCATCTTCGTCGATCTGGTAAGAGGCGACGGCGGGCAGGACGGTGGCGTTGCTGGCATGCACAATACCGATAACTGTAACGCCAGTACCTGTACCATAAGAGCGTGAGTACGACGAAATATTGCGGGAGCAGCTTGCGTACCATTGAACGCAATAGACACTTGCGAGCCAGCAGAGCTCGTGGTATGCGAGGTAAAGTAGATGCCGTTGGGATCCTTGGATTCGAGGGTCCAGGTCCCAGAGTACTGCAGTCGGCCATCGTTGTCGCTCACCATCTCACATGGTGAGATAGCGTCAAACGGGAAGCCGCTAAACTTGTTCTCACTACTGCTGTTACTCCCGCTGTCGTTGTTGCTATCGCTATTGCTGCTACCGCTGTTTCCGAAACTGTTGCTGCCACTGCTCCCGATACTGTTGCTGCCAGTATTTCCGAAACTGTTGCCACCATTATTGCCGCTACTGCTGCTGCTACTCGTCTTGTCGTTGTTACCCTTCTGGTTCGAGCCTCCATTAGAGCCATTGTTCTTGCTGTTTCCGCTGCTACTACTACTGTCGCTGCTATCGCTGTCATCTGATGTATAGCATACATTATTAACGGAGGCTCTAACGGGAAATACGAGATACGTGCCATCGATCGAGATGCTCTTGGGGCTGGCGCTTCGACTTGCAACAGAGGTTGCAAGCGGTGTAGAAGACGTGTGAGAGGGACCAGATTCCACGGGGATTGTTGAGGTTTCAGTATCGAGGCTTTCTGGATTCTTATGCAAGCTTTTCTGAGAGTTGCTTGATCGAGTCTGCCGGGACGTAGCACTGCCACTAGCTGGAATATAAATGCCGTCGTTGAAGGTTCAAGGAGAATAATGACAGGATTTAGTGTGCTCCAGGCATGTCAAAGTGGGAATGGACGCACTTTTTTGAGGGACCAAGCGCCTCCCCAGCAATATTCCGCGCAGTGCCATCCTGGACGTCAACGGAGAGAAAGACGAAAGCGAAGAATTTATAAACACCGCCTGTATAGAAAGTAAGGAATTAGCGTATATTATACTGGTGCGTGATGAACAGACTTGCATCAAGCAGTGCAGGCGGTCAACGCTGGAAGGAGAGGAAGACAGAGGGCGCAAGTAGACGAGCTACACGCGACTGGCTATCCTTATAGCGACGGCGTTGCCATTTCCTGGGACGAACCACGAGATTGGTAAAAAGAGCGGAGGACATTATACGACAGCCAACAGATACCGACCTGCGCGCCTTGGGGATATATGTACCCTTCCAGTCTGTCCGTGATAACGGAAAGCGTGTCTAGAATGTGGCTGAGGTGACGGGGTACCCGAGGAGCTATGACAACGTGGTACCAAAAGAGGGTCAGAACATTTCGATGAGGTGGTCGTCAATCGCTCAACACATTCGGATTTCGGATGTATTAGCAAACGCTCTCACGAAGTAGAACATATCCTTGAAGGCGTCCGGGCCCGCTGTTCACTGATTTGGTCCACCGCACCAGAGACTATGTTGCAGTAACATAGTATCGTTTCTATCAATATGAAAGCATCGTGTCAAAAACGCTGGCACTCGCTTCATTCACTCGTCGCCTGCGTGGGGCTCTTCTCGTTGCCCATGACGACTTAGAGCAAATACGAGCTCGAGCTCGACGCCCCAGCCACACTGCGCAAGAACCCACCCCCTAGTCCGGTAAATAAACCATACCATGGTTGTATCTGTCGCCCCGAAAGCCGTCGTAAAGTGAAGGTGGAAGTAGACAGTAAAGATGAAAGCCGGACTTCGGGCGAGTTCTCCCGAGATGGCCGACGCCACAAAGTAAATTGATTGGCGCTGTATGGGATACTAATATTTGCTGGCATGAGCACCGACTACTATACTTTGAACAGTACGTCTGAAAGAAGCAGACAAAATACAACAAAATTTCTAAGCTACATCTTACTATGGTATAGTATAAGCTACGGGGTCATCGAGAGAGAGTCGTGATGAAGTCGTCGCGATCATGAGGGCCGCCAGGCATCTCCCCGCAGAGCCTTTTCCAGCTACTCCTCTTTCTCTGTCTGAGCTGCCTGCACATGCAGCTCGCTCCACCGGTCCTCATCTACACCCTGCACCTGTGCGATCCCTAAGCACAGCTCAGGCACTGCTGTCGGGGTAGCTGATCTGCTCCGTGTAGCTGATTCGGGCGTAGATCGCCCCGCCGGCGGACTCGGAGGACGAGGCATAGCAATTGCGACTGCGATATGCATCATATCTGGGACGAGTGCGGGCTCGGGTTCGGGTGATGGGGAACCATGGGTGTCGCTGGGTGACCGACGCAGATGTCGCAGGCTGAAGGATGAGGCGGGCGTAACAGGTTCTGGTGTGGAATAGACAAGTGGCGAAGGCTGAACAGGCGGACTACTCCCGCACGTTGGTGAGGCATTCGAGCTCGTCGGGCTGCTTATGGGGGTTTTCTCAGAGTCCCTTGACCATGATCGAGTGGGTTTTTCTGCGACGAAGACAGCAGAGAGAGGCTAATTTGATCCCAATGTCACCAATGATCTATAGTTGCAAATTAGGTGTTATCTTACCACGATACCCGTCCACCTCTCAATATCTCCCTTCTCGTAGTCTTCTTTCTCGTATGCAATAGGCAGCTCAAAGATCTTCGGCTTCGGCCCGAACTTCCGCTTGCGCAAACGGTTCACGGTCAGAGGTCCGTAGTCGAAGTCGAAGTCGTCGTCGTCGAACTGCAGGCGCCTGTGCCTCACTACGAGCAGCGCGACAAGCAGCGTAGTGAGGAGGCCGATGGCGACCAAAATCACGACGAGCGCGGGACCGCCGGCGCCGCTCCAGAATGAGCCATCGTTCGAAGAGCCGACGAACGGGTTGCTACTTGTGGGGAACGTAAACGCGGCAGAGGATGAGTCGGACATCGATGAGGCATAGACTGGGGACAGCGGGCAGGCGGGACCAGACGATGCGCCCTATCTCAGCCGATACATATACCGCGCACAGACGCAGACACAGGCGCGAAACGGAGACGTCATTGCAGGCAAACACACACCCGGCGTGCGGCGAACCTATTCTCGGGTTAGAGTCCGAGTCCGAATAGAAGCGGAGGAATTGCGCGAGTGAGACCGAGTCTAACGGAGTTGGCCACGCAGCTGTTTGAAGGCCTGCGGAATTGAGTCAGAATGGGTGTAATATGCATGTGCCTAGGCGTTTCTGGGGCAGAGGGTTATGCATATGGAAAGACTCAGCAGAAATAGAAAATAGTTGTTGCTGGGAAAGAGCGGACAAGAGCGGACCCGTGTCGGGACCCCAATTTGGCAAGCTGACGCTCAGCTCCCATGGCATAGCAAGGAGACCGTTATTGATACACGCACGCGGAACTACACAGAGGTCTGGACAGTGCAGGAAGACTCGTTCTGACAGACAGCAGTACGGCCGAGGTTCTTGGCAATCGGCCCTGTGATCACAATCTTAGCATTAACAGAAAGGGCTTGACATATTGGAGCGCTCACCTGTCGGTCCGTCGACATACTTGCACTCGGTTGCGGTGACGCAATACTGGCCCTCGAAAAGTAGGTCGTACTGCTGATCGCCCCAATGCCCCGCGAACTCCAGCCAGCCGACGCCCTCGCTCGCCTCCTCCTCCCCGCCCACGTTCGCACCATTCGCGACGGTGAACGTCTGCGTCGAGTTGTCAAACCAGTATCCTCTGAAATTCAGCGTGACGTCCCAGAGCGGGCCTGCGTCAGTGTAATCGTCGAGCAGAGGTAGGTCGTGTTGATGTTTGCCGGGCGTCGCGTAGTTAGCGTGGGTGCCGTTAGCGACGTACGTGACCGCACGGCCGCCTTGCGATGGGAGCGCGCCGTAGGTGTATGCAAAGCCACCGTCGTGTGCGGAGAGGTAGATGTCCTGGGGAACGCCGTTTACGAAGCGTACCATCGAATGCTCCCAGTCTCCGACATGGTCGCCAAACTGAATGTCAAGGTACTGTGCGACTGTGCCTTAGCTTGTTTGCACCGGGTATTATTAGCTGAAACTTACGGTAGCGTACTGTAGCGGAGTGAACGGTACAAACCGGCCAGGGAGGCGTGACAGTTAACTTGCCCTCCATGCCACAAACCGGCCTGGGGTTATGCGTGACATGTTAGTTTGTGGGGGAAAATATTGGCTAATCAGGTGCTTCTGACAATCCTATCTGCAACTACAGCCCTTGCTGAAGGCTTGAAAGCAATGAAAAGGCCAGAGAAATAGTCATACTGCCTATAAAAACTGGCTTATGCTCCCTTCAGACCCTTGAAAAGCCATGAAGCGTGACAAGAAGACCGGAATTACAAACCGGTGAGGGGGTGCGTTATGCGTTACGGTTTGTACCGTTCGCTCCGCTACAGTAGTTGTAAGAATAAAAGTAGAAATAGAATGCGTCGACGATCCCGCCAGGCTTTTGCACCGCAATAATCGTAGCAGGCGCGCTGGTCAGGCCCGTGGTGTCCGGTTTGACGCCGTTCGGCCAGGACGGCAGGTTTTCGATGTCGTCCTTTGAAGTTAAGTAGACGTCACTAGCCAGCGAACTGATCGTAGAGAACGTCACGCTGTCGGCGATGGCGGACATGTTGATCTCAGGTTGCACATGTGTGAGGTGGTCGGCGACATCGGTAGGGAAATACGTCTCATTCGAGTAGAGGTGGGACAGCGGGGCGAACTGGAGAACGTACGAAGGAAGGGCTGCCACTGCAAGTGTCGCAGAGATAAAGGTGGGTGCAGTGCCTATAAGGCAAGCCCAGATGAGGGTAGACCAGGACATCCTTGGAAATACGGGTTACACCGCAACGATCCCGTCGGCGATCGCGTTGCAATTCAAGAGAATTAGTCAAAAGCGCGATACCATGATCAATCACCCAGGGAAAATGCAATTCTTCAGAATGAAGCTTCCGGAATGGCAGTACCATGCGGGAGGCGGAGGGGGATTGCATGCTCTTGGCCATGGTTGGTAGCACTTCCTTGCTGCAATTACGTGGAAGACTGTCGGGTGTCTACAAAACCAGAAGCTGGCAGTGCCTCGGCTCGTTCATACGCTCAGTACTTCAGCCAATAGCGAGACCTATGAAAATGCACGAGCAGCGGATTTGAAAGGAGGAGCGCACCACAGCCGTCATGGCGAGTTTTTATCATTCGTGCGACCACATGTAATACTTCACGTGCACGCGTCGGCATCGTGAGCAAGTGTTCACTGAAGATTGAGGGCAGCTTCTTCAATAGGATGGCTTTACGGAGTTTCATGAAGCAATTGATGGTAGCCGGTGCTAGAACATGCTTGAGAAGTCACCGTGAGACGTACATAGCATCTGGTGATCTGTGCGTCGCGTCACCAAGCACACAGCGAGCACATGAAGTTGCCGTAATAAGGTTGGATGCTTAATGAGGTCAAGGAAAACGTCAGCAACCCTGACGAGCTGCCGCATACCGGCATGCCGCAGCAATGGATCGTAGATGTTTACCATGAGCCACATGGAAACAAAGAGCAAACTGAAAACAAACAGCCACTAGGGCCCGGTACATCGCGCGGATACGCGAGTAGGTATTACAACCAGCTAAATCTGGTGGACCGCTGAGAATCGACAACACTTGAATAAAATGATACTTAGCTGACTCCAAGAGTATGACCCTCGGACGTCGTCACTGCAGTCTATCTCTCGTGTAATCAAATACCGCAACATGTTTCACGCTATGTAAGATGATGCAATGGGCCGCAGAGCTTGTTGCCTGTCTATCACTATGGTGGTGGTGGTGGTGGTGGTGGTGGAACGACGAGCGCATGCCGGCGCTTCACCTCATTTCTTTCGTCCCTCCACCACACCTCTCTCTCAGTATCCATGCCTTTGTAATAAAATGGCAGACACCGCTGCTGAAAATCCTCCTATTCCGCCAGCTGACCTTTCGAAGATAACCTTCGAGTCGACGCAGAACCGCAGGCGGATCATCGCGTCGTACTGGCTGATCGTCATACTCGCGCTACCGCTGTGGTGGAAGACCACCAGCATTGACCGATTGTCGCTACCGGACGGTAGAGCTCGTGCATTAACGGAGAAACACGTGAGAGATTATGTGTGGTGTGGTATTTGTGCAAGTCCTGAGCATTTCCCCTGGTAGCTGTCATTCCCAGTCCATGTCAAGCTGGAAGCTGGTCAAGAACAACACACCCGTATCCTTGGCGAAGAGCTGACGAGATGGACTAATCATGCCGCCCAAACTAGCGGACTTATTGTGAAAATCGAGCGCGGGTCCCGTACGGTGAGTGTATGCATATGTTACCGCGTGATCACTGGAATGACGGGGCTGAAGTATAAAGCAGGACCGGGGAGCTACAGTGTGGTCGTAGAAGATGGAGAAGACGTAAAAGTGGATGGAAGGACGCTGCATCTAGGGACCGGCGATCGGCATGCTGATGCAGGTATGTACTCAAGTTGACCTCCACGCAATTGCAACTCAAACTGTCCGCTTAGCCCAACGCGTGGCAGAAACGGTCACCAATTTGCTCGCGCCACATGCATCACTAACTGCAAGCGAAGAGCATAGAACAGTCAAGTACTCGTCTCGGTACAGACTGGCCTTCACGCTCTTGAATGAGGACGCCTCGTCCGGACAAGCCGCACTCTCATGGGACGTCCGCGAGGCGTTAGAAGGTTCGTTTCACTTATGTACAAACTCTGTCAGCACTCCTCATTCTCGTAGCATATCTGCATGGGACGTTCGATCGACTTTCCATTCTTCATAACTTCACCATCGAAAGTCAAGTGCAATATCATGCACCCCTCGCGTTCCAGCCTCGACCCGTCAAAGTCGCTGGACAGGATGCTCATGGACTCACGCCGGAAGACCTGACCGTCTTCGTCAACTCAGCAGAATGGACACTAGGTAACCGAACGCGCATACATGCATTCTCAATTGCCTAATCCTGGACTCAGCATCAAGCTCTTCGAACGATCCAGTGCTGCACTTCGTACTGTTTGTACCATCCTCAAGTAATGCACCATTGTATATTCTTGATCATGAGGGCAAGTTTACGCGATCCTCAGTTCTGCAGGCAGCTCTGACAAGACTGTAGGACATTCAGCGTCTTCCAACGCGTTCATCCTCCCCCAATGGGGCGGTATCGTTTTGCTGAGCAACCCACCCGGTCATCTTGCCGTCTCGGCTCTCGAGAAGACGTTCCAGACGTTCCAGCGCCAGCTTTTAACCTTGTTGGGTGTCCCCGACCTTCCGCCTGGCGTTCGGTCAGCTCAAGCCGAAGCATTCACAGAATGGCAGTTGGATGCACTAGTTCGCCAACGAGCTCGGCAAAATTTTGAAAACAGCAAAGAGACATTGAATAGTATTGTAAAACTCGTCCATCAAATCGAAAACATGCCCGTCGGTCAAGATGTGAAGGGCGATGTTCAGGACGCTCTGATCGCTCTAGACGCCGTGCGGCTTCTCTTGTTCATTTTGCGAAGCGACAAGCTTGCTCATGTTGACCTTAGGCTCTAGAAGCAGCGCCCTCGTCGTCTACGCAAGCGCTGCAGCACTCGGCCGATGCTCTCACCCTGTCCTCACGTGCATTCTTCAACCCGGGAATGCTCGCGTTGCTCTACTTCCCGGCGGAGCACAAGTATGCCGTGTATACTCCTCTGTTCGCGTCTGTTGCAGCTCCACTCATTGCCGCTATCGTGCGCGAGCTGATCGCTTGGCGGAAGGCTCGCAGGGCTGCTCGACAGCCTGAGAAGCGAGCGCGGGCAGATTGAGCCCTAATGCACCAATAACATCCTACCTTGCTCTAGATATCTCCAATAAACTCGTTTTTCGCTTGCCCTGCTCGTGACGGTCGATAGGCCCTATTTCAAAACCATTGAATATTTCATGGAGCCGAAGCAACCCCTTACGCAAAGGGTCCTAGGCCATCGCTACGGAGGGACGGGGGACGTACCAAAAGCGGTAGGTACTGTAGTTCCCCTCGTATTATAGGGGCAGCGCTGCAGCGCGGATGGCCCTATTCGCCCCGTTTTCTACTTGTTCGACATCTCCCACTGCCGCGAGCCAGCTGCTCGCCTCCTCTCCTTTAACTGTTTTGTGATTGTACAGCCTACCATTCCGGTTATACCGACATGTTCGCTATCGTATCTTTCGCCTTTGCTTTGCTTTCGCTCCCTCTTGCGCACGCACAAACTTACAGTGCGACGTACGCGCCATCGAGCCTTCCGGACCAGACTGAGGAAGGTCAGTCTGGGACGAACAAGTGTGGGACGACAAACCACCAGGACTCCATGTGCCAGAATATTTACAGTGCGCAACCTACTCCTGTCGAGATTTCGCCCGTGCTGACCAGGAACAGTTAATTCGGTCGACGACTTCTGCTTCTACGCTTCGCCCCAGCCTGGCGCCAACTCAACCATCGGTGACACCGAGCGTATCGAGGTGTCATGGTGCCTCAAGGACGGCTACGGCACGCGCACGATTCCTCCAAATACCATCTCCGGCGCGCATTTTGTACAGACCCCGGACTACGTCCAGGTCACGGGCACCGGGAACCTCACACAGGTAAACATCCCTGCAGGCGATGCTGGCGGCGAGCTCGACCCGCACGGCGCTGACGGCAACGGTGCGCACTCCACATTCTCTTCCATCTCCTTGGCTGACGGAGTGCACAGGCAACCCGATCGGCGGGCTCGTGTTCTCGAATGCGTTTACGGGGCAGTACGTGCAGGTGCACGAGTGGACGAACTACATGTCGGACACGCAGTTCTGCTTCCGGGCGTGCAAGGACGGGCCGGACGCACCCGCGCTCTGCCAGCACATCTACGACGAGATGGGCTGCGCGTGGAATATGCCTGCTAACTACGACTCCGGCACGTTCGAGCGCTGCGGGGGCGACTCCGGCGAGGTGCGTCCGTCGGGCTGTGTTCTGTGATTCTGGGGCTGTGGGCTGACTGCTGCGACGCAGCCGATGGGCGTCTACGGTACGTCGACGTTCCACCAGGGCGACCCCAGCACACCCTCGCCGCACTCTGCGCCGTCATCGTCGGCGTGCACGACCGTGCCCTCCGTCGGGCTTGCCTCGATGTCGGGCTCGTCTGCGCCTACTTCGGTGCGTGGTCCCCTTCGATTGCTGCTGCTGTGTCACTCACGTCTCTCCCCAGGCTGGAGCCTCGAGCGCTTCTGCAACCAGCAAAGCCACGTCTGGCTCAACTGGCTCTGCGCCCTCTGCGACGTCTGGTTCACATACTAGCAGCACGTCTGAGCTCGCATCTATGAACTGGGTGCTCCAGGGTTTTGCGATAGTTATGACCGTTCTCGGTGGCATCTGGGTCGTCGTGTAAGCCTCTACGCTCACTGACCTGGCGCATAATTAGCTCGGAGTTCGCGACCGAAAGCGACGTGGCACAGGCGTGGGAAGACTTCTTCTGCGCGAGCAAGGGTATGCTGTCGGTCAGCGAGATTGCTAAAATTCGGGATAGCGTTGGTGTTAGTGGCATGGCGGGCACCTAGGTATCGTTTCGTGAGTATCCTGAGCGTTTCTTTGCATGGTCGATTGCAGACGCTGCACGAGGCAGACATGACAGAGTCGAACACGGGATTCTCTGATTGTGAACATTTCGTCGGAACGCATATAGTCAGTGCAGATAATACACATACGGTCCGGTCTAGTTTGCTGCAGTCGTTTTCGTCTCTGGAACAATTTACGCGGTAATATATCAGGGAAGCGGTTCTGGAAGCTGAGACCTCACTGCATGTTGATTTGGGCTATGCACTCAATAAAGCCTTGCACAAGATATCGTCGACAATTACATCAATCGCAGGACTCGCCAGTCCGCTGACGCTATTCAGGGATTGAAGTCGAAGATAGGCATCTGTTCGTGCCTCCGATGTCGCATTCAGTAGTATTGGGAATATACAAGTAATCAGCGCTGGTGGCTATGAGGCACGTACGGTCCGTGTCCATGAAATGAAGCATAACACTAGATATGTGAAATGTCTGTCCTACCATGACAGCGCCGCACAGAGAGCCCCGCGGGAGCACGTACTTTAAGAACGTGTGCAGCCGGCCCCAGAACTCGGGCCTCGAGACCACGGTGTGGTACGGGGTGTCGGGCGCCGTGCTGACGGACGGCGGGGGTATGTTCGACGTGTCGAGCACGAGGGGTATGTCGACGAGCACCTCGTCCGCGATAGGCGTGAGCGACGGCGACGGCGACAACACGACGGACGGGATGCGCTGGTGCCCGGAGCGTGTCCGGGACTCCTTGGGCTCGGGCACGAGCGTGATCATCGGCGGGCTGTCCGCGGGCGCGAGCTTCGCTTCCGGTTTCGGCGGCGCGGCCGGATCCCACGCGAAGCCGGGCTTGACCATGAGGTTCACGGTGTCGCCGTCCTTGACGTCGTACTCCTTGAGGAGCTTGGCATCCGCGAGGGCCTTGCCCTTGAGCAGCAGCCGCTGGACGTCTGCTGGGGGCGCACCGGTCTCCGACGCGAGCTGAGTCTTGATTGTCTGGATAGTGTCGGTGGCCTGTACGGACAGTGTGTAGGTCTGTGGGGGCTTGACGGACTTTATGGTTATGCTGATCGCGCCTGGGATCTCGGGTCAGTGCTTGCACGGTGCATGCATGGTCTAAGTCTCGTACCGGCCGGTACATCGTCCGCCTTTTTAACTTCGGGAGGCGCGGGTACATCGATCTGGGGTGATATAGTTCAACTGTGGAAAGTCGCATGACCTGTGCTGGTGCTCACAGGCAACGTTGGCACCCTCTTCAGATAATCCTCTAGAGGGGGCTGGAAATCGTCTGGATAGTTGACAGGCTGCTGCGAGATACCATTCACAAAGGCTTTGATAAAGGCGGCCTCTGCTTGGTCTGCCATGGCTGCAGTGAAGCTTCAAAGCTGTTCCGCCGTCGCCGCAGGTGGTGGGTGCAGTCGCGCTCCCTCGAGGCTGTACGTATATGGGCGCTTAATAATTCACGGTCACGTCATGTCACTGTTGTCACAGGATCACGGCGCCGGGTAACACCGTGTGACATGAAGAGGCTTTGACGCTTTCCAGCATTCAACAACCATGGCAGTACGTCGACCACGCGATACATGTCTATGCGCACAAGGCTGATGCTGTAGGACAGTCGGGTTTTGGTTTTGGCGGAGGTGCGGTATAAGTGAGACTCAACAAGTCTCAGCGGATGACAGTGTATTAGGTCCATCGCGGTGCTTCGGCTACTGGCGGGAGTTCGCCAAGGTACGTGGCTGGCTCGGTGTATCCGTACTTGAACGCTGAACACACACATATCCTCCTTTATGTGTTGTAGTGCTATGCCTCGGCTGATAGCCCGTCGCAATGTCGCGTTCAAGCAGATGACTATCTTGAGTGCCTTCACCGTACGCAGGAGGTATGATTTTCGCAAGAGTCTCTACGCATACAGAAGCTGAGAATTGTCGTCACCGTCCTAGATTGCCCGCGCAAAGGCGGTAAAGGCAGAGTTCATCCGGAAGGCTGAGCACCAGGCTCACGAGGGCCGCAAGGTAGCGGATATACTTGCGGACGGCGTTATAGTTGGCGTTGGCCTTATACAACGTGATCAGGGAGACTCTAAAAACTAGGATGGCTCCAAATACAGTTCAACTAGAATTCTGCTCCTTTGCGCTCCACAGCTCTCGTCAGATTCTGACTCTACTGCGTGTCGAACATTGTGCGCTCTGGGTGTGCTAGAGACGCTATGGCGGACGGCATTTCAAAGCTTCAAGCATAACGACTTCACGTTCCTCTGTATATCCTCCATTTTGTTTGCAACATGGGATCGTTCAAAGCGTGGTCCTTGCCAGCTATTCTGCCTGGCGAACGCGTGCTCTCGCCTAATTCATGTAACCCACATTCATGCTCGATATTTCGTTGTATGTTAAACGTCGAGTGGGTTACCTCTTCCGTCGTGCTGGTTTAGTAGCCACACGAGCCCCTGGTCCTCCGAATGTCCCGTTCCCGCCGCCGCCGCCGCTTGCATCCGCAAATGGTAAAGTGACGCATGATGTCTTGTCCGCGTGGCTGTCACGTGGCGGACACTAAATTATGATCTGCTTTACGCTCGGCTGAGCCTGAAGGGTATCCCACCTTCGTCTGTTACCTCCATCATCTCACCCAGCCTCTCCGTATACCCTTGGGACGTTTCCAGTGCTAGTTACGATGACTGTCCACGGCATGGGTTCTGTCAGCTCTCCCATAGTCATCTCCGACGACGAAGACGAGGCCTACGTCGAACTTGAGCTTGAACAGCGGCTGTCTTCACCGCAGGAAGGCATGGAGCTCGAGTTCGTTGATGACTATAAGCCAGACGCTTGGCTCGACCCGCCTCTTTACCTACGCGACACGCATTACCATGACGAGCCACCCCTGAAGAGTGCTCTAGTCGACGTGACCCCTAACGGACACCAGAATTATGGTACGTTCCGCTCCGCCTCCCTCTACATCAATTCATAGGATATGAATTTCGTCCAGGGAGCGACCGCTCGACCTTTACAGGACAGAAACGCAAACGCGGTGACAACTCAGTCTCCCCAAGCCAGCGCCTACGTCCCCTTCCTACCCATACACAGCCGACTCTCGCGTCGACGGGCGCACCTCCGGGCGAAAGCAAGACTGCAAAGAAGAAACGACGCAAGAGAGAGCGACAAGCTGCTGAGGCGATAGCGCAGGCTATGGCGGGCCCTTCGACGGGCATCGTGCATCCGCTTCCCGCTATGCCCGTCATGCCTCCTCCGATGAGCTCTGGAAGCCCCATCGCGCCGTCACCGATGATCTCGCTGCCACCTTTTCCTTTGCATACCTCGTTACCGCCAAAGCCCATGACGTATCTTGATTTTGGCCTTCCGCTACCACACATGTTATTGCAAGGGGCTCCGATGTCATTCCATCCGCCACCTCCACCTCCACCTCCACCTCCCGCTTTCCTCAACTTCCACACCGCTGCAGTGCATCCGGTAGAATCATCAGTTATATTCCCAGAACAATCACCGTCGCCGCCGACTGAAGCCGAGCCTTTTCGCAAGGTGCCAATTGTCAAGAAGCCAATTGGCGTTCCGCCAGACAACGACCGCAGCAGTCATCATGGCACGTACCAGTCGCCGTCGCCGACTTTTTCACCTCCTAATCCTGCGCGAACGCTCGTCATGGAGCTTCTTCCCAAGAAGTTTCGCAACGTGGCTTTCATTCGCTCGTGGGCGATGAATTTCGGACCCCAACCTCCTGTGGCGCCTCGAATCGACCTCGACGTGAAGGCAGGCAAGGCCCTGATCGAATTTGCCACCGCAGAAACGGCAAGGCTGGCTTGGGAGAGCGATCGTTTGACTGGAGAAGGAAAGGAGCACGTTAGAGCGTACTGGTATCGTGTGCCTGGTATAGGGGCTGATGCAGGCGTAGGCGAACTGGAGGAGGGCGAGATTGAAGACGGCGAGCTTGCGAAGCACTTTGGACAGAATAACAAGACAAAGACGAAGGAGTCGAGGAAGAAAGCGACGGAACTGGCCCCGTTGGTAACTTACTCGGCTGCGCCAGTCGTTCAGCCGCTGTCATCAAACGGCCACCGAACCTCACACCCGCCAGTCACGCCTTCGAGCTCTACCTTCTCTCCCGTACAGTCGTCGTTCGTCACACGACATCCGACACTTCCGTCCGCTCCGCCTTCTCTTCCACCGAAGCCTGTAAGCCCCGCACAACATCCTCCAATGAAGCTTGTTGGGCTCCCACCACCACCTCCGCACGCGCCTCAAGCGGATCCTCCAAAGCCTCTTCTCTCTCGTATCCAGCCAACTTTATCTAACCCTCAGGAAGGTGCGCAAACTGTGCCTACTCCGGTTCAGTCTGCGGTATCGTCCCTCAACGCCACTGCACCAGTGTTCGTCCCGAAAGCTCAGCCGCTTTCGTCCGCGTCGGTATCCAACGAAGCTGCTCCGCCACGGTCTCTCGACGTGCCAAGTGTCGACAAGATCACGGATACATCGCGATCGCGACTGGAAAGCGATGTCTCGGAGACGACTTTGGCCCAGACGGCATCCGATCATGTTCGTGTTGTTCCCAAGGCTGTCCGGGAAGTCGTCGCTGGAACTATTTTTGAAAGCGATCAGCTGTCACAGGAGGCCGATATTGGTCCTATCGTCTCCTCTCGAGATGTTTCCACGCCGCCAGCCGTCTCCTCTCCTGGTGGTTCAAGTTCTTCAGAAGCGCCCGCAATTTCTTCGCAACCTGAAGCGCCTTCCGCGGCTGGCCGTTCACTCCTTCCCGCGAAACTTAAGCCAGACACTAAATCGCAGATGCAGAGTGTTCTTGCTGTTTCGGCGAATCAGGAAGTCACTATCCCGGTTGCTGTTCCTTCTGCCAAGCCTAGCGCGTCTAGCCAGCCGCGAGATCCTCGGTCCGCTCTTTCTACATCGACACCTCCGCCTTCTGAGCCCCGAGCAACAAGAAACGCCCCGAAGGTACCCAGCTCTGCGAAACGCAAGGAAGTTGAAGAGATGTTGTCAAGACATCGCGAAGAGCTAGCCTCCCGTAGGTCAGCCTCGAGCAGCGGGAGCACAACGCCCGTGTCTGAGATTGAAGCCATGATTGTGGGCAAGTCATTGAGCTCGACAGCAGAGACCACACCGTCGCCCACGCTTCCGGCAGCGGTCGATGCCGCCGCGGCGATAAAGGAAGATGATCTGCGGCGTCTGGTCCTCAACAGCCGAAAGTCACGCGTCGTATCCGCAGCCCCCAATACACCGCCTGTTGAATCGTCTCCCTCCTTCGTTGCATCCGTCACCGTCAACGAACTAAAGGCGGCGCAGGACAAACTCAGCCTTGACGAGCTCGCCGTGTCCTTCATCGCGCAGTCCATCCAGGCCGTCAGCATGCCCTCGCCGGCGCTCGGCTCACCCGACAGGTCCGCGCCGGCGGTGGCACCCATCTTCTCGGAGAAGGCGCTGCTCTCCGCGAAGCAGCAGGTCCTCGAGGGCAACATCGCGGACCAGAAGGCGCTCATGAACCGGTACCTCGCCGCGCGCACGAAGGCGGAGCGGGACAGGCTCAAGCAGGCGATGGCCCAGCGCTCACGGTACGTGCTTCACCCGGTTGCGTTTCGCAGGTGTTGTTGTACCCCCCCAGAGGCGGCTCAAGAGCTTCTCGTGTGCAGGGCTATGGAACAGGAGCTCGGCACCCTCCAGGCGCGCGCGGACGCTGGCAAGGAGGCCGCGCGCGCGCTCAAGTTCAGGTGGCCCGAGACGAACAAGCACGCGTGCATCCTGGTCATTAGCGATGATGAAGGCGAGGATAGCGACGATTGATTGGTGTCGGCTCAATCAAGGTGGGTCATGCTAGCAATAAGCGACGTCTTTTCTTTACAGTCTATGTGTTTGTGTGCAAAAAAACAATCGGGAGTACTTCTTGACATCTATCGTCTTGGCTTTTATAATGTAGCGTTCTTGTTTCTATACAGGTCTTTAATCGGACTAGTCTTTGATGGCCCAGTGAGTCTCAGCTTCTCTCGCGTCTCATTGTATTATCTCACTGCTCAGATTTCGGAGGCTGCTGCATGTTTTGATCACCCATCTTCCTTATACGCCCCTTTCCCCTTCTTGCTTCGGACTCCTATTAAAAGGACATGTATCGCTGTGGGCGCGCTGCTGTCTACCTGTAGTCCATATTTCGTATGGACTGTCACGGTAGGCAGAGACGTTGCTTGCATACTTTGCATGGCAGTGTTAATTGTTCCTGAAATACTACATCTCGTCAAATTCGTGCATGATCGTGTGAGCCGGAAAAGTAGCTTGGGAACTGGACAAGCTGACTTGTTTTCGCTCGCAGTGGCGGAGTGGTTGATGCCTGGAGACGTATTACCGGGGCTGCGTCCGGCAGCACCCGGTTAGCTTCCGGTTACTGCCGATCGGCAAGTCTATGCTCTACGCCGTAAGGTTGCTTCTGTCGATTAAATTTCGCATGTGCTGTCAGAACTATATACTTAGTATATATTCTGACTGGTTCATCTACAGATAGTAACAGGTCGCGTGCTGACTACACAACATTTAATTGGGATATCAATCGTTCGGTGCTATAAGCTTCGAATTCTTTGCTCGTGTGTTATCTATGTTAAGCACCGCCCGCCCGAAACAGTGCGCACTCTAGCACAACTTGACGTCAGTTCAAGCTTCTGCGCTCGCCTCCTGTTGGCCCGCTTCTTCCACTCCTGCAGCACTGTCTTCTTCGTCCCAGGCCTCGTCTTCGCTCCACCCATCCTGCAGCGTTGCCCCAATATTTCCCAGTCGGTTCGCTGACCTTGTGAATTGCAGTGTCGGCGTTCGCTGTTGTTGATCATTAGTGCTCACGGAGTAGTCCGGCACCTCCGAGTCGACCGTCCGTAGGTTGATCATGAAGCGGTTCACAAGCACCGGTGGCTAAGTGGCCTCATGGGAACAGAAAGACGAACTGGAAGGTGGGTACGCACCAGCGTCGTAGCAAACGTGCCCATGGGCGCCAGGTCCTTCAGTCCGACGTCAGCCACTGGTCTATGCACTCATGTCGGGGACGTACCCCAGAGGAGTCGAAGGTCAGTAACTGAGCTAGATTCATCGCCAGCAGTATTCTGTATTCGTTGGGCTCTGTTATCGGCTTTCGATGGAGGCATTGTTGCCACGCTCACATGAAATAAATCGTTCCTGCGCGGGAAACTGGACCTTAGCATCGAGGAAATGCGAAGGCGCATAGAGAACCACTGACCATCACGCAGCAAACATGTCGTCATCGACACCTTGACACCGACGCTGCGAGCGTGCCGCCAATGTCCAAATGTCTTAATCCAGGTCAGGATGAGCACCATTGTATCTGCGAGGATAAGTGAGACGCGAGTAATGTACAAGACTGTGAATGAATAACGTCAGCATCTTCGGTATACCAGAACGCCTCGCCTGCGGAACGTACGTCTATATCGCGAAATTCAGTGTTCTGAAACAGTAATAGTGAGATACGTGCACCTACATGCTGACTGTTTGCCCTGAGAACGGGGACTCCGAGATACACGTCATGCCGACAAGCGGAACCGCGACGGAAATGTACTTCGACATCGCTGTATAAATCTGCACAGAAGCATCAGCCAGAGCGTATGTGGAGCGCGCCGCACGAGTGCAAGCAACACGTACCAGGTTCGTCACGACTGGTACCATGCTGAGAGCGAACACGGGCAACGACCAGACGTAGCTCCGGCGCCAGATTGCGAAGACGCGCAAGGAGGAAAAGACTGTCAAGTAGAAATCAATAGGTATTTCGGATTTGAAGAGGCTGCGTGAGGCATACGTGCAGTTTGGATGAATCCAGTGAGTGTGATTACCACGTCCAGGACACTGAGTGTTTTGCAGCTGTGCGTCGAATTCCAGTAAGCAACATGTTGTGTGAGGAGACCGGACTTACTCCTGTAAGGAGCATTGTTTGAGATTTTACATACTGAAAGACATTTAACTAAGCTTACCATCCGAGTTGGTGGCGCAAGTTGTAGTGCGACCGTGAGGAGCATGCACCATCGTACCGAGCCAAGGAGGATGGCAGATGTAGTGACAGGCCTTTTCCAGAGAATGTCAGCCTCGTCACTGGTGGTGATCAAGAACTCGTAGACGACGAGGCCTGATGAACGGGCACTGTGAGTAACATCACCGGAAACGGAGGATGTACTTGCACGACACAGCCACAATGGCGTAGTCTTCCACGAGCCTAGAAGACAGGGTTAGAAGCTCTGGTTCATCAGCCGAAAACGGAGGCCATACTTACAGCTGCGAGTAGGCCTGGACAAGAGCCTGTGCCGACTGTGCCGACATATTCGAGGTGAGATAGGTAAGAGGCGGGTTGTGTCGAAATGAAGCTACTGGCCTCGGTTTATAAGCAATTTGGTAGGTTGTTTATCAACGCCTCTGCTGTAACCGCTTCCATCATGCACAATCTTCGCCAGCAATGTTCCATTGAAGAGTCTCCGAAGGCGCCAGCAGAAGAGGCTGGCCCACAGGTACAGATCGGAAGTGCTCCAATCGTGAGTAAATATCAGGCTTGTTTTGAAGTAGGCTAGAGGTCAGAAAGGGTCCCGTCTTGGAAAAGTGGCAGTAGAAGAGTGTTAATATGTTTGAGAATGGTAGGAACTATGATTCCATCCCGGACAACTTACCAGTCCGTGCTGTCTATTCCATCTGTGTCGTCGACTAGGACCCGCAGAGAAGATGGAAATGCGTATTATCAGGGACTTTGACTACCCTTCAAGCTTCCCAGCCTCGAGCGGGACTATGCAGTGCGGATGATAGCGGCAGAGAAGAAGAAAGGCGCTTATCAATTTTGGCAGCCGTTCTCAGGGCCAGGTTTAGGGAAGACAGCCCACCACCCCTCTACTTCGCGGAGGTCCTGTAAAGCAGACCTAGAACACTGTACAGTCTGAGTTTGTTTCTGACCAGTTGCTTGTAAGCTGAGACGGACACATCTCACGCGTACTAATTCTCGTCCGAACCGTCATGCAAGCGCAGAGGGGTGGATACGAGGGTGTCATGAATATCACGTACTCCGGATGGTTCTCCCGGATTCCTCAGTATTCTTTCACTTTCTATACACCTCTGTACATTTGTAGTATATTCTAGGTATTCAGTCTGACATGTATATAAGGAGCTCGTATTGCTCAATAACAAGCCAGACTCGAGCTGGTCTTTACTCACCCACTTTCCTCTCGTCTGTCTCCTCACTCTTGTCGTAGCCCAGTCCAGTTGGATTGTAGGTTGCTGACAGAGGGGTTCAAAGCGAATGAGAACATTTCTATGCCCGTCTCTCTTCAACTTGAAGTTGAGCAAGGAGATGTCGAATTTACTTATGCTCGATATACCAGGGAAGAAGAACAAGAGTCGTTGCTCAGGTTGTAAGTCATTTTGTCGCTATCCAATACTAAAGCTGGGGCCGAGTAACCTCTGTTTGGCTCACCTAGTCTTCAGATGGGTGGGACGTTCTCCTCCATACTGAACTCTCCATCGCAATTCTCGTTTCCCCAGATAGCTGTGGCTTCAAGAGCTGGTGCTTGAACCTCTCTCACTGAAAAGTATGGTTATACCACTTGAACTCGACAGATGATGTCTCAACAAGCTAAAATGAGGCTTTACAGCTTCTCTAAGATGTTTATCATTCCAGTGCTCGAAAGCTACCTGGGGAGGAATCCCCAAGTGTCGGATGGAGGACGTGTACGAGCGCTGCAATCTCTTGCGGAAGGCAACGCGCTTCCGGATCTAGACGTACAGCGCCGCAGGGTATACGCAGGGCGCAGCAGTAATATCGCGGCTCGTCCGCCACCCAATGTCGTCGCAGATACTGGCAGCCGATAGCAGCTCGAACGGTCGCGCAACATATCCATCGCGCATATGCTCGAGACGGACTTAGCCATGATCTTCGTATACCAGTGCGTCAGGGTAGACTGTGGCTCAACGCCGCGTAGGGCCTGAGGATATCGATCGTCCATGGGAGTGGGATGCCGAGCACCGGCCGGCGGCTCGTGATAAGAGGAGGCTACCTCGCATTTCGGAACGACCCGCATGTGGAATGCTAGCCCGACACCACAGAATATTTTGGTGCAATCGACCATACTACATGCCATCTCGTTTTGGTGTAGTCTGGACTAGACCTCACCCTGATTTTTCTGCATGCGATGCTAGAAGGTGTTGCGAGCAGATGGCTCAATTTGTATGTATCGTGGAACGTGTGTCAGACTCCAAACGCTCAGAGGTAGGAAGCCATTAAGTTCGACAGATATCGTAGTCGCTGATTAGGACTAGCCGTTATGTCTTCAGGCGATGATCCAAATGCATAGCGCTCCCACAATTCCGACCACTCAGCGACCAGCCTGTAAGTTGCTTGCTAGCGTAAATTGAAGCCAGCAAAAACACTGATCAGATTTTTCTCCTCAATTAAGGCTCCTGCTCGTTCGAGGCTCTGCGGGTGCTCCCGGCCCGCCGTCGATCAGATCGGTGGATTCGCTCGGAAGGGGATCGACGCCATTGCTACGACACATCTTGTGCGATGGCGCATCTCACCACCCCTTGGCATATCTTTCCGCGAAGTTTCAGGCGAGATACCGGGTTCCTGGTGATCCGCTTTGAGTAACTTTTTCGTCCAGCTTAAAGGGTGATTTCACCAAACTCTGCCAACTCTATCTAACATTGGTTTTTACTGCAGATCTGGGCATAACAGTGACACTGATGTCTCCAGGGCCCCGTGGATGCGCCTTCCGCCTGAACAGTCGAAATATGCTTTTCATCGCCAGGGGCTTTCTCTGTGCGACGCAACAGTATCTGGTGCTGTGGATTTCCGAACTGAACGGCGGTCACGAGGCACAGCCACTGCAGATCTGCCGCTTGGATTCTACAGGTCACAGCTTGGGTCGCAGAAGATTCCGCTAGTGTGCGGCAGGTACTAGAGATGAGCCGAAAATTTCAAGTCTGTGGCGCACCCTCAGACACCTGTAAAGTTCAGTTTGCCGCCGCCGCGTTGCAGCTGCTATCACAGGTCATAAAAGCCACCGCCACTATCCCCGCTGTTGTCCTACAAAGTTACAGCCACACCCGTTGGAAGTCAGATTGAAGATCTACAGTAAGGGAGCGATCTGCCCCCTCAATCTTCGTGATCATCAGCGTTCATAGCCATGGAGCGGGGCTTGATGCTGCACATTAGCAGAATCCCGAATGTTGGTGATCGCTGTGATACGGTAGGTATATATACACGGCTCTAGGTGTGCATTGAGTACATGACATCCAGTCGCTTCGCAGATTCTGCTGTCGCACTCGCATTCCAACTCCCCAGCACAATGTCGTCTGACTTAGCAACCGAAGTCTCACAGATGTAAGTTTCCCACTCTGTGAGCACTGTAAAAATTCACTGACGAGGTGTGCTTAGCATTCTTGCAAACGGTGCAACGTTCGCGGGCTCAAGTGAAGTGCAAATCTGTTGAAAGATATCTTATATTCACGCTAGATGCTGCAGCTCTGGTATTCTATGATCACTTGATCACGCTCGACCAAGAAATTCGCACCGTATGGCAGCAGAAGTTTTCCATCGTGTCCCTTCTCATTGTGTCTACCCGATGGATACTGCTTTTGCAAGCGGCATTCGACTTATTCCCCAACGGATCAATGGCAAGTCACTTTTCGGTTATACAGCTAAGCTTGACATAGACCTTTTACAGAGGTATATCTTACGTGATCAAAGGTAGAAAGCGCTAAAGACGAAGTTCCATACAGCTGCACAACCATTAGTTGGATAATTTCAGTCCCCGAGTTAGTGGGCTTCGTGCAGATTGCTAGTGAGTACAACTGCTAATGCGTCGTAGCCGCTCGTTACGCAATCTGACTATTGCTAGTCTTTTCCGCACTGCGTGTGTGCGCAATATGGAATCAGAACTACGTTCTGTTTACGATCGTGCTCATTCTGAGTCTTCCGCCTGTGATCACCAATGCTGTAAGTAATGCCAATCATTCGAATTCTCGGGTCGCCGCAGTTGATGCCGACGTTCCTACAAGTATTTCCTAGTCCATAGCTACGAGGAATATCTTCCCCCGCCAATTAATGCTTGTCTTGAGTTCCCCAACTACTCTGCTAAAGTGGACGACATGTAAGCCCGCCGTCATCTTATCTTATTATGACATACACACTCAGATTGTTCTTGTTAGCTGTATGTTTCTGCCGCATATCCCACGAATTCGAATATCCCTGATTGCCGCTTGCAGTGCTTTTTGTCACCCGCATTCCACTGATTGTTGCAGACTTGCTCGTTCTAGCAATGACGTGGACGAAGACCTACCGCCAGTACAGAGAGGCAAGGTCGCTAAACATCAGGTCTCCGCTTGCCACACGCCTCATTCATGACGGTATAACCTTCTCTTTGCGTCAATGGCAAGGATCTTGACCTCTAATCGTCCCCGTAGGCACAATCTACTTCTTGCAAGTCTCAGCTACCAACTGCATTTGTCGTCTCCACACTCACAGCCACCAACAGCATTCTTCTGGTTCTGAACATAACTCAAATTGTGTCTTTCTACTTTGTAAGCAGCTTACCATTCATCGGCACTGCTCAGTATACAGTACCAATCACCTGCAGGTTCAAATAATCATTGTCGCCACATTCACAAGTATAATGGTAGGTCCCTGTTAAGCCATTCCGTTCATCTAACATGAAATCTGTGCCACACAGCCCCCAGTTTTGATTTGCCGCTTCATGATGGATCTGCGACTGCTCAATCAGGGCGGATCCTCCACCTCCGAATCCGAGACATCCCAGCAGCTGGCTTCATTGCGCATGCTGACGTTCAATAATGACACGGCGCGGAGTGTTATGGCGAACATTGGCGAGCCTTTAGACTACGGCCAGGGAAACACGTGGGAGGATGATCTGCATGTCAGCAACGAGCTACCTATGTTGTACTTCGAAGGAGAGCCACACACTTGACCATGTATCCAACGATTATATAAAAGTGTGTTACAATGTGCTATGCCATAACACCTCCGCGTATTTCAGCTCGTACGCATCCACTTGAACTGTTATATATTACAGTGCATGTCATTGCGGCTTGTTGAACTGCACCTTAGGCGCGGCGAAAGCAGACGCACGGGCTGATCGAACGTCTGACGGCTAGCTCTGTGACACAGCGTCTTCAGCGTGAAGGCGCGTGAGGATATATTTTTGCCTTGCGGTCTCTATTTGTCTCGTACAAATAGACCTGCCTATTTTAGAAGCAGGAGGGATTCGGCCGGATGACGATTACGAGTTATCCGCGGACGAAAATGACGACCATGCCCGCAGATATCGTCATTCCCATCCTTCGGAGAATGAAAATTTTCAGATATAAGGACCTTTTGTAGAGGCTTACAAAGTGGACTATGCGCCTGCTCCATTTGTCGGTGACGCCGGGGGCTTTGCTATCGATAGCAACAAATATTGCATGGTAGCGAATGTGGGAGAACAGGCTTACTGAGGAAGTTATTTTCCCATACGAGGGTGCATTATCAGGGGGTCCAATATTAATTGCACCATCTGCACAAGTATATAAGACGCGGCCCCCGGAGGATAAGAGATCTCGAGACTCATCCCATAGCCATCATGCCCATCTCGCAATACGTGAAGCTGAACACCGGCGCGTTGATGCCCACCCTCGGGTTCGGTGAGTCCTCTGCTGCTCGTCTGCGTGCGTGCGTGCGCTGAGCTCACGAGCGTGCAGGCACCTGGCAGTCGAAGCCCGGAGCCGTCGAGAAGGCTGTCGAGGTCGCGCTTCGGACGGGCTACCGCCACGTGGACACGGCGACTGCATACGCCAATGAGCGTGAGGTCGGCGAGGGCATCAGGCGGTCAGGTGTCCCCCGCGAGGAGATCTTCCTCACCACGAAGCTCAACAATCGCGACCACCGCCGTACGCTTGAGGCGCTCGAGTACTCGCTCCAGCAGCTCGAGACGCCCTACCTCGATCTCTGTGAGTGTAGCTCTTGAAGCAGAAGCAAAATGTATGCTGACGCAACGCAGGGCTGATGCACTGGCCGGCACCCGCCAAGGCAAACGGCTCTCCCGACAAGGAGTGGAGCTGGATCGACACCTGGAAGTCGATGGAGAAGATCCACAAGGAGCACCCTGATAAGGTCAAAGCCATTGGTCTCTCGAACGTCTCCGTCGAACTCTTTGAAAAGCTCATCGGGGAGGTGACCGTCGTCCCCGCTGTCAACCAGATTGAGCTGCACCCGTGTGTCTGCCTTCCATCTTGTTCATGCGCATCCACTGACCTATACGTGCAGATCTTGCGTACAGGAAGAGCTCGTGCAGTGCTGCCGCTCTAAGGGTGTCATACTCACCGCCTTCTCCCCGCTTGGCTCCTCCGACTCGCCACTGCTCGCGAACCCGATCGTGACGCGGATCGCGGAGGCGCACGGCGTGAGTCCCGCAAACGTGCTCATCTCGCTCCAGGCGAACCGCCCCGACGTCTCGGTGCTCACCAAGTCTGTCACGCCCGAGCGTGTCGTCCAAAACTTCAAGCTCATCGACCTCACCGATGCGGAGATCGCGGAGCTCAACAGCATCGAGAAGGACGCTTCCTTCCGCGCGTGCTACCCCTGGTGGACCGGCTGGGGCGATCTCGGCTTCCCTGACTGCCGTGCATCTGGTCCTCCGCATCGCTAGAGTTTATCCTATGTATTAGAGAGTAGTACGTATAGCATAGTGTTCGGCATTACAGGCACATGCTGCATAAAGCTGCCTCGCGTGTGCGTGTTGTGACAGACCTATAGCTGAGAGCAAAATAGACGCATGCAGTCTTGTCAATGTATACATCGAAACTGGGCCAGCTTAATTACCGGAAAACTGGAGCTGTCCACACTCGTGTGACTGATTCACATAGGGGATGCCATTATATAGGGTACATGAGTATGTTCGTTACAGCATATATATGCGTATGTAGATCACAGCAATGTGGCAAGCATATACAGCAAAATGCTACAGATGTGTTAGATAGTTTCTGTGCAAGTCATCAGCTCTCGACGCAGAACAGAAATCGAGTACAAGCCACTCACCAAATACAACAGTAGTTCAGTCCTTACGAGAAGAACTTGCCAAATACACTCGCCCGCGTAGGCGAGCCGAGGAGCATGCCGACGCCCTCCTGTATCGCGACGCTGACCGGGCGCATAGGCGCCGAATCGAATACGTGTGGACATGGCTGGGTCAGCGGTGGCGGCGCGAGACGCGGATGCTCGAGCTCGCGTTCGTACATCGACGGCTGCCGTGCACCCCGCAAGAGCGAGTCATATACTGGCGGGTCGAACGTGCGCCGGGCGGTATTCAGGCGTGCAAGGATCTGCGAAAATGGTTTCGTTAGGAAAAGAGTAGGAGTACGGGGTGGAGGAGGCGCACCTGCTCGTAGAGCGCGATCTCGCCGTCGAGGTACTCGGTCGTCAACGTCCGGAAGTCCTCAGCCTTCTGATTGTGATACGTCTCGAACTCGGCCATCGTCGTGTTCAGCACCGTCTCGCAGCGCGCAGCGACCTCTTCATTCTCCTATCGAGCATGTTAGCATGCTAGTTATTTTGACGGACTAAATAGTATAGGCTCACATGCCCCTCGGCAGTCGCCCCGTGGTAGCGCACGAGCGTTGACTTGTGTGTGTCGACCACACCCTACGCGCAGATAAGCCAGTTACCAACAAACAGCCTGATACCGCGTACCGCATACATTGCAGAAGGGTGCGCGACAGATTTTAGCGCTTCATGCGTCGCGAACTGGGTCCTGCGAGCCTGGCGTCAACGCGTCCTCAGAGGCAGTCCGACATCGAGAAGAACCCAAAAACTGACATGGTCGTCGTACAGGTCCGCGACAGTTTGCAACGTCTCGCTCGTCTTCTGCATCGCCTTCGTGAGCTGTAGACACTCTGCTTGGCGTTAGCAGAAGCTGGGGAGACTATCTAGGAACGTACCTGTGCAGCCTTCGCGCCAGCACCAAGCACCGTCTTCGTTCATGTGTCCCTTCAGCTTTGGGTCACGATCTTCCTCCTCTTCTGGGATTCCTGCCGTCGAGGCTCGTGCGAGCGGCTTCGAGGTGATAAGAGAAAGTAGCGAATAGCTCAGCAGTCGTTGTGCCTGGGACATTTCTAGTATACCCGTTCAGTAAAGTTCTATTGAATGGCAGCAAGACATACCGACGCTTGCCTGACGGATCTTGCCATAGATATTCCTAACGCCCTGCACCCCACTTCCGACTGCGCGCGTATGGACGTCAAACTTGTCTGCGACTTCCACGGCTTCGTCAGAGTCGACGTTGAACGCAGGGTGAAAAACGTGTGCAAAAAACGAGGGTCCAGCAGGTGGGTATGAGAGATATTGAGGGTATTGCCGCTTCCACTCCTGAATCGAAGCGAGACATAAGGGAGAATCACACGTGGATAATGGGATGACCTACCATCTCACTCTCACAGCCCAGGAAGAATGTCAGCACCTCTGCGTACCGCGCAATGGGATGTCGCACGACACGACTAAGGTACCGCTCCAAGTCTCCTCGCCGCGCCTCAACGAAGTCGTCGTTGAACCGTCCCGCGTACTGCTTTTCTGGCAACGGCGGGAGTGCGATACCCGGTAGGCGACGAGTCAGCGCGGTATGAAGCACGACAAAATGCGAGAACCGTCTGTGTACGGTGATACGCGTCGGCGATGCAGGCACGCCGTCCTCATCTTCTTCGATGTCCGCGCTGAAGAGCGACGTGACAGCGTACATGGTGTACGCGCCCGAGAGCATAGATGTGCGCTTCGATGGCGAATGCACGAGGATTCGGAATGGTGGGACCTTGGTCTTCCATGTAGGTCCTGCCTCGACGAAGTGCTTGTCCGCCTCGCCAAGCCCTACACTTTCGGCAACGGAGCTCGTACTGACACTCCTGCTGTGCCCCATCACAGGTGCAGGCTCTTTATCTTCCGCACCCTGTAGCACCCACTCCTCCGCGCCGCTTGTAACAAAACTCGAGAATCGGTTGAGCTGCTTTCCGCCTAGGAGGCTGCGTCGGAAGCTCGGGAACCACTCGCCTGTGGTTTGTGGTACAAGCGGAACGTCTGGCTCTTCGAGCTGGTGGGTAGGCGAGCCTCGGGGTGTGATGGATGAGCCTGAGGCTTCTCTGCAGATTGGTACGCTGTATGTCGGAGAAGGGAGCTCGAGCTCGGGCGAGTGGGAGAACTCGGCAGTAAACTGGCAGACACGTCAAAATGAGGGTCATTCAAAGGTACATGTATGATACGTACCGTATAATATGACTGTGGCAGCAGCCCGACCTCTAGTTTCCGCTCTCCTGTGCCATCGTAGTGCTTGACCAAACTCCAACCGTCCCCAACCTCCTCTCGCAGCACCGCCAACCTGTCCCCCGCCTGCACAGCCGTCAGCTCGCGAAATTCGGGCTTGCCCTCGAATGTATACAGTGCTCGGGCAGGTTTGCCCTGCTCCGCGTCCAGCACGGGGTCGTCCGCCTCCTCGCGCAGCTTGGCGTCGGCCTCGTCGGCCTCATCGTCCGAAAGCGCGTTGATATTATACTGCGTGAGGCTTGTGCGGAGTATGCCATCGGGGCTGGTGAAAGCCTCTGTCCAGGCTGAGGAGCTGTTTAAGCCCGCGTCGAAGTTGGGGTCCTTGCGCGCGCGCGACCAGGAGAGCGCGTTGAGGAACGCCGCGAATGATGATGTTGGAGGTTTCGCCGCAGGCTTGGACATCGAGAGAAGCGTTCAGAGTGGTCGTGAGTGGTCGTGAATGAGTCGTAAAACAAGTGTCTGTGCACTGTGTGCCGGAGAATTTATCTGATGACCGCCCCTCGGGAGCTTTCTGAGACAGGCCTGCACGCGCTCCCTTCTTTGATCTTGACCACGACGAGTCCGGGCGACTTCGTTCTGGTACTACAGCATCCTCACGACTAGCACTCTTGTAGTAGAGCTGAGAATGCTTGGTTCACTGAGACTGCTTGAAGCTTCTGGGGAGGAAGATACGCTTATGTCGCTGAGTGCTGCTGAGCATGTAGGCCTCATGTCCCCGGTGAGTTATGATGTAACTACGCGCCGAAATTGCGCTCAAGGACTTCAAGCTCTCAGGTACGGAGCTCTACAAGACTGGCGTACGGCAGATCTGTCGTTGGAGTATAGCTTTTGAGTGCAGCTTTGCCCGCACAGCAGTCGCCAGATCCCCTGCAGCCTGTCTTTGCATGTAGCTTGTTTCTACTGGAGTTCTCCTACAAACCTCGAGTTTCGTGATATGGCTACAGAAATTGGCGTGACCAGTATGCTCCCTGTCTCTCTGCATTAAGAAGCTAACGATACATTTGCGTGCATGTATGAATAGGCGGTGTACGTCCTCCGCGAGAACTTGCCATGAGGTGAGTTGCTTGCGCTTGTTTCGTACTAAATATGTGCTACCCGCGAAGTTACTTCTATGGCGATGGCAAAGTGACGATGTTCAGACAAGGATTCGCGTAATGAATTGGGCCGTAGCCCCTTCTCAAGCCACATAACTGGCGCAAGTCTTGATCATAAACAGATATTCCCATTTCTTCAGCCAGTTGATACACCACCCCTCGCGCCCTCCTCGCGGCGATATATCCCGTACGATACGGCATTTCCCCGGCTGACTACACCGTTCCCTTCGTTCACCGGTATCTCAGGCGGTCTATAAGCTCTGTGAGCTCTCTCGGTAGCACGATCTGACAAAACAGCGAGACATTATTTGCAACGTCCTGCGACAGCATACATCCTTACGTCGCGTCTTTCTTCGAGCGAGGACCCTTCCATGGAACTGCACCTAGGCCTGTGCATCGCAAACGTCGTACACCTGGTGATCTACGCCATGAGAACATTGGAGAAGGAACGCCGAAGCACACATCCCGGTCCCGCCTGGTGCTGACCCTGCCAGTCCCGTCCGGTCTACCCACTCAAGCTAGCGAACAAGCAGCTCAATGACATCGTCGACAAGCTGTTACACGATGCTATCGGCACTCCTATGAGCCTCGACAGACGGCTACGTTCCAACCTGCTCCTCGCAGTGTACAACATGATTCCAGAGGCATCCGAGCATGAACAGTGGTTTGCCAAGTGGGCGCGATATACTGCCGCCGAGGTGGCTATTCCCTTCATCTACCGCGGTGGCCCGCTGGGTCATCATGTTCACACGGCTTCAACTCGAACTGGCGGCAATGCCAGCAGCCGAATGCTCGGCTAAGCCTTCGCATCTCAATGCCTACAACCATGTCACGGAAAACCGCAATTAAGCTCCTCATCCGAGCCATTGCGAGGAAATATCAGACTGATGAGATGTGCTCAATGACTGTGAAGACCGCGAAGGCGCAACCGCCCGGTGCAGGTGTCGTAAATTTTCGTTTACCCTCATGGCACGTTGTACGACCGTTGAGTCGAGTTCCGATACCACAGCTTAGAGATTGACGGCACCGAACAGCATGGTGAGCTGCATCATACCCATGCTTCCAGCTGACTTGTTGCCTCCTGCCTCCGACTCTGTACTTGCTAGATCCAACCGAGAATGTTCAATTCAAGTTTCGCGCCTGCAATGTTGTGGGCTTTCCTCTCAGGATCTAATTCACAGGGCGGCCAGTAGATAGCTTGATCTATAGTATCACGATCCGCGCAACCGATTGAGTCAAAAAGTCAATGTAACATGGGTGCGTTGGCGACCTCCTTGCGCTTGCTGAATTGTTCGTATATATAGCGCGCGTGCATATACTCCCAGGGCTTTCCCATCATACGTGAATGTGGGGACGGCTTAGCAGTCAGCTGCTGAGGCACATGCGATCTGAACTCTGTTGCGTCTTCCTTAATTCATATCGATGGGAAAACAAGCTACTAACAAATTCCCTAGGTTTGATGGAGGAGGCCCCTATTGCCGCTTATCCTCGTACAAAAATCGAGGGAGATATACATAGCCTTGAAATCGCCTAAGTCGCTCATAGCGGCTGTACTTGTGAGGATGGACTTTCTCTCCACCTTGTGGACGTACGCAACATGGGCAGCTGTCCTTGTGTGCCTCTATTTGCTCTTGAAAGCCGTATATAATGTGTATTTCCATCCGCTCTCCCGTTTTCCAGGACCGAAGCTTGCGGCGGCGTCTCTCTGGTGGCAGGCTTATCTTGATCTCTGGGAAAATGGCAGTTTGTCCTCGAAGCTTGCAGAGCTCCATGCGACGTATGGTTGGTCTAAGTCTCTTTAACCATCCACATCCCCCCAGCTCACGTTGTGTTCAGGCGAGATCGTCCGCATTGGCCCCAACGAGGTGAGATAGATAGTTCAAGACGGATTTGTGCTACTTACAGCAACTTGCACGAAGCTCCATTTCTCTCGACCATCGGCATTCCACGAAATATATAGCTCACGAAATCGGTGGTCGAAGGGATCGTACCTATATGACGCCTTTGTAGACACTAGCTCGCGGTCGACGTTCACACTTTTGGACTACGAGAGCGCTAAGAAACGCAGCGAGCTTACGGCGAACCTCTTCTCTCACAAATCAATTATTGCCATGCAAAGCCTTGTCCAAGAATGTGTACGTCATCGTCTATCTCGTCTTCACCAGCCAATGACCTTGATTGAACTGTCTAGGTTGACGAAATGTGTGCCAACATCGACGACCATATCTTGAACAAGAGACCAGTCCACTTTCGACGTGCTTTTAGATGCTGCACATTGGACTCCATCTGCTCGCTCTGTTTTGGCCAGACAACGAATGCACTTAGCGCGCCGGAATTTCGCAGCCCGGTCGAGTATGTCCTAGGCACAACAGCCCCTATTAGACGCCTCGCCAAGCACATTCCCTTCCTCATGACGTTTCTACGCAGTCTGCCGTCGAGCTTGTTGAGGTATTTACAACCATACTCAGAAGGATACCTGAAAGTGGTCAAGGTATGTGCGATGACGCCAGCTCCTTCGGTGCACACTGAGCTTTCACTCGTGCTGCAGATGTTAGGCACGCAAATTCGGGAGATCTTCGCGAACCCACAATCCTTGGCCAATAGTGACCATTCCACCATATATCACGAATTCGTGAAAGCCAAGGACCAATCAATCTTGACAGAGGAGGCCTTCCTTGATGAAGGCTTCCTCTTTTTGTGAGCAGGCACAGACACCAGCAGCAATGCCCTCACCGTTGGCACGCTCCACGTCCTCGACGATCCACAGATGTATGCCAAGCTGATGAAGGAGCTGCTCGAAGCTTGGCCGAGGCTCGACGACAGACTCCGCTACGAAACGTTGGAGAACCTGCCTTATCTGGTAAGTAGTGTTGACCTCTGATAAGTACGACCATCTCTGATTTCGTTGTCCGGGCAGCGCGCCGTCGTGAAAGAGTCCCTCAGACTCTCACATGGCGTAGTCACCCCTCTGACCCGTGTCGTCCCACAGGATGGCTCCGTAATTTCTGGAGAGTTCATCCCAGGTGGAGTACGCTGCGTTCACTCTCTCACTTTTTTTGTCGAGCCAATACATCCCCTACAGACCGTCGTGAGCATGAGCAATGTGCTCGTCCACACGAACGAGGAGATTTTCCCCGAGCCACACGCGTTCAAGCCCGAACGGTGGCTCGACCCGGCCGCAGGCTCGCTGGACAACTGGCTCGTCTCCTTTAGCAAGGGTCCGCGAAGCTGCATCGGAATCAAGTGCGTAGCGCCAGTGAATCGATTCCTAAGCTCTTCCCTGAGTATTCCTAGCCTTGCGTATTGTGAGATGTACCTCGCCCTCGCGAACCTGTTCCGCCGGTACGACATGCAGCTGAACGGCGTGAGGTGCGTCCTACGGTAAATCACTCTCATCGCCCGCCCTAATCAACCCCCTCAACAGCCCGTCAGACTGGCGCTGGGTCGACCAGTTTTCGCCTGTGTACAGTGGCTCCGCGCCGCTGGAGCTATGGGCTCAGGCACGATTGACCTGAGAGTGCTTGAAAGAGATTGCTCACGTTCATGGCGGATTTCACGAGATCAATATCAGGTACCGACAGTGTAAATTAGGGGCTGCAGACTGGTTGCAGGGACCTGTACGATGAGATGCGTAATGGTTATAGTTAAGAAGAGCTTTCGTCACCAGCCATCTTGCCGGGCCCGTGGGCAAACGCGAAGTACCGTTAGGCTGATCTCAAAGGCGCGATCAACATTAACACTCCGGGCTTGGCCGCCGCTAAGACCCATTCACCAAGTACTCACCATGGTGACCGAGTGATCTAATAGGCAGGGAAGATTATAGCACCAGAGAAATTTGGAGCTTTTTTGTTGCAAAAAAATGCAAAAACAGCTTGTAAAAATAAATAAGAATATGTCATATTTTTTCTCGGTATCCGGCAGCCCGGTAACTCGGCAATCCGGCAGCCGAGCCGACTGTCCGCCAGGCCGTCTATCAAAGTGCCCTGGGGACGGCGGCACCCGGCGGATAATCGGCTCGAATGCCAGATTGCCGAGTTGCCTGGATGCCGGATACCGAGTGAAAAAATACGGCCTTTTCTTACTTATTTTTTCAAGCTTTTTTCGCATATTTTTTGTGACAAAAAAGTCCCAAATTTCTCTCGTGTAGATGGGCGTTCTCAGCGACAAATTTCCCGGGAGCCTCGCGAGGCAAGCGCCTCAAGATTGCATCAGATCAGCACCGCGAGGATATCTAGACGCTTCAGCAAGTCTCATGATGAGATCGTGGGATCCTGATAGGTTCGTGAGGTGAGATCACTGGCAAGCGTCGAGATGCGCTCGAGATAAGCGAGTAAGAGTAAGTGACCCTGAGACAGAGGAAATCATGAGATAATGACCCGTCATCGTGAACGCCTCGCGATGAG
>NW_006767630.1:651887-673885 GCF_000300595.1 Phanerochaete carnosa HHB-10118-sp | reverse complement strand
TGTGTTCTACTCGCATCGCCCGACCTGCTCGCGTTTGCGGGCGCTGTTCAGGCAACCGGCGGGTAGATCAGTGGGTGACTAGTGGGTGACCAATGGGCGACCAGTGAATGTGTCAGAGGGCACACACGGCGACGCCAAAAAATAGTTAATGTATTTGTATTACAGTCTTTTTGTGACAAAAGTAAGCTCTCCCATTTAAGCAAATAGATAGTAGACATATACTTTTTTTGTACCTATCTCAATAGAAAATATATCTATTATTCTATATATAGATAGCTCAGTGGTATTTTTACCCCTTTTTGCTGCAAGCAAAGCAGCTTTTTACAACAAGATTCACCAAAAAAAGGTTTTATTGTTTGGCTCCTATTTCCAGGTTTTACCTATTGTATGTTTTTACCAGAAAGTGTTCGGTCTTTTTAGCTTCTATTCTCATACCAATTTTCGTGCCTCTTTCAGCTGAAAATATCAACTAATTAGCCCCGTGCCATTCTGTCGCGACTTGCTTAATGTTTCGCAAGAAGCTAGATTGAGCAGCCGCAAGTCGCGAGGCAATGTCTCAGCTCGGTTCGGCTTGGCTCGAACAGCGGTTTCAAGCCGAACCGGCGGCAATATGTGCCGCCGAACAACGCCATTACTCTCATTGATAAGATAGAGTATAAATTGTCTACCAAAAATATCATATGCCATTGAATCAGGCTCCGAGAGCGTCCAACATCCAATAATAATACTTTCCTTCTCCGATGCTCCTGTGTTTACGACTATTTGGCAAAGACTTGGTGGCGCGCATCAACCGCATGCCCTCAGGACGTCCACGGTCCTCCTTCCTCCATCGACCACTAGTATTGCAATGGCTAAGGGCGCCAACAAAGGAGGCGACAACAAGAAAGGAGGTAAGGCCGCTAGCAAAGCTGACGATGCTGGCGAGAAACCGAAGGTAGCTGTCGTTTTCTATAATGAAAAGCTATGTCCCAACGATTACGCGATGCATCCAGGGCGGGAAAGGCGGACTAAAGCCCGCGACCGCCATCAACGTCCGGCACATCCTCTGCGAAAAGCATTCGAAGGCTACTGAAGCTCTTCAGAAGATCCAGGTGAGGTGTTGATCCTGCATGCAGCTTTTCCTAGGGAGTTCATATTTGCGTCGGTTAGGAGGGACAGAGATTCGACAAGGTCGCGCAGGAGTACTCGGAGGACAAGGCGAAAGGTAAAGGATTACGCTGAACATCTGATTCTCATCTTGTCTCACACGATTCCTAGCTGGCGGTAGCCTTGGTTGGATGACCCGAGGGTCCATGGTGGTAGGTTCAGAGCGGATACGCGCCGCCACGGCCGGTGACGGATATTTGGCTTTCTAGGGAGCGTTCCAAGACGCTGCTTTCGCACTGGAGCCTTCCACCGTCGACCGTCCTGTCTGCTCGTCCCTCGTCAAGACACAGTTTGGTTACCACGTCATTATGGTCGAGGGCAGGCGCTGACCCGCGCGGTGCGAACCCGGGTAGCTCCGCAACTTCGCATTACTTGCTGCATCTCACTATCACACGATGATGATGACATAGATCGAGTGTCTTTGTATTACGATGCTGAGGTATTTTGAAAATTACGAAGGATGTACATGCGTGATTAAGCACTGGCTAGAGCACAGAGGAGAAAAAGTACAAACAAACGACAGCACACGAATACGCGTTCATCTGAGAGGGGAAAATCAGTTTGCAAGGTCCGAAATCACATCATTGCTGCTGTGCCAGCCTGGTGCGGTGTTCCAGGTATGCCACAAGGTCATCGGTAGTCTGCAACGGGGCATGAGTCCACACCTGAGGAGCAGGGACAGAAGGCGGCACCGTGTCAAACGCCATACTTGAGTTGGTCACGCTCGTCGTCACGGCGAGGGGCTCTGTGTGGTGATGATGCGCGGCGCTGCTCGACACATTGTTATTCTGCGCGTACGTGCTCTGCACGCCGCTGAAACTTGGCGACTGGCTGTCTGTGAAGTGCGAGGGCGAGAAGTTCCGATACGGGAAGCTCGAGAAACGCGTCGTGAGCGTGCCCTGTGCGAATGGCGACGGGTTGTTGAGGTGGTCCCTCGGCATCGTGGTCATACCGGCCTGCATCCCCTCTTCTGAGCTACGCGATGGCACGCGATTGAAGGCGTACGGCACTTGCATCGTTTCATACGAGCTCGGTCGGTAGGCCATGCCAGAGCCGGGCCCGGCAAAACCAGACATGGGAGTTGAGCTCCCAGAGCTACCAGCACTCCCCAAAGCTTGACTAGATGAGAACAAGTATCTTTGAATGAGTTGTGGATCAATATTGTGCCGAGGCGAACTCAACTGATAGGTTTCGACGGGAGCTCTAGCATCTTGGTACTGCCGGACACCCCTGAATGTGACTTGTTTCCATACACCCTGGGGCTGCGGCTCTGCTGATGGCGATCGCTTGGGCGCACTGGCGACAATCCTGTCCAAACTCATTTCATCGGCATGTGCC
The DNA here is from genome assembly GCF_000300595.1 of Phanerochaete carnosa HHB-10118-sp. Taxonomy (NCBI): domain Eukaryota; kingdom Fungi; phylum Basidiomycota; class Agaricomycetes; order Polyporales; family Phanerochaetaceae; genus Phanerochaete; species Phanerochaete carnosa. The sequence goes on along the minus strand of NW_006767630.1, from coordinate 671,401 downwards.
CGGTAGAAGGCGCCTACTTGGACCGTGGTCTACCGTTTTCTAATGAACGTAGCTCAATATTATAGATGTTGAAAAGGCAGACCTTGTTGGGCATAGACGCGGCAATCCGTTTGAAGTCATCGCCATGTTGCGAGAGGAGATGCAAGAAGAGGTCTTCTCTCGATAGTGAGCGTTTGTATATATTACAGTATCGAAGCACATACTTTGGTCATCGTCCGACCAAGTTAAATTGCTCCCAGTGGACCTTCGAGAGGAGCCGGCTTGACCGATCGACAGCACGATGTCCTCCATGGGGTTTGGCTCGGGTCCGTCAGGGATGACAGGGGTATCGAGAGGAGTGGCATTGACGGGGGTCGCAGATGCAGACATGTTCGCCTGTCTGCGAGGTTTCCTCACACGCTTGGGCTTGGAGTCAGTTTCCTACAGACCGCATCAGCTATGCTCGTTTGCATACCAAGTAAGGATCTCACAGCTTCCTCGACAGTCTCATCCTGATCTGCAGCCATGATACGCTGTGGTGCGCGACGCCTCCGCTTGCGAGGCTCGTTCTCGGGCTCGGGTGTTGGTGTGCCAGTGGCAGGATCCTCCTGGACAATAGCGGCACAGCGGCGTGCCGTAGCGCGCTTTGACTCCCCATTCGCTGCGGCAGGTGGTACTCTCCTGCGTCTGCTGGTTCCGTTGGCAAACGTTTCTTCGTCTCGTTTACGGATATCGGCAAGCAGCGCATTGCTCTTCTGCTTCCGCCCACCACGCTTTCGTTTCACCGCCCGGCGTGCGACGACCTGCCGGAAGTCGATGTGCTTGTTCTTGTGCAGGTAGTAGAACGTGACGCATTGCGTCGGTGTCTTGTATGGCAGGAAGTCCGCGATGATCCCAAACTGCTTCGGGAAGTCGGCGAACTTGTCAAGAAAGACGGCGACTTCCTCCTCTGTCCAGTCGTCGATGCCCGTCGTCGGGGCGTAGTACTCGGCCGGATTCTCAACTTCGTTGTTCGTGTCGTCGTACAGACACTCGACCTCGCCCTTCGTTACGCTGGTCATGTCCGGGATCACAGCTGCGTTCTTCGCGCCGAGGTGGGTTGCATCCGTCAACTCTTCGTTGCCCAGAGACGCGATGATCTGTTCCATCTCGAGATCGGACCGTACGGCGTCGCCCATAGTTGCTAAGGAGCGGCGAGTCGTACGTCCGGCCGTCGCAGCGGCCTCCTGGAGTGCAAGAGTTTTGGCCGCTTCATCGAGCTTGCTACATTGGACAAGCCATTGCTTATGCAGGCCGAGGTACTCTTCTCTCAACCTGGCGACCTTGTTGGTAAGATCCGCCTGTCGCTGAGCGAACCGTACTTGGAGAGAGTGCTTCGTCTCTTCGTGTGCCCGACCTCGCTCTTTGTGCCGCATCTCGGCGGTTACCTCTCGGATGACGTCATCGGGCATGCAAGGCACCGCCGGCGGTACAACCTTGGACAGATTGTCGAGTAAGACGGGTGTGACGCGCTCCTCCTTCGTCTGCCGGTCATGCTGAAGTCGTAGCATGACCACAGCACGCAGGACGTCCTGGAGAGGCATGGACTCGCCAGCTGCCGGCCTGATATTCGGCGCGAGAAACCTTTCGGATGGGATGGCTGGCTCGCCATGACTCGATGGCTCGCCTTGCTCAAGAATGGGAGTCGGAGGCATCGACATAGGGGAACGTGCTATCGAGCTCTGCTTCGCTAAGGAGGCCAAGGGAATGTCTGGCTCCGGAGAACTTGAGTCGCGGGTGATGGCAACTTGATCGGTTGAGACCCTAAAGCTCCGCCCCACAAACTTCATCTCCTCGTCGCCAGTAAAAATCTTGGTAGCAGCTTCCGTCGCAGTCGCAACCTGTTGAGATCCGCTGGATATAGGCGGGTAATCAGCCACAGAATCACGGTTTATGGCCAGGACAGGGGCGAATGAAGGCTGGTCCTCATCGTCGCGCTTCGCGAGAAGTCGTTCGTCTTATGCAAAGCAGATATCAGGTCCCCTGAACAACAGAACCTGAATATATAAATCACATACCGAAGTCGTTTCCATGGTCTGCTGCAATCTGTGGTGCTGACTCTTGCCTTCTCGTCGCGTTCACCGACGGATGACGATCCTTACGCGTGGGAGCTGCTTGCGCATCGTAAGCATCAGGCTGATAAGGATAAGCGGAACTGGCATAGTCGTCATGCTGGTGCGGCGGTGTTGACGACAGATATCGTCCCGCAGGTGAGGCTTGACGATACTCCAGGGACGGCGAACCAGACTGAGAACGATGAGAATAACTTGCTGGCGCGTAATGTTCCACAGAGGCCTCACGCAGCAAGCGGCCGTCCTTCCAGCCGTTGGCCTCGGAAGTATAGTCGCCTCTGTGAGGCGGATGATATGATACCTCCTGCGAGATTGAGCGAGATCGGGATTCGGGGGGCGACATCTTGGGCGGTAGGGGAGCCTCAAAGTCCCAGGAAGGGCGAGACTGGGTTTTGTTCATTGGACTGTGAGGATACGACCCTGATGCAGACCTCGAATGGCTGCCAAATGGGACACGGTCGGGCAAATTCGTGCGGGTTCGTATTGGTGAGGGTAGGGGACTGGCATGCACGGACCCACCGCCGACGGACCGCTCTCGAGAAAAACGCACACGCTCGCCGAAATCACCTCTTGAGATGAAGCGAGATTCGCGAGCTGAAGGTCGCTGTTCTCGAGCACGCATCTCCGCACCATCGGGATGATACGAAGAGGCGCCCCAGGGACTACGGTCGTCATACTGAGGTCGGTAAGAATCAGATCGTGGACCGTACGGATGCGCTTCTCTCTGCTCCTGTGGGCCTGAAAATCGCCTGTTGCGGTCATTTGAGGAATATGGTGGGGGGAATTCTCGAGGTGGAGGTCGTTCTGGAGAGCGTTCTCGCGTGTCGTGCACAGGTGAAAACTTATCGTACGACCAATCTCTTCCATCCCTAGAGGAGGTATGAGGGGAAGTGTAACGATTGAATGAATTTTTCGCACCCATCTGGAACATCCGTATTGATCCCATGAGACTGTTTCCAGCTATCCGAAGGTTCAAACATGGGCTGCGCAAGCATGTCCCTTCGAGTTCTTCCCCAAGTCGGCTCGTATGCTTCTGGTGGAGGTGGCGGCGGAGGCCTTCTGTCGGGCCACGGAAGTGATTCCATAGGTCTCCAGGAAGAGCGGCCCCAATCGTTACCCTCTGCATGTCTTGGCGGGCGATACCTGTCAGGGGATGAAGTGCTTCCAGCATAAGGTCGTTCTGGTCCCCAAGCTTCAGGACCGGGCCGATAGCTGTTTGGGTACGGGTCTCGGTAGAAGACATTCTGGCGTGGGGGAATGTATCTATCGTATGTCGGATATGCTGCGGGAGGGGGCCCAGGGGAAGGACTACGCCTACGATCAGAACTGTAAGGTCGCTGCGCAGGCGGGACAGACAACATGTATGAGAAGACGCAGAGAGACTAAACATGCAGACTAACTTGCATCATCACGGGAGGACTGGGTGAATACCTGGTATCATTCTTGCTGCTCATGAAAGCCGGACAAAAGAGCGGATTGAGACGAGGGAAGGACCGAGGGATCTAAGATAAATATGGCAACGTGACGACAGTCTTGCCAGCAGGTCGAGACGATGAACAGAGTTTTAGCAGGTATAATATATATGTAGGAGAGAAGCAGGAGAGTCGAGAGTTCGAGAAGGAAGTTGAGGTTGAGGTCGAGGATGTCTTCCACGTTTGACAACTGTGGCGGATCGAAGAATGCCGCACGCGCTCCGATAAGCTCCGCCTCAAAATCTCACCTCAATACACTTTGTATCTTTGAACTCCGATAACTCCGGTGCAAGAGTGTCCGCAACGCGCCACAAGCCGCGTGTTGTTTTCACTACGAAGGATGTTGCCCTCCTATGCCTTTAAGCCCCTTGTTTAAGACAGCTGCTCAATATGATTTACACCGCACAGTAAGTTCTCGCGCGTACGAGCGGAAGACCATTATTTGGACGTCGGATAGTGACCTTGGCCGCAGTGCCTTCAACGCGTTCTGTCAGCCCTATAATGTCACACTGGAGGTGTTTGGTGGGTACGAGTACAGCATCTCGCGGAAGTAGTTTTAGCTGCTGATGGTCGCATGCTGTCCAGAACAAACAAGCTGAGAGTCGAACTCTCAAACCCAGGATTGAAGAGAAGAGTAATGATGCAGGCTAGGGTATGGCACTCATTAGCTCATGTAAGTTAGCAAAGATAGCGTTTGCCAATATCCAGGAAATTGGATAGCAAGAAGGATGGAAAGATTGAGATGGAACAGAACATCAGAGCTCAGTCTGCGGGGAATGTGCTCGAGGGCGACCCTGCGTATTTCCTGACTCATATTCCTCGGCGATGCCACACCTTCAGATGCTCCTCTCAGGCTAAATATGTAAAAAATAGGAAGCTCTCGGAAAAACACCTTCCACGCTTGTGTGTTGATATATGCTTGCTGTATTTGTTGCGTCCTCGTCCCCCGCATTATCCAGACTCATAGTGCCTGCAGGCAATCATGTAGTAACTCTGATGGGTTTGGTGTCCGGAGATGCATGAGTCCATATGTACGTGAAGTCGGGCACTCGCCGTATTACAAATGTGTCAAGCAAAGAGTCTTCACTTCGACGAAGCTCAGCTTGCTGCGGACTGCTCTTCGCTTTTCCCGATATCGGCGCCACGACGCTGGCGCTCGGACTCCTGAAGCTCTTGTTCTCTCCGGCCATCACTGCGGACGTGTAGGTAAAACCGCCGAAGCCGTTTACCGCCTGCTGACATCCCGCCTCTGTAGATTTGTATTTGACCAGTCCATATATCGCCGCGGCATTGGCTATGACGGAGCTTTCCCTGTTCTGGGACCCAGACGATGACCTCGAAGACGTCAGACAGTATGCGCCGGGAGGCTACCATCCTGTTCGTCTTGGAGATATCATGCCCCCACAGCGAATAAACTCACAAACGCAATATCGCATCTTACACAAGCTTGGTCATGGCGCTTTCGCGACGGTATGGCTCGCCGAAACTCTACACCGGTCGTCGACGTCATCAAGGTGAGTGACGGCACATTGTATATGCCTGCGGCCTATCCTAACCCGTGAGCCCTCTGTAGCACACGCTATGTAGCGTTGAAAATATGCGCTGCACGCGCAGACCCCCAGCATGAGCTGGACGTCTTTGCCAGACTTCCTACGGACGAGTCGCCCAATGTCGTGCAGCTCCTCGACGGCTTTACGCTGCAAGGGCCGAACGGTAGACATGCCGTACTCGTTCACAACGTTTTGGGAAGCTTAAAAGATGCTGTATGTTTGCCTGCTGGGCGGAAGCAAGTCAAAAATTTATGCCGACAGATTGCTGATGGTCTTGCTATCATACACCGCCATGGCATCGCGCATGGAGGCAAGTGTCGGTGTAATTAATTTATCCGAGCTGTGTTGATTCAAGCTCTCTTCACCAGATATACATTCTAGTAACATCGGCATCGCCCTGCCTTCTCTCGATGACCATCCTTCGAGAGACATCCTTGATTATTTCGGCAATCCGGAATGCACGATTGTGCTCCCGACGAGGCCGCACTCGAACCCTGACTCACTGCCCCCGTACCTCGTGCGACCCATATCAATCCTTGATTATCTGTTGAGAAACGACTCCTCGTTCGCCGAGACGCCGTTCCGCGCGCAAGTTGCTGATTTTGGTAACGGTGAGACCCTATTTCCTTATGACACCTAGCAGTGCTTACCTGTCAATTGGTGGCTAGCGATACTAGTAGCAAGCGAGCAGCCGCGTCCATCATGTACACCCGTAGCAGTGTGCGCACCTGAACTTCTCTTCGAGCGCGTCGTTCATTCAATCGACCCTCCGCCAGCCTTCGCAAGCGACATCTGGTCGCTTGGCATGCACGGCAAGTATCGGTCTTGCGCTTCCCAACCCTACTGCTAACGAGCTGTTCTAGATCTACGAGATTGTCTTCGGGTCGACGCTCTTCCGTTTAGCATCTGCCAACGACGTGACACTGGGTAAAATGGCCACACTTTGCGGCGAAGTTCCGTCTTCGTGGCGTAGCTACTGGGATTCGTGCGAGTCTCTAAAAAAACTCGGTATGCATAATTGTGGCATCACGCGAAGGTTTTTCCTGATCACAAGCTGAAACTCAGGCATATCTCAAGAGACCGCAGATGCAGAGTGGGCGCAGCGCATAGAGCACTATGCAGAGAACGTGCCGAAGATAGTAGATGACAGTACCGCAAGCAGTGATGCTGCGCGACTTGTCTCATTGCTTCGCTCCATGCTGAAGATGGAACCATGCGCACGACCGAGTGTTGAAGAGGTACTGCTACATCCTTGGCTCGCCTTGCAAGAGGATGCTGCTGGGTAACGCGCCGTGCTCTGAGGTGCTCATGATCGTACGGCCGTCCATATCCGATCCTGTTTCGGCCGTCCCATACTGTATAGACAAACATCTCCCTCTTCACGTGGTTCAGTCTTACAGAAACATGTTTGCATATTATGCCACCGATCGAGGCGCCTAGTGTTTTGCTGCGCATGGCGGACCGCCGTTACGACTTCCTCAGCAGTAGTGCTGGCCCGCAGCAGGACGCCTGCTAGAAGAGACGCAGATATCCGCGGATGCTGATGACTGCGAGAGCTCCGTGGGTGTGCAAGATAGTCCGCAGCACGCTAGAACAAGTTTAGATGGTAGTTTCCTCGGGCGTGAGTGTTTAGCAGCAATTTGTGGAAGTGATATGAACAGCTGTTCCCGGCGGCTTGGGCGCGGCATCCACCCGGGTTGCCTCGTCTGGGAATTTGTATGCTTTTGAACGGATCTTCTGCTAATGGCACCATGGTAGTGATTCATGCAGCGGATTAGGTCCTAAGCAGGCGGACAGCGCCAGACGGAATATTCGCAACGATTTCGCAGAGTTTGATCGAAATACCCGATCAGGTAAGAGACCAGGATAAGCTTCAGCTGATTCTCACATGCTCTCGACGGCTTTCCACCACATTTGAGCATCTGTTCTCATGCCTGAAACACGCTCTTCCATTGGGCCCACAGGACTCTCTGCCCAGAGCCACCACCCTGCAGGCGTGCAGCAGCGATGGCCCTCCAAACGCTGACGGCAACCACAGCAAACGCGGCGCCGACGAACACGGTGGCGAGCGACCCTGACGGAGACGATCTTAACACGCGCAACAGCGTCCCGTTCAGCTTCCTCGTCGCCTTCCTCGCGCTTTTCGTCTGCTTCATGGGCCTCGGTCTCTGGGCCCGCCGTATTGTCTTTTTCGCCCGCAGGCGGCTCGGCCTGCCCGTCCCCGAGCTCCCGCAGCGCCGCCAGCGCATACGTCCCCGGAAGCCCGTGCTGTGGGACATGTATCCAGATGGATGCGTGCAGCCAGAGAAGTGGGAAGGCATGGAGGTGAGTGCTTGCGCCCTACCGGCGGAAGACGAGGCGCTCAGACAGGCTTCCAGCCGCTCTCTTCCTGGTTCTGTAGAGAAGTACCTGTGGTCGAGGTTCCGTACGAAGATCCAGAGCTCACGCAACCCTGGCCTCCCCAATCGCCCATGCACCAGCGCATGCCTCGTAGAGGCGGCGTACCCGTCATGGACATCGCACCCACGCCATCACCTTCTGGGTCACCTCGACTTCCGCGGGACCGAATGCATCCTATTCAAAATCTCAAGGAGTGGTGGTTGGATTTAGTTGACCCCATGCGACATAGCCCTCCCAAAGACGGGCTCGGCGACAAGGGTCAAGTGGATCAGCTGCAGGTCGCGGTTCTCATCTCGATGCCCTCGCTCGATCGCGGAATCCCCCCAGCTACCAATAATGGAGGTGTTGAACAGCTAGGGGAGCTTTCAATTGGGATTGTTGGCATGCCTTGGAACCATGATGACTCTGCGCTAGATCTGCCAGAGACACGGACATGACACTGTAACAGCTGACGCCCCACACTATACTGGCCGTATGATTGGATGGCACTGATGACTTGTAGGATACCTGTTTGTGTGTAACAGTATGGAATCTTATGGCATGGATACATTCAAAGCAAATCCGAGACCACTCAGGGATAGTCTCGCGTGGGACAATCGCGTTCCAGAACGGAATCCAAGCCCTTGGGATTCTCCTGTGAGCTGCCGTGAACGAACTGACAATACAAATTTAGTGCACAGATGATTACTGTAACGTGTAAGTCGTCGCTCAGATTCTTGCCAGAAGGTGATAGTGCTTACCATCCGTCGCGCTTAAGCTCTATGGCAGCCACAGCACGTTTGGGCGGTTCCGGGATCGTCTCGCGTGGGACGTTCCAGTTTCCGAGCAGCAACACCCTTGCGTGCAGGCCACCAATATTTCAACACGACTCGTCGCGCCCTCGTTGAGAGCGAATGGTGAGCGTTGTGGCTTTGGGGAGCGACCCAGCGTAGTTTGGTGAGTCTCCATTTGATTTCAATAAGACAGCAGCACTCACCTTTCCCCAGGCCACTGCATGGCATGGTTCGCTTCCAGCTGTGTGGCTCGCAGCCAGTAGCTCCTTGTTTTGACTATACTCTCAATGTCAGTTTGAAAACCGTTCAGCCAACGAGCGACTACAGCCGAGCTGGGGGTCAGAAGGAAGATACCACCGTCAAGATGAAAAGTGACTTGCTGTGGGCTCTGAATCACTGAAGCGGTCGACTGCTCCGAACCATTGATCACTTTGAGCATCGTCTGTCCGTCGTCATCAGCGCATGGTCGACGATGGAGTGGCACAAGTGCTCACTCAGGAAAGGGAGACCTGTAGTGGGCCCAGTGTCACAACAGGCCTGTTCCGACATCCCCAGCGATTCCACCGTCAAAAGCAACAAAGCGGCATCGCCAAGTAGTGCCTGGAGCGCTGGTCGCTGCCGCGTGCTGTCGAAGGGACCGCTGGAATCTAACACTCCCCGCACAGCTCCAGCCGTCACATGATTCGATGTGCCGCACATCAGCGGAGGAGAGTCAGCCTCGTCCTATTTCTTTCTCATGTCGAGCGTACTTATCCTTATGAGGCGCGTAGCTGTCGCCCTCTGGCTCATCAGCATGTTCCCTTCGAACAACCACTTCACGTCGCATGCCAGGCGGACGGCGCGGACTTATCCGTCGGACACTATCGAGTCACTGTCTCGTTTCCGATGCCGCAAGTATCACGCAGGCCCGCAGTTGCCGATGGAGTCGAAAAGGTAGAACGTCTTCCTCTTCTGGTAAGCGCTTTTTCTCTCGCGCCCGCGGCCTGCGAACCATCAGGCGTAACAAGCACGCTTAGCCGAATCTTTAGATGCGCATGGGAGCATCCCGGGTTAACTGTCAGCTACCTGGGCACTGCCGACGCCTCGTCTACTTCCTCGTTTCTGAGGAGCCCTCCTGCAAGCTGCGTCTAACTCATCCGGGTCCGAAGGTCACAACGAACTAAGGAGTCCCATTTTAGCTGCCGTACTTGAGAGCTTCAAAATCTTCTTTCTTTCAGAACTGTGGCCTTCGCTCACATGTGAGCCATCTTATCTCCGTGTCTGCGGGCCGACCCTTTCGGCCGATACTTCGCCAGCTCCGAGCAAAACGCTGCCGGCGAGAATCACGCACAATGAAAGCGGTTAGTGTGTAGAGGTGGCGTTGATGGTCTCAGCATAGACGTTGATGGTTTCAGCATAGACATTGACAGAAGACCCGCTGAGCCTCTCATAAATTCTGCGGGCGAGGGTCCACCCTAGATACAGCTCGCCTCCTTGCACTCCTCGCGTTCACTATGCCTCGACACTCGGATCACACTCTTGCCGAAGTCTACTCGCAATTGTGAGTGGCACCTCTGATTGCACTTAATGAGCCAATGCCCAGAACTTTGTCTACCAGTCTTCTACAAGAGTATACATTCATAGCTGCGTCATGCAAGTGTATCTCTCCCCTTCGAGTGCTCTGCTGACGGTATCTGCCCTTTAGCAATTGTCATCTACGAGCTCCTGATCACCGCCGCCGACGAGATTAAGGTTGTCTGGAAGAGACCGGTCACTGCATCCGCTGTGCTCCTTGGTTCAGTACGGTGGTCTTTGTTTCTCCTGGTCATACTAGGCTTTGTACCAGCAACTCAGAGAGTATGTATAGAACCTTTTCTCTATGCAAATACTAAACTGAGCCTTATAGGAGTAAGCCCAGTCTGGTTGAAGCCTGCGTGCAAAATATAGCTCACTAGAAGCTGGCACACAGCTGCTCGCCGATTAATATCTTTTGCTCGGTACTCATCCTCATTGGGTTCATACAGACCGCAGGTATGCTTTATGCAGTTTGCCCCAATATGAAACGCGCGCTCAGTTTTCATTGGTCAGTCTTCTCCGCCTTGCGCGTCTTTGCAGTCTGGAACAGGAACTACGTCTGGTCGCTGATAGTTCTTGCGCTGAACATGGTGCCGCTCGCGACGTACTTGGTGTGTGCCGTCCTCTCTCAAGCTCCGCGTACACACCGGTTCATACCTCCTTGTAGATCACCACGAGGGGATTAAAGTACATGTTCGCCGTGAATCCGCTCATCGGCGCGACATGTGTTTTGGACAGGTCAGTGACTGCACGAACAGGCAGCATGTGAGTAGGCATATCCATCTACCGCAATCTCCAGATACGAACTCAGCGATGCAGACGTATGTCTCGCAATCAAAACCCTTCAGATTTTAGGAGACTCTGACAGCACCTTCTCACAGTCTTGTACATCACACGCGGCTCAGTTCTCCTCGCCGATGCAATTGTCTTCGTTGTGACCTGGATCAAAACTTTCGGACACTGGAGGATTGTCCGCCGCACCAACATGGGAGTGTCGCTGGCGACGTGTCTGCTGCGCGACGGTCGGTAGCTTTCCTTTCACCTTCACTTTCCCCACCGCTGGAGTCCGGCTGCCCTCGCAGGTACCTTCTATTTCGTGTGAGCCTGACGAGAGCGCTGTCCATTAGGAGTGATTGCTGACGGGAGGAAATCATACAGGTTTCTGCTGGCAATTAATATTGCTGAGCTGCTGACCTTCGACTCTCCTATGGTATGTCTCCGATATGAGTGCGCGAGCGAATTTCTAATGTTGTAATTAAGGCCTTGTCACCCATGGGCGCATTCTTCGTAACCCTGGTGTGTTCTCAACTCTTCGTTCGCCGCCTTGGTGCTCATCAGCTGATCATGCAGCCTACGATACTCATTAACCGCTTCATGATCAATCTACGCACGGTCGACTCGGAGGTGCCAGACTACTCTGTGTGCATTACTGATCAACAGCAAGGACCGTCAGCACTGCAGTTCAGGAGATCAGCCGACCGGCTGGGTAATATTGGGGGGACTTTGTACGACGGTTTGAGCGACGAGCACTGGGACGAAGAGGCCAACGGCGACGAAATCGACGAGGTAGAACGTAGTGGAGCTGGCGCAGAAGCATGAGCCAGCGATGAAAATTATACTAGAAAGTACTTTGGCCCGAGTACACAGCAATATTTACAACGCGTATGACAAAGGAAATCGCCGCAAATGCTGTCGAATGATTTCAGTCGAGTGATGCGTTTCGAAGCACCTACTTCCACAACAATCTTTAATTTTACTAGTGAACACATAAGTACGCTTCCCACCTCAACACCTTCACGATAGCGAAAGCCCCCGAAGAGATCCGGCGCAACAAATTTCAATTCTTTGCTCGCAGCGTCTTGTACCATCCCATCCCTTCGAGCTGTTGCTGTCCTTATCAAGCATCAGCAGGCAGGTGCATCATCCGAGGGCTCGCCAATGTTGTCCGTCACACCACGAAACACCGCGAATTCCCGCTTGGATACCCGGGAGCTAGTATTGTGCTGGCTCGGATTGAAACTGTCGGGGAGTCAATCCGGCAAGCTGTTACAATTCATGCCAAGCTTGCCCTCCTAAAATTCTCGACAGTACGACTTTGGTGATACTCGAGTTGTGAACTTGTGGCCAGCCTGAGCCAACAATAGTTAAAGCTAGCAAGGGACGTGTAATACTGGTATGAACCATCTGAAAATTTCTAACATTAGTCAAAAGTACCTCGAATATAACACAACTGAGCAGGGTGCCTGATTCCCTTGGCTCTGTACATGTTATGCCCGTCGATACGAATTGAAGGGGCAGAGCGTCTTTCTCGGAGGATAAGCGCCTTTTCTCCCACGCGTCATCGCTCTGCTGTTGGCCGGCGTCGTCTGCACTGCTCCGTGGACCGAGAAACTGAAAGGACGGTAGATTTTCTGATACCGTGCATAGCCATGCATATTATGGTATTCAACACTTGTGAAAAATACAAGCGTTGTGAATAGCCCCGCAGGCGATGTGGACTGGATTATGGAAATAAGAGGATCCTTGCATCCGTGCCTGCGAGCCAGCTTCTTCTTCCAGTACTCAGAGAGTCCTCAACGCAGCACTGCCGGCGAGAGCTATGGAAGTATCCACAGCACTAAATTCTATAGAAGATCAACCAGGTCGCATATAAACTATGTAACTGAGAGCCTACCCTCATTGTGGCTTGCCTCCCTCCTCATCAAACCCGGGCCTTACTTTTGAATATGTCGGCGCAGTCGGGCCTGGCTCTTGGCTACGCGCAACTGTGAGCATTACGGATCACACCTGTTCGCATTTGACAAGCTAATGCTCATGTCTGCTCCCTACAGCTACATCGCTCTCGAGGGCGCATATACCGGAGTGGCTGCTTCGTGCAAGTACACCCTCTGCTTCCTACCAGTGCGCTGCTCATAGTGTCTGTCCCCAGGCCTCATCATCTACGAGCTCCTAATCACTATTAGTGATGAGATTAGGATTGTCTGGAAGAGACCTGTTACAGCATCCACTATCCTTCTTGGTTCGATACGATGGTGTTGGCTTTTCACGGCTATTCTGGAACTTACGCCATACATCCCAACAGTAAGCCTTAGATTTCTCTAGCAATCTCAGACGCTAAACGATGCTCCATATAGAAGTAATTCAATTCTCTTCGAAGTCCATGCACAAGTGATTGCTAATCGGAGCCCGCCAATACAGCTGCGTACCGTTAGGTAACTTGTCTCGAATACTAGCCCTTGTTGGATATGCCCAGACTGCACGTACGTTTTATGCAGCTTGCTCGAGTGCGAAAAACACGCTGATTTGTCTTTGCACACGCCAGTGTTTTCCGCCCTACGCGTCTTCGCGATCTGGGACAGGAGTTATGCCTGGTCACTGCTGGTGTTCGCGCTGAGCATGGCGCCATTTGTGACAAACCTGGTGTGTGTCGTCTCTGCTCACATCTAGCGCATGCTATATTGTAACACTCGTGTACAGATTGCTGAGGTGATGACAAAAACTATTCCCGTCGTAGAGCCATACATTGGTGCGACGTGCGTTACAGAGTTGCCGTTTTCGACTGAAATAACCATCATGTAAGTGCATTGTCTCTCTGCTACTGTTTTGCAAACTTCAACTCTCATGATATAGGTGTACGTCCCATTGTTGGAGGCTTTGGGCGTTTCAGAGACCCTGACGTCACTCGCGCGCAGTCGTATACGTTACACGCGCCTTACTCATCCTCGCAGACACGATTGTGGTCGTCCTGACCTGGATTAAGACATTTGGACATTGGAGGGACGCCCGTCGCCTCAAGATCCATGTGCCTCTGACAGCGTGTCTACTGCGTGACGGTTAGCAGTCTTCCATCCACGTTCGGGTTCTCCTGGAACTGAAGTCCAGCTGTCCGTACAGGAACGATCTATTTCATGTGAGCGTGATGAGAAACCGTTCATTTGATGGACTGCTCATAGACTACAACGAATATAGAGCACTGCTAGTGACGAACATACTACAGCTGCTGACCTATAACTTCTCTGGGGTGCGTCCCCAACACGAGTGCTCGAGCCAATGGCTGACATTTGACTTTAAGTTTGCATCGTTTATGACTCCGTTTATCATAGCTCTAGTGCGTACCTCACATTATGTTTGCCCTTTGATGCCCATGAATCGGCTACGCAGCCCCCGGTACTCATTAACCGCTTCATGATCAACCTACGGACGACCCACTCGGAAGTGGTGGACTACACCATATCTATTATTGATCTGCAGCCAGTACCTCCGGTGCGAGTACCGCCGGCGTCGCATCCCAGAAGGTCAATGGGTCGGTTGGGCAACATGGGGGAGATGCTGCAAGATGGCTGGGACGACGGCGATGCTTGGGACGAAGAGAATAGCTCTGCAGAAGCAGACGGGGCAGAAAATCGTGGGACCAGTGCGTACGCATAATTGATAATATCGCACAGATAAACCAGCACGGATGGTATGTTCTAGACTGCCTGGAATGAGATAAACTCGGCTTTGCGGCTTGTCACAGTGGCTTAATGAGATAACGATTTTATTATCTTCATTTCTAACGAAATGCATAAGGAGCTTTTACAGTGTTACTCACAATTAATTATGTTCGGGGAGGCAATTGGTGAGCGCGATCTTCGTCCTACTAATACTAGTAGTATTTCCTCGAAGCAAGACTTTTCTCAGGTATAGCATAGACGTGCCTTAACGTCTGTATAAGTATAAGTTATCTCTGTGACGAAGTGGCATCTTGCAATATGCATGCATGCACGGCTGGGGGCACTGGGCCTGTTCCTAAATAGTCATTGGCGGGACAACTTCGCGGTCCTGAGTGGGATCCGATACAGGTTCTCAAGCTTACAGCATGTGACGCTACGTGGAGGCTAGTGGCTTATGTTCGCGCGCAGATTAACTATATCGGAGGGGCAAGCCTTTGTCCTGTAACGCGTAAAGCATACTCAAGCTTCAGAGCAGTTACGGCACATTCCGGGATTCAAGCTCAAATTTAATTTCGCGTGGAACGCTCCGGTTCCGAAACCGTGCAATCGTATGAGTACCACCCAATGAGTCTGTGCAGGCGTTCACAGCGACTTCATCCTCGACGGCTCCGCCCAGCATCGCCCGCAGAGTGCTTGCCGTCGCCGGCTCAGTGTGCAGTCGAAGAGGCGGCTGAGATCCGGCGGACCCCGCAAAGCCCAAGCCACAGGACCAATCCAAATCATGCTGAGAGAAACCGTATTAGTGCTGCCTGAGAAGAGGTGAGTATGTGATTCCGGGAGAGCACGGTGTTGGAGAAGGGAGGCAGGAGGAGGGCCTCTCTCTGTACGTCCGAGGGCGGCGGCGGCTGACCTGTCGATGCGACGGGGTACCGGTCAACAGACGGGCTTGCTTAGTGCTATATTGCAGACGGGGGATCGAAGAGATGCCGTTGATGACATCATTTGATGCGCCGCGCGTCCGCAGATAAGGTGGAGTTGTCGTGCCTTCTTCAGCTTCATGTCGAGCACATCGCTTCGAAGTAGTCGTTATCCGAGTTGCGCTCTAGCTCATTAACACGCCCACTTCGAAAAGCTACTTTAGACTAGCTGTCCTTGTAATGCCACCAAGTATCTGCCCTTCTGCCAGTGCGCCCTAACACGGATCAAAGAAGCCTGGCGGACAAAGGAGTCAACATGCCTTTCCTCTCGCGCCCGCCAGACGTTCATTTCTCTGCTGTTTCTCTCTCCAGCTGTCGTGCGCACTCCTGCTCAGTCCCGAATCTGGAACGCTTGACGGGTGAGTGATGTTGTCGACGCTGTACGTAGCCATCTAACTGTATAATGGATAGACCAAATAGCACGGACCGGCAGCTGAAAGTGAGCAGGATCAAGATGGACATAAGGAAGTCCGCCACCTTTGCTCGCAACTAGGCCAGTTTGTATTTAGGTTTGCGGGCCGAACTCTTCGGTGCCAGGGCCCTTAGGGCGAAACGCGCAGGCGATAATAGTATACGTAACAGGATAAGCACAGATAGACGATTGGCCAAATTGCTTATAAACATGCAAGTGGTGGTCTCTACAATGCAGCTCGCTTCAGTGCTTATTTCACTGGCATGTCGGTACAGTCAGTCCAAGCTCCCACCCAAGCTTATTCGCAGCTGTGAGCAGCGTCCGTGCTCGCACTTGATGAATCAATGCTCATACCTCCATCCCCTAGGCTCGTGGAAGAGTATGCCATTGTTGCTATCTCATGCAAGTGTATCCTTTGCTTCCGACTCGGAATGCTCTGCTCACACCATTTGTCCCTCAGGTCTCGTCGTCTACGAATTTCTCATCACTATCGGCGACGAGATTAAAATTATTTGGAAGAGACCCGTCACTGCATCTGCAGTGCTTCTCAGCTCGGTACGATGGTCTTTGCTCCTCGCGATTACCTTGCGACTTGCGCCGAAAACCCCGAATGTAAGCCTCGAATGTCTTTGGCTGCGCAAAATCTTAAAATATGCCTTCTACAGGAGTGAGCCTGGTCATTTGAGGCTTGTGCGTAACATATTACTTACCAAAACACGACATATAGCTGCGCAGAAATTAGTATCATGGACAGGACAGTCGTCCTTCTTGGGTTCGTCCAGATCGCACGTAAGCCTCACGCAGCCTGTCTGAATCCACGGCGTCCATTAGCTTACATGCCGCACCAGTTTTCTCTGCTCTGCGTGTGTTCGCAATCTGGGACCGGAGCTACGTTTGGGCGCTACTCGTACTCATACTAAGTATGGTGCCGTTTGCGACTAACCTGGTGCGCATAGCCTCCGCCTGAATCCCATATGTGCTCTTCATGACACTTCTGTACAGACTATCGCCACAGTGTCCAAGCCGAGTATTGTAGTGGCACCGCCTTCCGGTATTGGATGCGCCTTGGAGCCGCGGTTCTCTGCACACACAAGCAGTATGTGAGTGCGCATATCTCCTTTATGATTTTTGGTACTCATCTATTGCCTCACAGAAGTAAATTCGCGGTCAAATTTATTACCTTGTCGAAGGTACTGACGGCACTTGCTCACAGTGTTATATATCACCCGCAGCTCAGTCGTCCTTGCTGACACGATAGTGCTTGTCCTAACCTGGACCAAGACGTTTGGACATTGGAAGTACAGTCGCCGACTCAACATCACGATGTCGTTGACGGCGTGTCTGCTGCGTGATGGTCAGTAGATCTCCAGACACCGCCACATCTTCCATTGCTGAAACTTAGCTACCTATGCGGGGACTATCTATTTCATGTGAGCACGCCAGCAAAACCGCCTGCCTGAGTGTATTACTCATCAGCGATGACAAATATAGGGCTCTGCTAGTGTTAAATATAGCTCAAATGCTGACCTACAAC
This sequence comes from Phanerochaete carnosa HHB-10118-sp, assembly GCF_000300595.1. NCBI lineage: Eukaryota > Fungi > Basidiomycota > Agaricomycetes > Polyporales > Phanerochaetaceae > Phanerochaete > Phanerochaete carnosa. The sequence continues at coordinate 654,206 of NW_006767630.1, read as the reverse complement.
TCCTCTACGGTATGTCTCAGAGACGAGTATTTATGTGTCTGCAAAAATCTGTCTAATGCCGTACCTAAGAACGTATCGCCCGTGTCGGCATTTATCACAATCTTGGTGGGTACCCTACGTTCCACTTACCTTTCTGATGCTCACCAACCGGCCGCACAGCCCCTAATACTCATCAACCGCTTCATGATAAACTTACGGACGGTCGACTCAGAGGTCACGGTGCCGGGCTACTCTGTGCGCATTACCGATCGGCAGCAAGGACAGTCGACGCTGCATTTCAGAAAGTCAACAAACCGGTTGGGCAACATTGGGGAGACTTTGCAGGATGGTTGGAGCGATGAATTCTGGGTAGAAGAGAACGGTTCCGCAGAGCTGGGCGGCGCAAGGCATCGTGAGACCAGCGCGGAAGTATGAGCCGACGCCGAAGATTATATCATAGCATGCCCTGTCCCGGGCAGACAGCATAGTACTATGTTAGGATGTGTATTAAATACGTTGGATTCACGGCGCCTCAGAGGATATCAGGGACAAAAGTTTGTAAATAAGTGGCGCCGAGTACGGATAACACTCGTTTTCATCTGACCAGTACAGTGTCTACTAGAGTCAGAGAATCCAGCAATAGGAGGAGACAAATATGCATATATCCAAGGATTAAAGTTTAAGTCAAAAACGACCTGTGCCATAACATCACTGGTGGCTCCGCTTTACAGTCGCTGGACGTCTGCTGAGACAGCTAGCTCTTCTGCAGAGTGTGCTACAGCTTGATCGTTGCCGATATGCGCGTCGTAGTCCCTCTCGTCATCCTGGCCGTACTCCAGGGGCTCGCCCATGTTCCCCATAAAATCCGGGGCTGCCTCGTCATTGGATGTCAGCGTGCGCGGTGAAGGCAGCTGCTGAGACGTTTCGATATCGGAGTTAGTGGACGTGCCCTGGTTGAGTAGCCGCAGATTCATCATGAAACGGCAAACCAGAATCTGCGGCTGGTTGATGTTGAGATGTCAGAGGACCATAAATATGGGCGGTAGGCTCACCATTATATTTGCAAATGCGGTGACAATGGTTGTGGAGACCTGTAGGTATTCAGTAGGCCGGATGGGGGTGATTGGTGGTGGGTCACTTACAAAGTAGAAGGACAGGATCTGAGAGACATTTAGGACCAGAAGGATACTGCGAGTAAGTATGAGCGAGGGAACAACAAAGGTAATCGAAGGCTGAAACTTACGAGAAGTAGATTGTACCTAAGGGGATTAATGTGAGGTCAAGACCCTCGCTACTGGTGTAAAGAGGAGCACCTTACCATCGTGGATGAGATATGTGGCAAACGGAGACCTTATGTTCAGTAACCTTGCTTCTCTATACTGGCAGTAGGTCTTCCTCCACGTCACGACCAGAACGAGCAAATCTGCGGCGATTAAAGAAATGCGGCTAAAAAATAGCACTGTAAAGCAGCAGTCAGTAATAGGTACATTGACGGGATGGCAGAAACATACAGCTAACAAAGTCAAGCCTGAGCTGAGTGTGCGTACTATGGCGGCGAGCAATTGACTTACAGGTCGCTCACTTCAACAGAGAAGCTGGGGTTCCCGGTACATATGCCAATCGGTGGAGGAAGATGTTCCAAGGAGACATGGGATGCGTGATACTTGGGGGCATATCGGTATCAAGTTTGTAAGCTTGTGACTCCTAAGGAATATTGTACTTACAGCGTTGGCAACCACAGGTGCGAGACTCAGAGTCAGAGCAATTGTGAATAATATTGAGTTCTGATTCCGTATTGTGCATACACGGAGCGCGGAGAAGACTAACAATGGTCAGGCTACCTGCCAGGCGGTCGTCATGTATTGTACTCACTGAGCTGATTCAGTTCGGCGGCCCAGACACAGGAACTTATTAAGTTACACCGGACTAGCCACCAGAAGCGCCCAAGAGCGGCTAAGACACGCTGAAGAATTTCCGAAAAGCCCAAAAAATGGCACAAGTGGGAATCAAACCCGCAGCCCGAAAGTAACCGCAGTGCGCTATACCACTAAGGCATAAGACCTTGCAAATGTGAGGCTGGAATTGCCCTATAATACCACTGTTCTACCTCAAAGTCTTAGCTGTAATATTGTAGCCAATTATCAGGTATTAAAGCATTGGAATGTAATTGTACAAATGTATATCCTGATGGCGTGGCTAAGACACCAGTGTGGCTAAGACATTGAGTTATTAAATATTCGCTATTGATTCTGCTTATTGTACAAATGTATATCCTGATGGCGTGGCTAAGACACTAGTGTGGCTAAAACACCGGAGCAGATGAACTATACTCAAGTGGAA
>NW_006767630.1:621233-638980 GCF_000300595.1 Phanerochaete carnosa HHB-10118-sp | reverse complement strand
GAGCATCCCAGCAACAACGCGGTCATCGCATCCCTAGTTCTGTGGCCTGTAATGCTGTGTATCATTCATGGGTTTCTTGGTTGTGTGCAAAACGTTGTTTCGCTACTCTGGGGCTTGTGCGCTGCTCTGCGCTGACGATGCGACCTTGCTGCCAATGAGAAGGGTATGGTTAATGTCGCAAGAACATAACTTATGCAAGGACGTGTATGGCGTCGACGCATTGCCCGTTGACTGACACCGCCGACGTAGGCTGACGCAGCGCGGTGATGACGTGGAACAAGGAGGGATGTTCGGGCGCTTGTTACCATCGGCCGTGCCATCATTCGTTAATTTAGGGCAGACATTCCCGTACTTGAGCAAGTGAAGAGTATACCACCTTCGGACAGTACTTCAAGCTTCAAGCTTCAAGTGTCATAATCAAAATTTTGTATACTATCTAGTTTCATTTACTAATGTTGTAAGCATATCTTTTATATACAAATCTAGTCTACGACGCAAGAAATTAGCCAGAGTTAGGTGGTGCATATGAGCAGCTGCTAAGTGCTACCAGGCTCTCCTGAGCCGAGCGCATGCACTAAGCAGTGAGCGCAGACGCGGTGGCTGGTAGTAGTAGACGCCCCTGCTACGTAGCAAGACGCTGTTTCCTGATGCTAACGGGCTTATGTCAGATTCAACTCCGTGAAAGAACAACGGCTTACCATTGATCCGTGTGGGATGAGGGCAATTACTGGAGATGCCACCTGCAAAAGCAGCATCCATCTGGTAGACACAATGAGAAGTGAAACAATCGAGAACTTCTGCTGCCACACGGTGCGGACTTCCTGGTCGAAGGTGATCACATGATCGTAAACTGTTAAAGCTGTAATCTTCAGTGTGAATATATAAAACCCCTTGCAGCGCTATATTCACCTGCGGCTGCGAAAGTTGTGTGATTGGAAATGAAGCTAAGCACATCACGTCAGTGTACGCATGCAGTTCAGGGGAGGACACGTACATCTCTGAGGGTACAGGTACTGAATCAAAAGACATTATGCTGGAGGCTTTGAATGAAGGTGGGGCAATTCGCGAAGAGACCGAACATTGCATATTCAACTCCCACCAGGGAGCTATATGTATACACACTAATCGCATCATGCCTGATTACGAAGCTGTCGCAGGGCCGGTGCGCTGTCTGCAAGGAGCGGTCGCGCGGCACATTCCGAGTCCATGATCATGAAAGGTGGAATTCTGCTGCTGGAAGGAGCAAGAAGATCCCAGTGTCCAAGGGGTAGTGATGATGCCAATAAGTCGAAATCAGTGCTATCAAAGACATTCAAATAGAGACGGCAGGGTTTGGGGGGCTTGTTTTTACGATGACGAGCGAATTACTCGAATCGACTCGCGAGGAACACGGTGTCTCACCTGAAACATCATGGGATACCCCAAAGAATGATACGACGATGGGATACACCATTAGACGCAGAATGTACCATGGCAGTGGCGTTGACGTGCACAGATTTATCGGGACATTAGCGCAGCCGAGAACGCAAGTTGGAGAGAATTTTCCGTTTAGCATATTTCCTTGTCTTCCACTGGGTATATCAATTAGCGAATACGTGGTTCGGCTGATACATGGAGTCGATGGCTACGAGATCCGTCGGACAGGACTTGAAGTCCGAGGACCACACGCGGAAACAGGACCTCATCTAGTCAATATCAAATAGATGATATTTAGCAAGCCTGTGCGCTGACCTCCCCAAGATGTTTCGCAAGCCCCTCGTGCCATAAGCAAAAATTGATGCCCGGCATTCTACTTCCACCGGTAAGACCGAGGACTCTGCAACGCGTCGAGCCTCTGGTTCGCCTTGACCCACCGGTACACGGCCTTGAGCGTCATGACCTAGCCCTTCTTGAGCACGAGCGTGATTATCGTGTTGTAGCAGTGCAGACGGTCGACCCACGGCGGCCGGGCGCCGCCGACATCTGCGGCAACACTGAGTGGTGCGCGAGCCGCAATACTAGTACTGTGGAGTGGGGATTCGGTGAACAGGTCAATATTTAGTGCTTTTGAGGGAAGAAGAAGGGGTCTATATATGTGGGGGAAAGGTACGCAGGAGAATGCAATACTCCCGTGCGCGAGCTGCGAACTGTGATAACGCAGCCACCGCGGATACCAATTCCTGTAAAAACAGTACTTAGTAACACGACTCACTCAAATAATTACTTGTTCGTGCCCGCGCTTGCCGCAGGCTGAAGGTCGCCTCTACATCGTATGCGAAACGCCGCTCCGCTACCCTCGGGTCAGAAAAGAAGCGACGGTATCAGGCCGGCCGTTCCGGTGCGCCTTACGAGTCAGACCGCGAACCGCTGCCTGCGTGCGTACATGCAAAGAAGGTCGTGTCGAACGGATTGAGAGAGACGGGAAGGGCTGCCCTGACTTCGATGCGAATTAATGAGATGGGCAGAAGAATTCACGACAAACGCATCAAGCGTGCAGTGATCCGAGCTCCGCCCCGCTCGGCAGACGCTCACTGCTGCTGAGGTGCTCAGGCTGCGCTCCTCGACCTATAAGCATGCTACCTTCTACATAAGGCTCTCGTTCTCGCAGACGTCGTCCGCGCGGCATCTGACGATGTTCTACTAGTGACGCTCTGGTATCGAGATGCTGATGTTCGCCAGGCCTTGTATATTTGGCTCGTCGCGATGTCCGAATCGTCGATCGAATACAGCAGGTACGACTGCATTTTTTCTCAGCGAAAGACATCTGGCAATCAGACCATAGGCTCGCAGAAGGCCGAGGTGCAACGGATTGACTAAGACAGAGACGACATAGAGATTAGGGAGCTGAGCACGAAGGAGGGTGGTCCGCGCTTCTGGATACTGGAACCAGGTGAGCCAATCCGGAGATTAGAAGCTGCTTGCGGACATCATTTGGAATCACTGTATACAAGAGAGCGGCCTCACACGATTTGTCTCGTTTTCCTTTTATTTCTTTTCCTTTTTCCTATTTCACCGAGCATAAGAAGATCCTCCATCTCCTTCCCAAGCGGCGCGCCGGGCATAAGAAGCTGACGTTGAAAAACAGCGCCTTGAGCTGCCTTCTGCTCAATGAGTCCCTTGTACAGGTCAAGCAAATCCTGCGCCGTGCGCGTCCGTAACGAGAGCCATTCGTACAGCCGTGGCCGCTCCGAGGCTACGCATCAGCGCCAGCGAATTTTGTGTGCAGAAACAATATTAAGACGAGTTTGCTTCATAGGGTTTTCGTCCATGCGAATCGAGCTGGGCTGCCTTCCTGAACCACAGAACCATCCTCTTCTAGACAGACATCAGGACGGACATGCACCTTTCTTCCTGTCGAGATGATGTTATACATCAGCAGCGAGACCGTGGTAAATGTCTATGAGCAGGTGCGCCTGGCCCTCCCTTCTCTGTGCCTCATCGTGTTCCCCCTGGTGACAAACTCACTCTTGTATATCCTCGCTCGGTGCACGGCTCGCTTGCGTGCGACACGGCCCAAGCGGCCATCGATGGACCAGCGCAGGCATGAGCATCTGTGTCTTGCGTCGTCTAGCTGACTGGCCGTGCCCGCATGTATCTGGCCCGGCGCCGATGCTCCCAGTCGGCATTGCAATACTAGAGAGCATCAACATGTTCGTGAGGAGTGAACTGCCGTTTTATGTGGTGAGCTGTTCGTACGTGATTTTCGTACTGCGCCGAGAGCTGATAGCTGTTGTACAGACATCGCTTTGGCCCATCTGCAGCATTGCCCGTATACGTTCGTCACATTGCTGTGATATAGATACAGACATATGCATACTGTGACGAATATGCTCTATCTCCTATACACTAGCATTGCGATCATAGACAAGTCGGGCGAGTGTGAACAATTCCTGTTCCAAATCAGGTTCTGACGGATACACTAGCAATACTACGTGCGCCCGTTCCGCTTTTCAGCCAAATGTCTGCCACAACACTCACACACGAGACGGTTTTATGCTGCGTGGACTGGTATGATAATCTCTATTCTACGCGTATACTTCCTGGTACATTAAATAAACCCCAAAGTTGCGGATGACCCGACACACAGCGGTCAGGGAAGCCGATGCCGTACTAGTCAGTCGGCCAGTGTTAGCGCGCACCGAAGGGAGCATCGTTAGCGATAGCATGGAGCTTCGCGATCTCCGCATCGGCAAGATTGATGAGCCTGAGATTCTGGACGACGCGCTCGGGCGTAACGGATCTGGTGAGTACCGCGACATCGAAGCGATTCGCCTGGAAATAGATGGACGCGTTTTCTAGGTTCATGCAGTGCGTCTCCGCGATCCGTGCCAAGACCGAGTCCGAAAGCAGCTGTGAGTTAGAGAGGCCGCGAGTACGACGCCCTTCGAGTGGCAGCACTGAACGAGTTCTCCCTGCACATAGGGTTCACATGATTAATATGTCAGTGGACGCGTTCACACGATGGAGAGACGTGCGCATGGGTCGGGCTGACCCGGTCAGTAGCAGGACAATGGTGAAATCCTTGAGAAGCTGATCGAAGAACCCGATGCAGACGTTCGAGACAGCTATGGCCTTGATCCTGTAGGGGTGCTCCTTATAGATGAAGCTCTTCATCGAATTACAGGTGGCGAACCAGCTCCACTCTTGTGAGTATTGCTTTTATAAACAAAATCGTAGATACGCCGACCAAGTGCAGGGCTGATGCACCTACTACAACAGACGGTTTTCTGCTGGATAAGAGGTCTATGTAATGCGTGTCGAGCTGCTGGAGCGGGTGCCTTGCCTCTAATTAGCGAGAAATGGAGCGGTGCATTTGAGTCGAACGAAATATACAAGTATATGTCACATATTGTAGCATACGTTTGCACACAAACCAAAACTGGACCGAGTCGGATCAAAAACAAAAAACAAAAGCACAAGGATGCAAATTCACATCGACAACGCTCTGCATCATGAATATATTGAATGTCCTGCCGTACAATCTCTGGATGCCTGATTAGACCTCTGGCTGTTCTCCACAGTGCGGTGCAGGTTGCTCATCACTGACACACACGCCGTCGTCCTCCCCGTCATCCCGGTCGTAGTTCAGTGGTTCTCCCATGTTTCCTATGAAGTTTGGTGTTGCGTTGTTGGCAAATTTTGACATGCGCAACGAAGCCAGCTGCTGAGATGTCCCAACTTCGGAAGTAGTGGATCTGCTGAGGTCGAGTTGACGCAGGTTCATCATGAGCCGGCAAACGAGAATTTGCGGCTGGGTAGAGCAGAGATGTCAGACAATCGGAAAGCTTTGGCAGCGGGCTTACCATTGTATTTGTAAATGAGATAATATTAGTTATGGATGTCTGTAAATAGTTGGTATGCTGCATGGTACTGAGAAGTAGGCTACTCACGAAGTAGAAAGACGCCATATCAGCGACATTCAGGATCAGGAGAATACTACCAACGATTATAAGCAGGGAAACGATAAGTTTGGCCAACAGGATATTTACATGAAGTAGGTTGTGCCTGAGAGAGCAGATCAGGGGTCAAGATCCTCACCGCTAGCACAAGGGGAGAGTCTCACCATCATGGATGAGGCATGTAGCAAGAGGAGACTTGATGTTCAATGATCTTGCTTCTTTGTACTGGCGGTAGGTCTTCATCCATGTCAACACTAGGACAAGCAAGTCCGCAGCAATCAGCGGAACGCGGGTGACGAGGGACACTGCAGAACAGCAATCAGTGGTAGTTACATTCGTGGATGAGTGGAAACATGCAACTAAGAAATTCAAGCTGAGTATGTTTATTATAACAGTGGAAAGGCAGCTGACTTACGCCTCATTCACATCGGAGGAGGAGGTAAGGAACTCTTCACATGTATCGATTAGTGGGAGATGTTTGAAGGAACCATATGCTAAGGAATACTTGGAGGGACCGTGACGTTTGTGTTAAGTGCGACTGTCTAGAGCTCCGGAAGGGAGTTGCACTTACGGCGTTCGTAACCACAGGCGGGAGACTCAAGATAAACACAATCGCGAACAGGACGTAGTTTTGATTCCATATTGCAGACACACGCAATGCGGAGAAGACTAGCAGTGGTCGGGTTGCGCACGCGATGGCTCCGATGCATCGCACTCACCAGCGGTTTGTGCGAGCCCCACGAGGCCGAAGATTATATATATCCTATAAGCGGCTTCACAGCTGCATTTTACATCGTCGTCAGCACTTTTCAAGTAAGATCATGCGAGGCATACTTCTATCATAACATGTTTATGTCATATTTAGCTATATGGTAAAAAATAGTAGCTTACTAGTGGTTCATATAGCAGGAAGTTGAATGCCATCGAGAAGAGTAACGTCCATCGGGTAAACACAATAAGGAAGGAGACAACAGAGAACCTTTGCTGCCACACAGCCTGGACTTCTTGGTCGAGCGTAATCAGGTGATCGTAGAACACTAAGGCTGCAACCTCCGGTGTGAAAATTCAGTACTCCTTCATAGCGCCGTACTTCACCTACGCTCCCGAACACTGTTTTATTGGAAATGATGCTAAACATGTCACGTCAGCAGACACGCGCAGTTCAGAGCAGGACACGTACATCCCTGAGAGTAAGGATGCCAAGTAGGAGGACATTATGCTGGAGGCTTTGAATGCAGGTGCGACAGTTTGCGAAGAGGCTAGATGTTGCATATGCAGCACCCACTAGGAAGCTATATATGCACTAAACGCATCATTCTTGTTATCAATAGCCGGGGAATTCTGTATAGCGCAGTGCCTAATGTCATTTCATGGTTATGAGCATCAATCACGAGGATATTGCGGGGTCAGTGACTCAGTGCATTCTCTTGCAAGGAGCGGTCACGTAGCACACTCAGTCTCTGATCATAGGAAGCAAATTCCGGCTGCCAAGAGGAGGAAGGAGATCCTGCAGAATCCAAGGGGCAGTGGTGTTGCCAATAGGCCAAATTCAGTAGCGTCGAAAACATTCGGATAGAGACGGTGGGGTCCTGGGGACTCGTCTGTACAATGACGAGCGAATTACTCGAATTGATATCTCACCTGAAACATTATGTGATACCCCAAAGAATGATGTGATGATGTGATGCGCCATTAGAAGCAGGTATACCGTGGCAGTAGCACTGATGACCATCGACGTGTACAAAATTATTTAGACATTAGCGCAGCTGCGGACGCAAATTGAAGGGAACTTTCCATTCAGCATATGTCCTTGTCCATCAGGTTAATCAAGTAGTGAATATATCGATCGGCTGATAAATGGAGTCAGTGATTACGAAATCTATTGTACAGTACTTGAGATCCGAGCACCGCACGTAGAAACAGTCGATACCAAAACGAATGATACCTAGTAATTCTAGTAACACAAAACTAGCCTATTTTGTTGGGCCAGTAGCTTGCGCACTGACCACCACGAGATACTTGTAAGGGAGACGGAAAAGGCCGATTTCTGTGTGGGAAGGGCACGCAGGAGAATACAATGCTAACGCGCACGATCTGCAATCTGTGATAACGAAGCCGCCGCGGGCGCTGGGTGCTAATTCCCGTAACACTAGTACTTAGCAATTCGACTTGCTCGAATACTTACCTGTCTGTGCCGGCGCTCGCCGCAAGCTGAAGGTCGTTTCTATATTGTATGCGAAATGCCGCTCCGCTGCCCCGGGGAGGAGGAGTGTCCCACGGTACTAGTAGAAATGGAGTGATGGCGTTAGGTCGATCGTCCTGGTGCACTTGTCGCGCGACCGAGATCGTAGGATACCTTGTCGTTTATAAAGTGCGGCTTGCATCCAGCCTTCCGAGTCAGATGGCCGTCCACGGCCTGCGTACATGCGAAGAGCGTCGCATCGAAGCTTCGATGCAAATGAGAGGAGCAGAAGAATTCACGAGAAGCCAAGAGTTTCAAGCGTGCAATAATCCGTGCTCTGCCCCGGCCGCGGTGATGGCGGGGCACACCGCGATGTCGGTGATGCGGGCGCTGACCGCTGTTACTCTCGCTGTAAATAATGTAATTTACAGTAATTTACCTACTTATTTACTTACATGTAATTTACACCGACCTTTCTGACGCAACACTAAAGCCGGCCTTTATGAGCCCTGAGCAGTACGGCTCAGGCGGCCGACGACTCGGCCTTGGCACAAGCCGCACGGCCCGGGCCTGAGCCACGGCCTGTGGACGCCAGATGAGGATCCTTCACTATAGCGCTCCAATTAATGTAAGCTAATCCGTCCAGAGACACAAAAAAGGTCGGTATGCAACATTGAGGTTGAACGTGTTGCGTAGGGGGCACTACATAAAGCGCGCTCCGCCCCGCCTCGTGGAGGCAAACGTCGGTGACGCGAACGCTCGTTGCTGCTGAAGCGCTCAGGCTCTCGTACACTGCTACTTCGGACGTGTCAGCTCTTGGAGGATACGAAACAAGTGAGCAGTCCAGGGTGAGTGCGAAAATATTGATTTAGCCACTGCTCAAGTCAACCTACTAGTAAAGCGCTGCCACCGTGCTCCACATGTACCCCGCCATTCCTCTAACCTAGAAGCGTGCTGCCTTCTACACAAGGCTCCCGTGCTCGTATACGTCATCTGCACGGCATCTGACGATGCTCTACTAGTATTATTCGAGTCTCAAGATGCTGAGGTCCGGCGGACCTTGTATGTTTGGCTCGTCGCGACGTCGGAGTCGTCAATCGAGTACAGCAGGTACGAAAACCGGGCCTTCAGCTCGCCGAAAGCCAAAATTCAAAGGATTGCCAAAGGCAGAGACTACATAGAGACTGGGGAGCTGAGCACGAAGGAGGGCTGACCGCGCTTCTGGATACTGGGACCAGGAGTCAGGTGAGCCAATCTCAAGACTGAAAGCTACTTACGGACGCCATTTAGAGTTAGTGTGGACAAGAGAGCAGCTCAATACGATATATTTGAAGATTTTCGCCCATTTTTTCTTCTTCTCCCTAGTCCATCGAGCACAAAAAGATCCGCCATCTCCTTCCCAGGCGGCGCGCCGGGCACAAGAAGCCGATACTGAAGATCTGACCAGTGCGTTGAACTGCCTTTGGTTCAATGTCTGCCTCTTCACTATTCCCCTTGATTATCTTAAGTCCCTCGTACCTGTCAAGCGAGTCCTGCACCGCGCGCGTCCGTGGCCGTTCCGAGGCTACGCGCCGGCGTCAACTAATCTTGTCGTCAGCTGTGCAGAAACAAAACTGAGACTGCGTGGTGTTTCAAGTTTGCTTTGCAGGGTCTCCGTTCAAGCGAATCGAGCTGAGCTGCCTTTCCGAACCATAGCATCATCTTCTTCTGGACGGACACCAGAATGGACAAGCATCTTTCTTCCTGGTGCTGTGCGTCGGCGACGAGACCGTCATCGATGTCTATCAACAGGTACGCCTGGCCCTTCCTTCTCTGTTCCTCATCGTGTTTACCATGGCATCAAAATCACGCTTGTGGATCCTCACATGTCTCAAGTCCTGTAGGCACAAGTTCGAATCGCTGGTGCGTGACTTGCTTGCGCGCAACACAGCCTGAGCACCCATCAATGCACCAGCGCGAGCGCGAGCATCCGCGCCTTGCGCCGCCCCGCTAACCACTCGTGCCCGCATTTATTTGACTCGGTACCGAGGTGCCCGGTCAGCATGTTCATGAAGAGTGAACTGCCGTTGTGTGTGGTGAGCTTTGGTACGCAATTTTAGTACGGTGTCGAGAGCTGATAGCTGTTGTACAAACATGCTGTGATGAAAATGGTCTTATATCATAGTATTGCGGTCATAAAAAAGTCGCGCGACTGCGAAGAATTTCTGTCCTAAATTAAATTCCGACAGATACACTGGCAAGGCTACATGCGCCCCCCGTTTTAACTTCTGCCACAGCGCTCACACGCGAAACGGTTTAATGCAGCATGGTCCGGTGTAACGATCTCTATTCTATGCGTATACCTCCTAGTACATTGAATAAACTCCAAAGTTGCAGAAGTCTGACGCACGGAGGCCAGGAAACTTAATGTGCCCGCAGCCTATCCGCCGGTGCTAGCACGCGCGGAAGGGAGAGTGCTTATCGATAGCATGGAGTTGCGCGATCTCCCCGTCGGCAAGTTCGATGAGCCTTAAGTTATGGAAGACGCACTCGTGCATGACGAACTTGGCGAGCGCGGCAACTAGTGATGTGCGGGCCCGGCTTGGGCTCAAAGCCCGGGCTTGGGCTTGTGGCGACGTTGAGCCGAGCCCTGAGCCCGAGCCGAGCCCGAGCCCGGCCCAAGCCTTGGGCTTAAGCCCGGGCTTGCTCACAATACAACGAGTGTTCCGGTGCTATCAAAAGGGAATGTATTTGGGTGTAGTAGATTAATACTGCATGTACTCACTAAATTATAATCTCCAGAAGATCTACATCTGCGGAACAAGTCGAGTCGCAGCGAAGTCCACGAGCGTGCGCCTACGGCAGGCACCAGATGGTGACGCACAATCGTGCTCGGCGAGAGCCGTTACATCTAGAATATCTACATTTTGTCTTCTATGTGCATATTAGGTCGCTCTCTCCTCATTCTGAACTCAGGGAACGGTAACGGAGCCAGCACACCCAAGCCTGGGCTTCCGGGCCGGGCTTGGGCTTGACTACGCTCCGAGCCCGGCCTTGAGCCCGCTGCCGGGCTTGACTCGGGCCAGGCTTTTTGGGCCGGGCTTGGCGGGCTTGGAGGCTTTGAGGCCCGGCCCGCACATCACTAGCGGCAACGTCAGGGCGAGTCGCCTGGAGCAAGAGTAACACGTTCGTCGGGTCCACGCCGCGCTCCATCGCAGTCCGCGTCACGACCGAGTTCGAGGGCAGCGGAGAGCTGGCGATGTCGAACGGGGAGTAGGCCATGAGTATCACGCCCTTCGAGCGGCGGGGCTGAACGAATTCTTCATGCAGGATCCACGAAAATATGTCAGCGGACGCGTCCGCACGATGGAGAGGCGTGCGTCATAGTACGAATCAGGCTCAATCGAGTTAATGGTAGGACAATGGTTGCCCTTTGAGGAGCTGCTCGAAGGGTTGGATGGAGACGGTCAAGACAGCTATAGCCTTGATTTTGTCGGTACGCTCCTCATAGATCTTCTCCGTCGAACTCTGGGCGAAAATTTAGTTCCGCTCCTTGTCCGGCGGCGAGCCGTCCACTGAAGTGTGCGCAGGCCAGTGCATCAGCCTTGTGTTTGGTTTGCGATTTTTTATTGTTTTATTTTGTTCACAAGAGCAATACTCACAGAGTTCTAGGTAAAGCGTGTATAGGTGCTGAAGCGAGTGCTTTGCCGCTAATCAGAAAGAAATATAGCAGCACCTTTGAATAGAACAATACATACAAGGGCATCATGGATACATATAATGGCATACGTTTATACACGAAACAAACCAGACTGAGTCAGATCAAGGGAAGAGACAACAACCTAAGGATGCGAGTTCACATCAACCGCGCACCGCATCACGAATTTATCGATAGTCTCGCCATACAATCGCTGAATGCCCGATTAGACGTCTGGCTGTTCTCCAGACTGCGGTGCAGGTTTTCCATCGCTGACAAATGCCTCATCGTCCTCAGCCATGTCATCCTGGTCGTAGTTCAGTGGTTCGCCCATGTTCCCCATGAAACTCGGGGTTGCACCACTGCTGAATGTCAATGTGTGCAACGAAGCCAACTGTTGAGACGTCCCGACTTCAGAAGTATTGGATCTTGCAAGGCTGGTTTGCCGTAGATTCATCATGAATCGGCAAACTAGAATTTGCGGCTGGGCGGAGCAGAAATGTTAGATGGTCGGAAAGCTTCAGCAGCGGGCTTACTAGTGTGCTTGTGAATGAGGCAACATTGGTTATGGGTGTCTGTTGGTGGTCAATATCCCATGTGGTACTGAGAGATGGGCTACTTACAAAGTAAAAAGAAGCGATATCAGTGACATTCAGGACTAGTAGAATACTACCAGTGATTATAAGCGGAGAAACGACAATTTTTATCAATAAGGGATTTACATGAAGTAGGTTGTACCTGAGAGAGCAGATCAGGGGTCAGATTTTAGCTGCTAACACAAGGAGAGGGTCTCACCGTCATGGATGAGACATGTAGCAAGCGAAGACTTGATGTTTAACGATCTTGCTTCTTTGTATTGGTGGTAGGTCTTCGTCCATGTCAACACTAGGACAAGCAAGTCCACAACAATCAACAGAATGCGGGTGACGAGGAACACTGAAAAGCAGCAATCAGTGGTAGTTATATTCCCGGATTAGTGAGAACATACAACTAAGAAGTTCAAGCTGAGTATGTTTATTATAATAGTTGCAAGGCAGCTGACTTACGTCTCATTCACTTCATCGGAGGATGTAAGGAACTCGTCACATGTATCGATAAGTGGGAGATATTTGAATGAGCCATGTACTAAGGAATACTTGAAGGGACATTGGTGTTAAGTGCGACTGTTCAGAGATCCAGAAGGGAGTTGCACTTACAGCGTTTGTAACCACAGGCGGGAGACTCAGGATGAACACAATTATGAACAGGATGTAGTTCTGGTTCCATAGTGCACACACACGCAGTGCGGAGAAGACTAGCAGCGGTTAGGTTGCGCACGCGATGGCTCTGATGCACTGCACTCACCAGCAATGTGTGCAAACCCCACAAGGTCAGGGATTTTAGTTATCCAATAAGTAGCTTCACAGCTGTAATTGACATTGTTCTCGGTACTTTTCAAGTAGAATCATGCGAGACATACTTCTACCACAATGTGTCTATGTCATATTTGGCCATATAGAAGAATAGTAGCTTACTAGTGGTTCGTATAGCAGGAAGTCGGACGCCGTTGTGAAAAGTAGTGTCCATCGGGTAGACACGATTAGTAAGGAGACAACAGAAAATTTCTGCTGCCACACAGTCCGGATTTCTTGGTCGAGCGTAATCAAGTGATCGTAGAGTACCAAGGCTGCCTCGATGTAAGCATTCAGCACCCCTTCACAGTGCCATACTTCACCTGCACTCCTGAACACTGTCCTATTGGAGATGATGCTAAACATGTCATGTCAGCCAATACGTGTGGTTCAGAGCAGGATACGTACACCCCTGAGAGTAGAGATACCAAGTAGGAAGACATTATGCTGGAGGCTTCGAATGCAGGTATGACAGTTTGCGAAGAGGCTAAATGTCATATTTTCAGCACCCACCAGGCAGCTATATATGTACCAATTGGCGCACCACACTTTTTATCAATAGCCAGAGATTCTGGGTGGTGCTGAACAGCGCTCGATGTCACTTCGTTGCTATGAACATCAAACAGGAAGATGCCGCAGCTTCAGTGCGCTCTCTTGCGAGGAGCGCTCACGCAGTACATTCAGGGTCCCAGATCGTGAAAAGCGGATTTTGGCTGCTAAAAGGAGGAAGGACACCCCGTAGAGTCCAATTGCAAGGGGTTGTAGTGTTGCCAATAGGCTAAAATCAGCAGCGTCGAAAAAAATCTAGATAGAGACGGTAGGGTTTGGGGGTTCGTCTTTACAATGACTCGCGAAGTACTCGAATTGACTCGCGAAGAACACGATATCTCAGCTTGATCATTACACGGTACACCAAAGAATGATGCAGTGATGAGATACATCATTATACACAGGATGTATCATAATAATGGCACTGATGCCCGACGAGATGTACAGACTTATTGGGACATTAGCACAGCCGCGGGTGCAATTTGGGAAGAACTTTCCGTTTAGCATGTTTTCCTTGCCTTGCATTGGGTTTAGTCGTTAGCGAATACGTCGTCCGGCTGATACATGGAGTCCATGGCTACAAGATCTGTCGGACAGTACATGAGGTCTGAGTACCGCACGCGGAAACAGGGCTTCATCTAGTCGATATCAAAACGAACAATACCTAGTAATCCTGGTCGCACGGGAGTGGTCCTTTTGTTGGGCCAATAGCTCCCGTACCGACCGCCCCGAGATGCGTCGCAAAATCTTTATGCTATAACCCGGAAATCGATGCTCGGCATCCTACTTCCATGGCAACCGAGGGCCGAGGACTCTGTAGCGCGTCGAGCCTCCGGTTCTCCTTGACGCGCTGGCACACGGCATTGAGCGCCATGAAATAGCCCTTCTTGAGCATGAGCGTGATCGCCGTGTTGTACCTGTGCAGCAGTCGATCCACGGCTGGCTGGGCGCCGCTGATATCTGCGGCAGCATTGGGTGGTGCGCGAGCCGCAACGCCGTGGAGGGGAGATTCGGTGAACGGGTTACAGTCGATGTTTGTAAAGGAGAGGAAAGAGATGGATACATACGGGGGAAAGGCACGCAGGAGAATGCAGTGCTAACGCGCGCGAGCTGCGATCTGTGATAACGCCGCCGCCGCGGGTACCAATTCCTGCGGAATCAGTACTCAGCAGCTCGACTCGCTCGGATGCTTACTTGTTTATACCCGCTGCTCCGCTGCCGCGGGGAAGAGTATCTTGCGATGGAAAAGAAGCGACGACGTCAGGTCGACTGTTCCGGGGCACTTGTCGCGATTGCAGGATACCCTGTCGTTGAAGAAGTGCGGCTTACTTTCTGCTTCCCGAGTCAGACCGCCATCCACTGCTTGCATACATCCGAAGAGGGTCATATCGAAGATTCGATGCAAATGAGAGGAGCAGAAGAATCCACGATAAGCGCACCAAGCACGCAGTGATCCGAACCGCTGGAGCCGAACCCTCGTGGCATGGTGATGGCGGGATGGCGTCGGTGATGCGAGCGCCGATTGTTGCTGAAGCGCTCAGGCTCTCGTAGACTGCTACTTCGGACACGCCAGCCACCTGAGATCTGAGAAGGCAAAGAGCGAACAAGTGAATATTCCACAGTAAGTGCGAATGTGAGAAAGATAGTCCATTCGGCCGGTGTTCTAAGTCACCCACCTATAGCGTTGAGGCTACCGCGCCCGGGCCCCACACATGCCCCGCTGCGCTGCGCTATTTCTCCTTCCCTTTTCGCTTCAACTTCACCCTTCAAAAGTTGCCTCTGTATCACCTCCGTGCGTCATTTGAACGATTGTGCCACTCAGGAGCGCGTCGCCTTCTACACAAGGCTCTCGTGCTCGCACAAGTCATCTGCGCGGCACTTGACGCTTCGCCGATAGGTTTCGAGCATCGAGATGCTGAGTCCCCGCCGGGCCCCATCTCAGCTTGCCGCGATATCTTCGGTCAATTTTAGTATGTACAATTGCACTTTTCAGCGGTAGTAGTCTGGATAATCGTGTCTTGAGCTCGCAGAACGCTGGAGAGGAAGGGACCGTTGAAGGCACAGCTGACATAGAGGCCAGGGAGCATGAAGGACTGGTCTACCCTCTTTGAGACTAGGATTTAGGTGAGCGAATCTCAAGACTAGAGACAGCGGCTCAAAACGATGTGCTCTACTTTGATTGATCTTCACTTTCTCTAGTCTATCGAGCACAAGATGATCCACCATCTCTTTCCAAAGCAGCGCGCCAGACATGATAATCTGAACTTGAAGAGCCGAACCCGAGACAGTATAATCGCCGGGAACAGAGCCTTGAGCAGACCACTGCTCAATGCTGGTCTCCTCAATGCTCGCGTTTGCCCTGAGCTTCTCCTACCGGGAAAGTATGTCTTTCTGCACTGCATCTGCTCGAACGAGAGCTATGCGTGCTGTCATACTCGTATCCCAAAGCTACGTGTCTGGCCACGTCAGCGTTGGTTGGGGGTGTCGTACATGAAGAAACCAAGACTGCACACCGTTCTGAGTTTGCTTTGCAGGATCTTCACCTGTGTGGCACGGGGAGATGAGCTCTCTCTCCAAATAATGTCAGCTTCCTCTTCGAATTCTGGACAGCTACCAGAGCCGACAAGCGCCTTTGGCGACGATGGCCAAGTTCGAGGCACACCGCGGCTAGAACGTTGACGACCGAGTTTCTCGACGGCGAGATTACGTCTCTACGACCAGGTGCGCCTCCCTTCCCCACCTCTCATCGTGTCTTCCTGATCAAACCTTGCACCCGAAAGCCGTTTGCCTCACATTTGAATTGCCGGTGTGCGACTCCTTTACGCGCGACGCTCGGAATTCATCGATGTACCAGCGCGAGCGCGAGCACCCGCACCTTGCGGCGCTACTGCTGACCAAGCCATTCCCGCATGCGTCGACTTGGTGCCGATGCGTCCAGTGAGCGCCATGATACAGAAAAGTGTCAGCACGTGGCGCATTGAATAACCTTACGGCGGTCAGGGAAGTCGAGGTCGCTCCAGCCGGTCCACCAAGGGCAGCACGCGTGGAAGGAAGCGCCTTCTCGACGGCATAGAGCCCCGCAATCTCCACGTCGGCAGCTTCGATGAGTCTGAAGCCCCAGACGACGCGCTCGGGAGTGACGGACTTGGTGAGCACGGGGACGTCGGGTGGTTCACTTAGAGGAGCACAATGGATACGTTTGCGGGGTTCGCACCGTGCGCCCCGCGATCTGCGCCATGGCCGAGTTCGAAAGCAGTGGCGAGTTGGAGAGGTCGAGTGTAGAGTAGGCCGCGAGTATGCCGTGCCAGTCGACGATTAAAATTTGACTCGAACGAGTTTATTGCAAGAAGCAAATCTCTAGCGCGCCCAGCGGGGCCACAGACAGGAACATCTGGACATTCTCAACGGCTGCGAGTCTGCCCTCAATTATCGAGAAACGGAGCAGCTTCTTGGGATCGAACAAGATGCACAGGCACATGATGCATATCTTAGCACATATTTTACATAAATTACGCTGGATCGAGTCAGTTCAAAGAGAGAAGAAAAAGCCCAAGGACGCGAATTCACATCAACAACGTCTCATGCAGTGAGATTCTTGATAATCCCGCCATAAAACCGCAGGATGCCCGATCAGACGTCTGACCCTTCTCCAGAGTGCGGAATAGGCTGCTCGTCGCTGACAGGAACATCGTCGTCCCTGTCATCCTGGTCGTAGTCCAAAGGTTCGCCCATGTTTCCCATGAAACTCGGTGTTGAGTCGTGGTTGAATGCCAGCGTGCGCAACGAAGCTGGCTGCTGAGATATCTCGACTTCAGAAGTAGCAGATCCTCCGAAATTTATTTGCCGCAGATTCATCATGAATCGGCAAATCAGGATTTGTGACTGATTGGAGCAGAGATGTCAGATGGTCGGGAAGCTTTGGCAGCGGGCTCACCATTGTACTTGTGACTATAGAGATGTCTGTGGAGCTCTGTAGGTGGTCAGTGTGCTAGGTGGCACTGATAAGTCTGTGAGCTGCTTACAAACGCAATGGCCAGAATTTGGGAAATATTCAGGGCCAGGATAATACTGTCGGCGAGTATAAGCAGGGTAATGGTGAAGATGATCAAGGGATGAGATTTACAAGAAGTAGGCTGTGCCTAAGGGAGAAATTGAGAGGTCAAAGCCCTCGCTACTGATGCAAGGAGAAGATCTTACCGTCACGGATGAGACAGGTAACGAGCGGAGACTGATGTTAAACGATCTCGCTTGTTTGTAGAACCGGTAGGTCTTCATCCAAATCATGACTAGGAGAAGTAAGCCTGCGACAATCAATGGAAAGCGGGTGACCAAGAGCACTGTAGAACAGCAGTCAGTAGTATTTACATTCATGGATTACTAGCGGGAGCATACACCTAATTAATTCAGGCTGAGTACGTTTATTATAACAGTGACAACTCAAAAAAACTTACGTTTCGTCCAATTCATCGGAGATGTCAGACGTCTCTAAGCATGTATCAATTGGTGGGGGGAAATATTCGGTGGATTCGTGGGCTAAGCCATACTTGGAGGGATGTCGGCGTCAAGTTCAG
>NW_006767630.1:617528-620978 GCF_000300595.1 Phanerochaete carnosa HHB-10118-sp | reverse complement strand
GTCAAAGCCCTCGCTACTGATGCAAGGAGAAGATCTACCGTCACGGATGAGACAGGTAACGAGCGGAGACTTGATGTTAAACGATCTCGCTTGTTTGTAGAACCCGGTAGGTCTTCATCCAAATCATGACTAGGACAAGTGAGTCTGCGACAATCAATGGAACGCGGGTGACCAAGAGCACTGTAGAACAGCAGTCAGTGGTATTTACATTCATGGATTACTAGCGGGAGCATACACCTAATTAATTCAGGCTGAGTACGTTTATTATAACAGTGACAACTCAAAAAACTTACGCTTCGTCCAATTCATCGGAGATGTCAGACGTCTCTAAGCATGTATCAATTGGTGGGGGCAAATATTCGGTGGATTCGTGGGCTAAGCCATACTTGGAGGGATGTCGGCGTCAAGTTCAGTGACGGTCTCGAAGTCTGGAAGAGGATTGTACATACAGCATTTGTGATCACGGGTGTAAGACCGAGAACAAGCACAATTATGAAAAGGACGTAGTTCTGGTTCCATATTGCGCACACACGCAGTGCAGAAAAGACTACCAATGGTTGGGTTGCGCACGAGACGGCTCTGATGAATTGTGCTCACCGGCAATCTGCACATACCCTGCGAATTGGGGGATTTGGTTTATCGAACTAATAGCTTTGCTGTTGCTGCATTTGACATCATTCTCAGGACCACCCAAGGCGAATTTTGCAAGACATACCACTGTAACAGGTCTACGTCAGATTCAGATGCACAAAAGAACAATGGCTTACTATTAATCCTTGTGCCATGATGAAGGTGAATGTCGCCTGAATAATTAGCGTCCATCGGGTGAACACAATGAGGAGGGAAACAATAGAGAACTTCCGTCGCCATACAGTGCGAATTTCTTGGTCGAGCGTGATCAAGTGATCGTAGAATATCAAGGCTGTAACATCCGGTGTAAGCACTCACAACTCTTTCACAGAATCGTAATTCACCTGTAGTGGCGAACACTGTACTGTCGGAAGTGATACTAAAAACCCCACGTTAGCGGACGCGTACAGTTCAGGGCGGGATACGTACGCTTGCGAGACTATGGATGGTGGCAACTCGAACGACATCTTGCTGGAAGCTTCGACTGCAGGTGTGAAGAGCCTGAGGCTATATGTCGTATATTAGGCACACACAAGGAAGCTATATATGTACCAATCCCATCATGCTTCTCGCGGGTAGCCGAAGATCCTGTGTGGTGTCGAACAGTGTTCGATGTTCCTTCATGGTTGCGAACACTGACTGCGAAGATGTTGCAGCTTCAGTGCGCTCTCTTGCGAGGAGCGGCTGTACTGCACGTCTAGTAGACTCCAGAGCCCTTGACTACGAGGGCAGAGTTCGGCCGCCGACAAAGGAGGAGCGCCTGTAGGGTAGCGCTTGGGATATCATAAGAAGAACAGATAGATTATAGGTGTATCATTGTGCAGATTGTGCCTTACAAATGATATCGGCAGATGTGGGAGCATCAGCGGCATCGCAGCTTATCTCAGTTGAAGAGAAGGATCTGTTCGGAGTCTTTCCCTAGCTTCAATTTGGCCAAGGAAGTAACGAGAGGGTTTGTTGTCAGACGGATGGGATCCATCTCCGAGCAGACTGTGGGCCTTTCTACCACCAAGGGATCGCCTGCGGGTACACCATCCAGTCAATAGCTATAAGATATATTGAATTTGAGGATTCTTTACCTCCAAGGACATGGAGCCTCGCATATTTCTTCATGCTATATCGCAAAGAAATGACCACACATACTGATTTATTTGCTCGCAACACGTCCAAGCATCGCGCGCATAACCCCCACGGCGGGGGTTATCTGGTCGATACCGAAACGGATGAAATACGACAACTTGAGTTGCACAAAAAGGTTTCATGGTGTTTGGCCAGTATTTCACATGCTGGCCGCCTCGCAATGCAACGCGAGCCCCTCGCGCCGCAAGTCGGAGGTTGATTCTTGGCGTCCTACTCCTACCGGTAGCAAAAGACCTCAGACTCTGCAGCATACCGCGCTATTACACGACCTTGAACGTCGTGATAGAGCCCCTTCGCACACGAGAGCGATCTCCGTACCCGTGCGGTCACTTGATCTGCAACCTGCTACGCGTCGCCGACATTAGTAGTGGGTAGCGCACGAGCCGCAACCTTGCGGAGGAGAAATTCGATGAATGGGTCAATAGAATGCTCCTAGGGGAGAGGAATAGGGTCGACATATGCGGGAGAAGGTACACAGGAGAATGCAGTGCCAACTCTCGCGAGCTGTGAACTCTGACCACAAAGCCGCCACGTGTGCCGAGTCCTGTATAACTAGTACTCAGCAGCCCGACTCGTCATCCGCTCACTGAAACTCACTTTGCTGTGCTTACACTCGTCATGGTCTGAGGGCCGCTTCCGAATTGCATGCGAAACGCCGCTCCACTGCCGCACACTCGGCTGAAGAGTCCATTGGAATGGGATGGACGAGAAACGAAGATGCGAGCGGAGTCCAGATGATCCTGGGAGAGGGGAAGCGTGCCGCGATGGGAAATACGGGACGGCGTCAGGCTTCGGGAAGGGTCCACCACTCCGATGGACGATGAACCGATGACTCGGCCCATTCGTCATGCGACGGGTCCTTATTTGCGTGTGCGACCTCAGGCTGTCGCTTACGAAGTGCCGCATACTTCCCGCCCTCCGAGTTAGACCGCCAGCTGCTGCCACAGTACACGCGAAGAGGGTTATGTCGGACGGGAGAGAAAAAAAGCGCTGTTCTAGCTTCGATAGAGGTTGAGATTTCGACGCGATGTGTCAAGCTAGGCCGCCCTGCGATGGCCCGAGCTCCGCCCCCGCCGCTGAAACCTCGTGGCGTGGTGATGGCGGAGTTAAACGTCGGTGATGCGCCAATCGCTACTGAAGCGCTCAAACTTCGGACACGTCAACTCTGTAGGCTCATATCGATAAGAGACGAGCGAACAGTCCAGGGTGAGCACGAAAATATTGATTTAGCCGCTACTCAAGTCAACTTACTATAGCGCTGCCACTGCTCCCCACACATGCCCGCCGCGCTGTGCTCCCCAACCCAGAAGTGCGTTGAACTTGTTTTCTTCATAAGGCTCCCATGCTCGAACATGTCGTCCGCGCCGCATCTAACGATGTCCCACTAGCTTCATTTGGGCATTGAGATGCTGAGCTCCTGCCGGGCCTTGTTTTGACTCGTTGCAGCGTCCAAATCGTCGATTGAATGTGGTAGGTGCGACTGCACATCTCAGCGAAAGAAGTCTGACAGCCAGGCCTTCAGCTCGAGGTACTGTGACCAAAAGAGCAGCTTGGTACGATGCGTTTCATTTTTTTTCTTATCTGTTCTTTCCTTTCCCAGTCTATCGATCACAACAAGATCCGCCATTTCCTTCCCAAGCGGCACGCTGAGCATAGGATGCTGGAACTGAAGAGCCGGGC
>NW_006767630.1:617405-617518 GCF_000300595.1 Phanerochaete carnosa HHB-10118-sp | reverse complement strand
ACCTGTAGTGGCGAACACTGTACTGTCGGAAGTGATACTAAAAACCCCACGTTAGCGGACGCGTACAGTTCAGGGCGGGATACGTACGCTTGCGAGACTATGGATGGTGGCAA
>NW_006767630.1:609484-615863 GCF_000300595.1 Phanerochaete carnosa HHB-10118-sp | reverse complement strand
CTGGCAACATTCGAGGTGAAGCTGGTAGAGTTCCGATGGATACATTGGCAAGACTGCGCGCGCTCATTTTCTCCTGGCCAAATGTCTACCACAGCACCCACACGCGAGGCGGTTATATACAGCATGGACCCGTATGATTATCTCTATTCTATGTGTTCATTTATTAGTACATTAAATAAACTTCAGGGTTGCGGAGGACTCGACGCACGATAACCAGAGAAGCTGAGGCCTCCACACCCATGATATCGTGTGCGGAATCGAACGTCCTTCTCGATATTATGGGGCTCTGTAATCTCCGCGTCGGTGAGGCCGATATGCCTGAAGTGTTGGACGATGTGCGTAGGCGTGGTGGGCTTAACGAGTGCCGCGACGTCGGAGCGGTTTGCCTGGAGCCTGAGCAAGACTTCACACCAGGCTCCTCGGTGACCCGTGCTGCAACCAGATTAGCGAATATCAGCGAGCCTGAGAAGCCAAGCGGGGATTAAACCGTGAGCTCGACGCTCTTAATGCTGCAGTATAGCGCGAGTTCTTCCTACGTGCATGATATACGAGAACATGACAGCAGGCGTATGTGCGCGATGGAGGTGTGTATGCGAGTGGGGCTCGATTTGGTTGATAGCAGGACAACAGTCGCCTCCTTGAGGAGCTGCTCGAGGAACATGATGGAGGGCACCAATGACCTTGGGCTTCAAGTCGTCAGAGTGTTCCTTGTAGGTCCCTCCATGATTTTCAGGTGTCAATTGAGTTTCGCTCTTTTGTCTGGTAACCCATTCACCTCGACGGGTATAGGCTGGTGCTTTGGTAATCCGGTACTTGGTCAGTACGTCTTCGAATTTTTTAGCAAGAGCAATCTTCATAAAAGTCTCAGTAGAGCGTCTCAAGCCACTAGAGCGAGTGCTTCGCATCCAATTAACAAGAAATGGAGCAGCGCCTTTTAAATCAAGCAAAACGTACACTGACAAGTGCATAATACGTATCGTAATATACATCTCTACACGAATACGGCTGAACCAAATTAGATCAAACAGAAAATGTATTAAAAAAAGTTCAAGGATGCGAATTCACATCAACAATGTCCTGTGTCATGAAACTCTTGGTAGTTCTGCTGTACAATTGTTGGATGCCTGATTAGATGTCTGGCTCTTCTCCGGTGTGCGGTGTATGATCAGGCTGTTCTTCACTGACATGCACATTGTCTCCTCTGCCATCTTGATTGTAATCCAGTGGTTCTCCCATGTTCCCCATAAAACTCGTTGTTGTGTCATTATTGAATGTCAGCGTGTGCAATGAAGCCAGCTGCTGAGATGTCCCGACTTCGGGAGTAGTGGATTTGTCGAGGTTGAGTTGCCGCAAATTCATCATGAAGCGGCAAATCAGAATTTGTGGCTGGGCGGAGCAGATATGTCAGACAGCTGGGAAACTTTGGCAGTGAGCTCACCATTGTACTTGTGAATATGGAGAGAGCGACTACGAAATTCTGTGGATAGTTAGTATGCCAGATGGTGCTAATATAATGCCGACTGCTCACGACATATAAAGATAGGATCTGGGCGACATTCAAGGCTAGAAGAATACTGCCAATAATTATCAGTGGAGGGACAACGAAGGCGCCCAATGGATGAGATTTACAAGAAGTAGACTGTGCCTAGTGGGAACAGATAAGTCAGAACCTTCGCCGCTAGCACAGGGACTCTGAGAAGGCCTTACCGTCATGGATAAGGCATGTAGTGAGCGGAGACTTGATGTTCAATGCTCTTGCTTCTCTGTACTGGCGGTAGGTCTTCATCCACGTCAAGACTAGGACGAGCAAGTCCGCAACAATCAATGGAATGCGGGTGACAAAAAGCACTGCAGAACAGAAATCAGCGGCGATTACGTTCACATGTTAGTAAAAACATACAACTAACAAGTTTAAGCTGAGTAAGTGTACTATCATTACAGCCTGAGTGGCAAGGCAACGGACTTACACATTATTCACTGCATCGGAGTTGTTAAGAAACTGTAAACACGTATCGAGTGGCGGAGAAAGATATTCGAAGGAGGTATTGGCTGAGGAATACTTAGAGGGGCGTGGGTGTCAAAGGCGACAGTCCAGAACTCCGGAAGAGTGTTGCACTTACAGCGTTGGTGATCACAGGTGGGAGACTCAGGACAAGCACAGTTATAAACAAGACGAAGTTCCGATCCCAGATTGCACACACACGCAGCGCAGAAAAGACTGGAAGTGGTCAAGTTTTGCACGAGATGGCTCTAATGCATGATGCTCACTGGCAATCTGTGCGAACCCCACGAGTGCGGGGATTGTTCCTATCCAATTAATAGCTTCGCAGCTGCATTTGACATTGTTTTCAGCACTATCAAAATCAGATGATGCGAGATATACCTCTGCAACAGGTATATGTCAGAGTCGGCTGCACGAAAGAACAATGATTTACCACTAATACTTGTTGGATCAGAGTGAAAACCGCCTGAATAAGCAATGTCCATCGGGTAGACACAATGAGAAAAGAGACAACGGAGAACTTCCGTTGCCACACGGTGCGAACTTCTTGGTTGGGCGTGATCAAGTAATCATAGAACACCAAGGCTATGGCCTTCGGTGTGAAAAAAATTGGGGACTTTCAATGGCGTTGTACTTCACCTGAAGCCGCGAACAATACACTGTTATCGATGGTGCTAAATATGACACGTCAGCAAACGTGCCCGGTTTAGAGCATCCCACGTACATCTGGGAGACAATGGATGCAGAGTCAGAGGACATTGTGGTGCAAGCTGCGAATGCAAGTACTACAGTCTGCAGAGAGGCTAGATGCCGTACGTTCAGCACCCACCAGGGAGCTATATATCTGCCAGTCGTATCTTGCTTCCCACCAGGGGCGGGGATCCTATGTGATGCCGAAAGCGTTCAGCATTGCTTCATCTCCACGAACACTGGTAGCAAAGACATTGCAAGGTCGGCGTGACCTCGTATGAGGAGCAGCCGCGCCGCATGTCCAGAATCCAGGGTCCTTGATTATGAAAGCAAAGTTCGGCTGCCAACAAGAGAGGAGAGCCTCGAGCGAGCACGAGGCTCAGTTGAAAAGAAGGATCTGCCCAGCGCCTTCCCTAGCTTCAACTCGGAAAAGTAAGTAACGAACATGTTGGTCGATGGACGGATCCCATGTGTCTCCGAGCAGACCGCAGGCCAGGCGATGTGGGCGCTACATGGCTCCTAGCCAAGGCCGCCTGCGGACACACTAACCAGTTGACAACTGCGAAATTTGGCGAACACGGGAGCCTCGTACTTCTGAATATGTGAAATCGCGTGCATGCTTCTGCGCCGTATCGCAACCAAACGACATATATGTACTGATTCACTTGCTCGCAGCAGGTGTGAGCACCGCGCGCGGAAATATCACGGCATGGCCTCATCTAGTCAAAATCAAAATGAACGATACGTGGTGATCTTGGTTACATAGAAGTGACCCGTGGTGTTGAGCCAGTATCGCGCATGCCGACATCCTCGAGATGCGATGGAAACCCCTCGTATCGTAAACTGGAGATCGATCTCTGAAGCACATAGAGCCTTCAGTACATCTTGATGCGCTGGTACGCAGCCCCGAATATCATGACCTAGCTCATCTCGAGTATAAGCGCGGTTGCCATGTCATGCCCGTGCGGCCAGTCAATCCGCGACCGGCTGCACCCCGCTGATATCTGCGGCGGCATTGGGTGGCACATAAGCTACATCGCCATGGAGGAGAAATTCGGTGGATGAGCTGATATTGCATGCTCTTAGGGGAGAGGAGGAGGTCGATATACGCGGGTGAAAGATGCACAGGAGGACGCAATACGAACTCATGCCAGCTGCGAACTCTGCGATGATCACAGAGCCCCCGCGAGAGCCCATTTATGTAGGACTAGTATTCAGCGGGCCAACTCACTCAATTACTCACTTGTTTGTATCCGTGCAATACTTGTTGCGGGCTGAAAGACTACATGCGAACTGCGGCTCCGCCGCCGTGCTCTCGGCCGGAGGGCCCCTTGATAAGAAATGCAAGATGGACGTCAGCAACGCCGTGGCCAAAAAGAAGCCTAAGGTCTGGAAGGTAATTCGGTAGGGAATTGTTGCACGACGAGTCTTCATTCTGAGCATGCGTGATCCCGCTATCCTCAGATTGTCACTTACAATGTGACGTCTACTTTCTTCCTTCCAAGTCAGATTATCACTCACTGCCTGCGTACACGCGAAGAAGGTCGTGTCGAACGAAAGGGAAAGATGGAAAGTTGCATTGGCTTCGATGCACTATTGTAGTCTCGTTCCCAGCCATTCCAGCTTGCCCGGAAGACTCCGGGTGGACCGATGGCGGGATGGCGGACTTCTAAAAACCGAAGTTCGGTCCTACACGATAAGTCGATAACGGCCCAAGACAACGCGTTTTACTCTCCTATTCCTGTCATATCTCTCATTCCTCATTCACAGAGCACGAGAAACCCTGCCACCTCCCTCTCAAGCGGGGCGCCGGGCATAGTGAACTGAAAACGAAGAGCAGATTCCAAGATTGCCATGATTACCTGCAACAATTTCTTGAGCAGCCCCCCCCCCCCTCAATATCGGTCTCTTCACCGTTTTCTTTGTTTGGCTTGAAATCTTCGCACCAGGCAGGCAAGTCCTTCTGCGCCGCGTCAGTTCTGATGCAAGCCATGCGTGCGGACGTATCTGTCCCGAGGCCATGCATCATAGTCAACAGATGTTGCAGGGAACTGTCCAGAAACAGGCTGAGACTATGTTATATTCCAAGTTTTGTCCATGCGAGTCAAGATGAACTGTCCTTCCAACTTGTGACACCTTCTTATGGGACGGACGCCAGAGCCGACAAGTAGGTTTTTTCCTGTAAAGATGGCGCTGTTCCTCGGCGGCAAGATTACGCTCTATTTGTATGGGCATGTGCGTCACCCCTCTCTGTCACTCGTCGTGTCTCCCTAATAAAGTCCCTTTTGCAGATTATCGTACGCCTCAAACCCTCGTCCTCTCGGTGCACGTTCGAGCTACCAGTTTGCAACTCGCTTGCTCGAGACATTCAGCAGCCATCGGTGGACTGGAGCGAGCGTGAGCATTCGCGCCTTGCATTGCCACCGCTGACCCGGCCGTACCTGCATGTACTTCACTTGATGCAGATGCGCCTGCCGGTCAGCGTCGCGATACAGTAGGGCGTTGGTCTGCCACTCAGCTCGCTTCCGAGAGCGAGTGCCCCTGGCGAGTTCTTCTCGGAATGGCTGAGCTGCCGTTGTATCTGGTAAGACGGTCCGCACTCTATATTTGCACTGAGCTGAGAACTGATGGCTGTTGTACAGACGTCATTTGGCCCATATATAGCGTTCTCCCGTAATTCTCGTATACACTCGTCGTATTGTTGTGCTACGCATATACATGTCCATGTTGTGACGAATATACTCATATATCTTACACGATAGCGTTGCAGTCATGAACAAGTCGTTCGAGTGCGGACAGCTCCTTCTCCAATCTTTCGGCAGCTTTCGAGGCGAAGCTGGTCGAATTCAGGTGAATACATTAGCAAGACTACGTGCGTTCGTTTTGCTCCCGGCCGTCTGCCACAACTCCGGCGAACTGAAACTATTGGCCACAGCATTCTGACACACGAGCCGGTTTTATGCGGCATAGAACCGGATGACGAGTCATAGTCTCTATTCTATGCGCACAGCTCCCAATATATCAAATAAATTTCATTCTTTCGGAGGACCTGGCGGCCAAGGAAGCCGAGATCGCCCCAGCCCGTCCACTCGGAGTGGCGTGTGCGGAAGCTCGCGTCCTTCCGAATGGTGCTAAGCCCTGTGATTTCCACATTGGTGATGCCGATTAGCTTAAAAATTTTGGCGACGTGCTCAGGCGTGGTGAGCTTGATGGGTGCCGCGACCTCGCGGCGGTTCGCCTGGAGCGAGCGCGCATAGCTCACACCGCCGTGTGCCCCCGCGCTGTTACCAGATTAGCGAGCAGTAACTAGTTGTAGGGGTTGAGCGAGGAGTGGGCTGCGAGCGCGATGTCCTTCGAGTGGCAATAATGGGTGAGCTCTTCCTGCATGCAGGATCTACGAAGACCTGCCAGTGTACGCGTGTACGCGATGGAGAGACATGTGCATGGGGCGCGGGCTCGATCTCACTGATGGTGGAACGATGGGAATCTCTTGAGCTGTTCGAGTAATTCGACGGAGACGTTCGAGACATCATTGGCCTTGTCGGGGCACTCCTTGCAGAACTTATGGAGATCCTCTCCATGGACTTTCAGGTGTCGGTCTAGCTCCACTCCCTGTCCGTTGAGCTTATCCGCATTGGCGGGTGCAGGCCAGTGCATCGTTTTCGTGCTATGTCGGCAAATCCTCGA
>NW_006767630.1:596617-602247 GCF_000300595.1 Phanerochaete carnosa HHB-10118-sp | reverse complement strand
TCTCTTATTCTCTCGACAGTCCGAGATACACCACTACGTGGAAGATGAAACGGGTTGCTGGATCAAGTACATCTACAACCCCGAATCGATCTCTTATACACCGCGCGCATAGGAGCGGCACGCCCTGCTGTCGGCTGGTTCCGCCGTTGGCCCCTCAAGCAGGAAGCCTCTCTTTTCAGGTGTTTCGGCGAGGGGCCCCGCTACTCTATCGCTGAGTTTCATGCTCGGTTGCGCTGCTTGGAAATTATTGTAATTACGGTAAGGTTGTAGTATTGTACATGGTATGTCTTAGCCACGGCCAGCCACGGTAACGTCTGAGCCACGCCAATGTTTGAGCCACGGTAACGTCTGAGCCACGCCAGTGTCTGAGCCACGGTAACGTCTGAGCCACGCCAACGTCTGAGCCGCGCCGGTGTCTTAGCCGTGCCATGGTCTTAGCTAACGAAACACTATGCGGGGTAATTCACCAGTAAATGCCTTATATCAGGAAAATAGTGTATGGGTGGTAGAACATAAGACTTGAGCAGCTAAGACAAGGTGAAAAAATGGTAATGTATCATAATTCCGTTTCTCTACTTTCAAGAGCTTATGCCCCAGTGGCGTGGCGCGTTGAGGTTACTTCTAGGTCTCAGGTTCGATTCCCGCTTATGCCATTTTTTGGGCTTTTCAGAAATTCTTCAGCGTGTCTTAGCCGCTCATGGGCGCTTCTGGGTGGCTAGTCCGGTGTAACTTAATAAGTTCCCGTGTCTAGGCCGCCGAACTGAATCAGCTCACTCATATATCTTACACGATAGCGTTGCAGTCATGAACAAGTCGTTCTAGTGCGGACAGCTCCTTCTCCAATCTTTCGGCAGCTTTCGAGGCGAAGCTGGTCGAATTCAGGTGAATACATTAGCAAGACTACGTGCGTTCGTTTTGCTCCCGGCCGTCTGCCACAACTCCGGCGAACTGAAACTATTGGCCACAGCATTCTGACACACGAGCCGGTTTTATGCGGCATAGAACCGGATGACGAGTCATAGTCTCTATTCTATGCGCACAGCTCCCAATATATCAAATAAATTTCATTCTTTCGGAGGACCTGGCGGCCAAGGAAGCCGAGATCGCCCCAGCCCGTCCACTCGGAGTGGCGTGTGCGGAAGCTCGCGTCCTTCCGAATGGTGCTAAGCCCTGTGATTTCCACATTGGTGATGCCGATTAGCTTAAAAATTTTGGCGACGTGCTCAGGCGTGGTGAGCTTGATGGGTGCCGCGACCTCGCGGCGGTTCGCCTGGAGCGAGCGCGCATAGCTCACACCGCCGTGTGCCCCCGCGCTGTTACCAGATTAGCGAGCAGTAACTAGTTGTAGGGGTTGAGCGAGGAGTGGGCTGCGAGCGCGATGTCCTTCGAGTGGCAATAATGGGTGAGCTCTTCCTGCATGCAGGATCTACGAAGACCTGCCAGTGTACGCGTGTACGCGATGGAGAGACATGTGCATGGGGCGCGGGCTCGATCTCACTGATGGTGGAACGATGGGAATCTCTTGAGCTGTTCGAGTAATTCGACGGAGACGTTCGAGACATCATTGGCCTTGTCGGGGCACTCCTTGCAGAACTTATGGAGATCCTCTCCATGGACTTTCAGGTGTCGGTCTAGCTCCACTCCCTGTCCGTTGAGCTTATCCGCATTGGCGGGTGCAGGCCAGTGCATCGTTTTCGTGCTATGTCGGCAAATCCTCGAGTATTTTTGACAAGAGCAGTGCTCACAGAAGTCTAGGTAAGGCGTCTCGAGTTGCTAGAGCGAGTGCTTCGCCCCCATTAACCAAAAGTGAAACAGTCTCTGTGAATTAAGCATGGCATACAAGCGCATCATAATTATTGTAGCACACAATTATACACAAATTAAGTGGGATAGAAAATAAAAGAAAATTGCTCAAGAGTACAAATTCACATCAACGATGTCTCGCGCCACGAAATCCTGGATTATTCCCCCGTACAATCTCTGGATGGCTAACTAGACGTCTGGCTCTTCTCCAGAGTGCGATGTAGATTGCTCGCCGCTGATATGCGCGTTGTCGTTCTCCCCGTCATCCTGGTCGTAGCCCAGGGATTCACTAACGTTCCCCATGGAACTCGGTGTTGCGTCGTTGTTGACCGTCAGTACGCGCAGCGAAGCCAACAGCTGAAACGTGCCGATGTCAGAAGTGGTGGATCTGTCGAGGTTGAGTAGACGCAAATTCATCATGAATCGGCAAATCAGGATTTGCGGCTGTGTAAGGCGGAGATGTCAGATGGTCGGGAAGCTTGGGCTGTTGGCTCACCAGTGTAGTTGTGAATACGAAGATGATGGTTGTGGAACTCTGTGGGTGGTCGGTATGCTGGGTGGTGCAAGTAAAACGTAGGCCACTTACGAAGCAGAAAAACAGGACCTGGGAGGCATTCAGTGCCAGGAGGATACTGCCAGCAGCTATAAGTGGGGGGAAACCGAAGGAAATTGAATAATGAGTCTTACAAGAAATAGACCGTGCCTAGCAAGGGAGCAGAGACGAGGTCAATGACTCAGAAACCTGCAGCTAACACGAGGAGAAGGCCTTACTGTCGTGTATGAGGCACGTAATGAGCGATGACTTGATGTTCAATGATCTTGCTTCTTTGTATTGGCGGTAGGTCTTCATCCATGTCAAGACTAGGACGAGCAAGTCTGCGAGAATCAACGGAACGCGAGTGATGAAGGTCACTGTAAATCGGCAGTCAGTGATAGTTGGTCCACACATTAGTGTAAACATACCACTAGAAATTTGAGCTGAATACGCGTACCGTGACTATGATAGAGGCAAGGCAAAGGACTTACATGAGATACGAATCACCGGAGTAGAGAGTGTCGTCCATGCATGCACCAATTGGTGGAGGAAAATATTTGAAGGAGCTTCGGGCTAAGTCATACTTAGAGGATGTCAGCGCCAGGTCACCAAGTGCGTCTATCCGAGTCTCCAGAAAAGTGCTGCACTTACAGCGGTGGTAACCACAGGCGGGAGGCCCAGAACAAGCACGATTATGAACAGGACGTAGTTACGATCCCAGATTGCACACACACGCAGTGCAGAGAAGACTAGTAGTGGTCAGGTTGCGCATGGTATACCTCTGAGGCGTCGTGCTCACTGGCAGTCTGTGCGAAACCCACAAGTGCGGGGATTGTCGCCATCCAATTAATGACTTCGCAGCTGTGTTTTACGTCATCTTCACCGGCAGCACAATCAAATCATGGAGGACATACCTCTGCAACAGGTCTATACTGGATTCAGCTGCACGAAAGGATATTGCTCACCACTGATCCTCGCGGAGTGAAGGTGGTTAATGTCAATGCCATCTGCAAGAGCAGCGTCCATCGAGTAGACACGACGAGAAGGGAAACAATCGAGAACTTTTGTCGCCATACAGTGCGGACTTCTCGGTCGAACGTGATCAAGTAATCGTAGAACACCAAGGCTGTAACCTCAAGTGTAAGTCCTCAGAACTCCTTCACGTGGCCATAGTCACCTGTGGCTGCAAAGGTTGCATAGTTTGCGGCGATGCTAACATACTGCGTCAGCGGACGTACACAATTCAGGGCAGGACACATACTTCTGTGAGACTATAGATGCCAAGCCAACGGACATTGTACTGGCAGCTAGGGGGTTTTAATGCTGGCGTAATGATCTGCGAAGGGGCTTGATGTCGTACATTCAGCAACTGCCAAGGAGTTATATATGTCTCAACCTCACCGGTAGCCGGGGATTCCATATGGCGCCTGACAGCGCTAAATGTTACTTCATGGCTGCGAATACTGATTGAGAAGATAATGCAGAGTAAATGCGCTCTCTTGCAAGGAACAGCCGCTCCGTAAGTCCAGAGCTTCTGACTGTGAACCCAAAGTCCGGTTGCCGGAAAGAAAGGCGCCGGCTCTGGAGGATCTGGAGACAGCGACGCTACTAACACGGCTAAAGTTAGCAGCACAGGGAACCACCTGATAGAGAGTACTCGAATTGTGAGGAACACGATATGTCGCCTGATACATTAAAGGATAGCCAAAGAGAGATGGGATGCATCATCAAACACAAGATGTGCCATGAGATCGATGTCACTCGGGCTGTACAGACGCATCGGGACATTGGCAGAGCCGCGAATGCGGATCGAAGGGAGCTCCTCTTCCCGCGTATTTCAATTAGGCTTCGCGAGTAGCGAGGGAAGATTGGCCCGCTGATGTAGATGAGTGTGATTCATCTCCGAACGGACCACATGCATGCCCAGATGGTATCTTCTGGTTAGAATTGCGTGGGCGCTACATGGCCGCAGCCTTCGCGGACATATCAAACAGCCAACAGCTAAGGGATTTGTCGAATTTGAGAGTCCCTACCTCTAGGGTACGGACCCGCGCGCATGCTCCTACGCCACATCGCAAGAGAATGACATGGACGTACTGATTCATTTGCTCGCAATAAGTCCGAGAACCGTACGCAGAAACATCACCGTCGGGCCTGCTCTAGTCAATACCGGTTATGTCAAGATGCGATGCAAGCTCCTCATGCCATAAGCCGCTGGTCGATGTTTGGCGTCCTCCTTTCACCTCGGACTTCTGCAGCGCTTCCCGCTTCCCGCCTCTAGTCCGCCTTGGCGCGCTGGCACACGGGTTTGAACGCCGTGACAGCGCCCTTCTCGAGTACGAGTACGATCGTTGAGCCACATCCGTGCGGCCACTCGATCCACGGCCGGTTGCGCGCTGCTGACATCTGCGGCGGCATCAGAAGTGTGCAAACCGCGGTGTTTCAGCAAATAGGCGGGCGAGTTAATGGTCTATGCTAGTAGGGTATATGCGCTTGGGGGAGGGTGCACAAGAGAGCACGAAACCAACTCATGCGAGCGCCGATTCCTGTAACACTAGTACTCAGCGACTCGAGTTACTCAGATACTCACTATAGTACTCAGCCGTTTATGCTTGCACCCGTCGCGGGGCTGCAGGCCACCTCAAATCTATTTGACATGCGAAGCGCCGCTCCACTGCCATACTCTTGGCGTGAGGTCCATTGGTACGGAACGCATTAGGACCCGAGATGGGACATCAGCAGCGGCGTGAGAGCGAGGTCTGGGAGTTGACAAGACGGGAGGGCAGAAGTGCCCTGCGAAAACCTCGGGAAGGGCTCACCGTTCCGACAGGCGATGACTCGACGCACTCGTCGCGCGATAGATACCTGTTTTGCGCGCTGGACTCCGCCGTCCTCAGGTCCGAGTCACAAGATACCCTCAGGCTGTCGCTTACGATGTGTGTCTTCCCTCCTGCCTTCCGAGTCATGCCGCCATCGACCGCCTGCGCACATGTGAAGAAGGTCGCGCCGAACGGGCTGCGAGAGATGGGAAAGGCTGTCCTGCGATGCGCATGGGAAAAGTGGAAGATTGATGAAAAGCGCATCAAGTGCACCTCGTGGCGTGATGATGGTGGAGGCAAACGTCGGCGATGCGGACGCCGGACACCGATCGCTGTTGGCACTCTAAGGCACGTCCTATCATGCTTTATTCGCGCACGTCAGCCACAATCTTGTGTGTGAAAATATGTATTGATTATTACTCCACATAGAATCTACTATCTAATAGTATCATACTGCTTGCATGACGGGCGAA
>NW_006767630.1:592528-596159 GCF_000300595.1 Phanerochaete carnosa HHB-10118-sp | reverse complement strand
GGGACCGTACTCATTCCCCTAGTCTCACACATCTAAACGCACGGCTTGCGTGAACAATTCAGCTGTCCTACGTCGCGTTCGTGTGCCAGCTGTCAACTGCACCACAAAGCTGAGCCGCAGCTTTTTTAGCACAGTATTGCATGCATGCACACAAGACTGACCTTCTACAACTGGCGATGCAGTTATCGCGCGGCTTGGCCATCTCGACTGGTCAAAACTACGCTGGATCTCGATGTACCCAATCTGTTCAGCGAGCGCGGAGGCGACGGACCTCTCCCTGGCGGTGCTCTACCACATCTGAGCTTGTCCACCTGCCGCACAGCCTCCACATTTCACCCTGGACCTGTGACAAATCTTCACTGCGGTAAGTCTACCCTTTTGTTTCTCATGCTTGATAGGGTCCCAACTTGCGACAACACTTACTACTACACATGAATCCTTGAGGAGCGAGACACATCGCCCGTGATATTGTCCCGGTCGTATTCAGTGCTAAGGAAACTGACGAGCGCATGGTCGTTGCTGTCCTAGCACCCGAACTCGCCCCTCTCGAGGCCACATGAGCTATAGCCCGAGCTATGGTCTGAGTTGCAGCCGTTGCCTCAGATTCACTACGCACGAACACGGGGATATGCACCTTTGAATGTGCCGAGCTGCACGCGCGCGGTCCCGCGTCCACCCGTCCAGTAGCGCAGTGGTCATGTCTTCATCCGTGTCCAACAGGAGGATCTTGCTGAGGTTCTCCTCTTTGTTGTCCCAGTCGCACATCGCTGCTTCCTCGCTGCCCATGCAGTAGACTCAAGTGTTCCTGGTGCCACCGGCATATTAGCCACACTGGCTCGACTACCTGCGCAACCTCACGCTGTCAGTTCACAGCTTGCAACCAATGCCATAGCATGTGACGCACCTAAGCATCCTATACCCCCTGTCCTTTGAGCTGCCGGATCCATCTACGAATCTCCTTGAAGGCGCGCCAGTGCTGGACAGGTTGGTGAGCGATTCCCTTATCCTAAGGCAAGATTCGAAAGCTGTCCCGGCCAGAATCCATGGTAAACACACATAGCCGTGTTTGGAAAGCAACGTTTTTACACCAGGTGGGAGGCAGCGTATCATGGAAAGCACGGATTGGTATCGGCGACTTAGACGCACTAACAAACTCGAGAAAGCGACCAGCCGTACTGCGAACTAGAGATAAGCTGTGAGGTGATATCAAGAGGGGTGGTGTAAAGAGAGGCTCCGTTGGCATATTGAGCAGATAGCGGGGACAATGGAGGTGCGCAGGTGGGCGCGAAAGAGAAAGTTGAGAAAACTCGCGGAGGATGCGCTCCCACCGGGAATTTCCGTCCTCAAGCGTCGATAATAGCCGCTGGACCAGGGCTAGGCCAAGGGAATATTGCAGCACTTGGATATTTGCCGACACTTTCTGCCCTTTAGTAGCTCCTTCAAGTCCTCGGTATCGCATTGAGCCGAGAATACAGCACGGCCGTTACTACGCACAAAATTGATGGACCGCATCTAGGCTTCTGGGGAACCCGTAAGAAGTCTAGCTGATTTATATCCACAGATATACACCCCAACGCCGCATGACAATGTTGGGAGTGACGTCTCGAAAGTCCAGCGAGAGTGCAGCTAGCGTCACCAACACCGGCAAGGCAGGCGCCCTGAGACCATGGTGCCCTTGTCCAGAACGTCCTAAGCCAACGTCGACGTCCAAAGCACAAGACGCGTCCAAGTCAATATCCTGATGTTTTGCTCATAGAGGTAAGTCGACGCGCTTCTGCGTTGCCGCACAAGAGTTTGCTTAGTCCTTCGAGTTTAGCGTGACCTACGTTGACGTCGGGTATGCTGGCGTCACGCGCCATCGTTAGCACTCCCGTTTCCGTCTGTGCTGTCCACCTGCAATCACATTGTAAATGCACCGCACGGCGCGCCCATGGCCATTGTGAACGTCTTTCCGGTATCCTTGATAACTCTCCCTCCCCTCGACCGCCACCACTTCCCCCCTCCCCCCTCCCCCCTCCTCCACTTCCTGCATCCCCCGACCTATCATGTCTACCATTACCACACCCATCACTGAACTCTTCGGCATCAAGCATCCGATCCTGTTGGCGGGTAAGTAACGTGAACGCCGTAAGAATACGTGTATCAACCAGGTTCATGCTTGCAGGTATGAACATCGCTGCTGGCCCTGAGATCGCAGCCGCAGTCACGAACGCAGGAGGTTTGGGCGTTATCGGAGGGACGAGCTACACGCCGAAGGTCCTCCGGTCCCAGGCATGTTGCCGCGCAACTCGTTCGTTTGCGTCCCTGCTCACTTTACAATTCGCAGATTCGCGCCATTAAAAATGACTTGCACGACAAGAACGCACCCTTCGGCGTTGACATTCTCACCCCGCAGATTGGTGGTAACGCTCGCAAGACTAACGTGAGCTCTTCTCCTGGCTTCGTTCCGCGGTGAGCTTTAATTCTGCCGCTCTGTAGTACGATTACACCAACGGCCAGCTCCCTGAGCTCATCGACGTTATTATCGAAGAGAGGGCGAAGCTCTTCGTCTCCGCCATTGGCGTTCCCCCGCGGTGGGCTGTTGACAAGCTTCACAAGGCAGGCATTCTCGTCATGAACGTAAGTGAATGCTGTCATTACACGCTTTAGTTTACCAACGAAGCTGCATTGTGTTTAGATGGTTGGCCACCCGAAACATGTGCCTAAAGCACTCGACGCCAGGGTCGATCTCATCTGCGCGCAAGCTAGTGAGGGTGGTGGTCATACCGGCGACATTCCCGCGACGATCCTCATTCCCGCCTGTGTCGACGCCGTCCGCGGACACAAGTCTCCACTGACTGGCGGACCGGTGTATGTCATCGGTGCGGGGGCCGTGTACGACGGGCGGAGCCTGGCGGCAAACCTTTCGTGGGGTGCCGAAGCCGTGTGGGTCGGCACGCGCTTCGTCGCGAGCGTGGAGGCGAGCGCGCCCAAGGTGCACAAGGAGGCCATCCTCAGCGCGGGCTACGAGGACGCGGTGACTACGCTGATCTATACCGGCCGGCCACTGCGCGTGCGGCGCACGCCATACGTCGACGACTGGAACAACAATCGGCAGCAGGAGATCAAGGAGCTCACGAGCAAGGGTATCCTACCGCACGATCATGAGCTCGAGAAACACCCTGAGAAGTCTGTGGAGGGCCGCATGTTTCTCATCGGCCGGATCTCTGCGCTGATTCATGAGGTTCTTCCTGCTAAGACTATCGTTGAGAATATGGTCAACGACGCAGCGAGGATCATTCATTTGAATGCAGCGAAGATCAAGGTCGAGGCTAAGCTATAGGTGGCATGGAACCAATTTATTTGTGTTGAATTTACGGAATTGATACATATCTCTACTATGCCTTCAAATATCGTACTTGTCCGAGTACGAGTGAGCAGCAG
This sequence comes from Phanerochaete carnosa HHB-10118-sp, assembly GCF_000300595.1. Lineage (NCBI taxonomy): Eukaryota > Fungi > Basidiomycota > Agaricomycetes > Polyporales > Phanerochaetaceae > Phanerochaete > Phanerochaete carnosa. The sequence goes on along the minus strand of NW_006767630.1, from coordinate 592,736 downwards.
AGAAAACAACATCGAGTCCCTGGGCTAAATGACTCACTACCAACAACGTCCCAGATTGTGAAATTCGTATAAATACCGCCGTACGAGCGTTGAACGTCCAATTAGACGTCCGATTTTTTTTCCACAGTGCGGTATCTAAGGCTCTTCGCCTCCGACACTCGCATCGTCGTCCTCACTGACATCCTGGTCGTAGTCCAGTGATTCACCT
>NW_006767630.1:584408-592400 GCF_000300595.1 Phanerochaete carnosa HHB-10118-sp | reverse complement strand
TGTGGAGGGCCGCATGTTTCTCATCGGCCGGATCTCTGCGCTGATTCATGAGGTTCTTCCTGCTAAGACTATCGTTGAGAACATGGTCAACGACGCGGCGAGGATCATTCATTTGAATGCAGCGAAGATCAAGGTCGAGGCTAAGCTATAGGTGGCATGGAACCAATATATTTGTGTTGAATTTACGGAATTGATACATATCTCTACTATGCCTTCAAATATCGTACTTGTCCGAGTACGAGTGAGCGGCAGAGAAAACAACATCGAGTCCCTGGGCTAAATGACTCACTACCAACAACGTCCCAGATTGTGAAATTCGTATAAATACCATCGCATGGGCGTTGAACGTCCAATTAGACGTCCGATTTTTTTCCAGGGTGCTAAATCTAAGGCTCTTCGCCTCCGACACTCGCATCGTCGTCCTCACTGACATCCTGGTCGTAGTCCAGTGGTTCACCCATATTTCCCATGAAACTCGGTGGTGCGTCGTTGTTAAATACCAGCGTGCGCAACGAAGCTAGCTGCTGGGACATCCCGACTTCGGAGGAAGTGGAACTGCCGAGGTTGAGCAGCCGCAGATTCATCATGAATCGGCAAATTAACATTTGTGGCTGGGTGGAGCAGAGACGTCAAATGACCATCGGCGAGCTTTGGCAGTGAGCTCACCAATGTACTTGTGAATGCAGTGACAATGCTTATGGAAGTCTATAGGTGGTCAGTATAATAGATCGCACTGGTACGTGGGTCACTTACGAGGTAAAAGGACAGAATCTGAGAGGCATTCAGAACCAGGAGGATGCTGCCGGTGGTTATAAGCAGAGGAATAACGACGGCGATCGATAGAGGAGATTTACAAGAAGTATATTGTGCCTGAGGGTTCAGACAAGGGGTCAAAATCCTTGCTGCAACTAAAGGGAGAAAGTCTTACCGTCACGAATAAGACATGTGGCGAGCGGAGACTTGATGTTTAATAATTTTGCTTCTCTGTACTGGCGATGAGTCTTCATCCATGTCAATATTAGGATGAGCACGTCTGCAACAATCAACGGAATGCGAGTGAAGAGGAGCACTGTGAAGCAGCAATCAGGGATAGCTAGGATTTACAGGGTACGCAGTGAGAACGTACAGCTAATGAAGTCAAGCTGAGTATGTGTCTCACGATAGTAAAAAGGCAGCAGACTTACATGTGGTCCACTTCATCCGAGTAGTTGGGGAACTCGATGCATGCATCGATTGGTGAAGGAAAATATTCTAAATAGCCATTAAAAATGGCATACTGGAGACGTCAGCATCGGACGCAACGGCCTATCGGAGCTCCGGAACGGGGCTGCACATACAGTGTTGGTGACCACAGGTGGGAGACTCAGGACAAGCACAATTATGAACAAGACGTAGTTACGATTCCATATTGCACACACGCGCAGTGCAGAGAAGACTGGTGGTGACAGTCAAAACGCGGACAAGTTGGCACTCAAATGCATTGTGCTTACCAGCAGTCTGTACGAACGCCACGAGCGAGGGGGCTTCGTTAATCCAGTTACTGGCTGTGCAACTGTATTGGACACCGTCCTCAGCGCCGTCTAAGTCGGATCACGCGAGACATACCTCTGTAAACATTTACGTTAGAACTCAAATACATGAACCTTGAAAGAACAACGGCTTACCACTAGTCCTTGTGGGATGAAGGCGAATACCGCCTGCATAAGTAGCGTCCATCGGGTAAACACGATAAGAAGGGAAACAATCGAGAACGACTGCTGCCACACAGTGCGGACTTCTTGGTCAAGTGTAATCAAGTGATCATAGAATATCAACGCTGCGATTTCTAGTGTGAACATTCAGAACCTCTCAACAGCGCTGTACTTCACCTGCCGTTGCGAGCGTTGCACTATTGGAGTTAATGCTAAACACGCCACATCAGCGGAAGTACGTGGTTGAGGGTAAGACACGCACATCTGCGAGACTTCGGACGCAAAGTCAGATGACATGATCGTGCTGGAGACTTTGGATACAGGTGCGACGATCTGTGAACGGGTGTCGTATATTTGGCACTCACCAGGGAGCTATATATGTACCAGTCGCGCTGTCCTTATTGCCGGTAGCCACCGGTCGGAGATCTCGTGTGAAACCTAACAGCGCTCGGTATTACTACGCGGCTACGAATGCTGATCACGAAGATTTCACGAGATCAGTGCGCTTTCTGCAAGGAGCGACAACGCCACACGCCCAGAGTTCCCTGCCACGAAAGACGATTTTAGCCGATGAGACGAGGGCTGAGACTCTGCAGAGTTCAGGGACAATGGTGTTGCCAGCAGACCAAAACCAGCAGCACCGAAAATATTCGGATAAAGATGGCAGGGTTCAAGAGGTTCTTCGATACAATAACGAGGGAGTTACTCGAATTAAGTGGCAAAATAAGACGCCTCACCTGAAACATCATCGAATGATGAGACGTACCGATGAACACCAGGATGAGTTAAATTAGCAAAGCCGCGAATGAAAATTGGAGAGATTTCTATTCAGCGTGTGTTCCTATCTTGTATTCGGCTTAGCAAGTGGCGGACATGTTGGTCCGCTGATGAACCGGGGATTCGCTTCCGAGCGGACTGCACATCAGGCGATCAATTACGTAGGCGCTATACACAGCCTCGCGGATACTGGATGCCTTTCAGCAGCAATATGAGGCGGCTTGTGGACTATATAAGCCTTGCTAGAGCCTTGTAAGCACGCGCGGCGTGTCACTAGATTGTCAACGCACCATGATATCATCAGTGCGGAGGACGCGTCGACTCTGGAAGAGGGGGTCGGGCCTCCTTTCAGACGAAATCTGACCTCTACACCGCGCTCCCTTCCTGCGTCTTCAAAGCGCTTCCTGTCAATAACTCTCTGCTTGATGGCCGCCGTCTTGAATGGGGCGTCTGCGACGGTCGCCTACAAGTCTATAGTTGCTCAACATCACGCCGTACGCCAACACTTCGACCTTCGATCTGTGTCTGCAAACGTAGATATCGCTGCGGAAATGCATCCGCCCCTGCGACACAGCACAAGAGGATGGCATCGAGGTACTGATTCATGTACTCACAGCAGGTCCGAGCGCCATAGTACGCAGAATATTGCGGTCGGGTCACATCTAGTCGATAGCGAAACGAATGATCCTCGGTAGCCCCAATTGCACAAAAATGCCCCATGGTATTCCGTAGATCGATCATCTCGAGATGCGATGCAAACCCTTGTGCCAAAAGCCGCTGATCGATGCTCGGCGTCCCGCTCCCATCGACAGCCGACGACTTCCGACTCTGCGGCGGGTCGAACCTCCAGTTCGCCTTGACGCTCTAATACACAGCCTCGAACATTTGGACGCCATGATAGGGCCCTCCTCAAAAAGGGGCGCAGTTGTCGTGTCGTACCCGTGCGGCCGTTCGATCTGCAGTCGGCTGCGTATCTGCGGCGACATCTGGTGGCGTCCGAGCCACGATGTTGCGGAGGCGGACGGTCAGCAGTCGATACTCAGTTCTGACAAGCGGTATTTGACTCGACAAACTCGTCGCGCGATATTTGCGTGTGCAGCCCTGCCGCCCTTGGGTCTGAATCGCAGGGGACCTTGTCGCTTATGACGTGCCAGCCGCCTATTACTTCCTGCCTTCCATGTTAGGCGACCATCTACCGTATGCTTACGTGGTAAGAAGGCTGTGTCGGACGATGTGAGAGAGATGAAAGAGCTGTTCTGGCTCCAGTGCAAACTTTGGGAGAAGCGGAAGAACTGATAAAAAGCGTATCAAGCGCGCAATGATCTGAGCACCGGCCCGGCCGCCTGTCCCGACGATCCTCGTGGCGCAGTGATGGCGGAGGTAAGCGTCGGTGATGCGTACGCCGATAGCTGTTGGAGCGCTCGGGCTCTCGTGGACTGCTACTTCCAACTACTTCGGACACGTCGGCTCTGAGAGAGCAGAAAGAACAAGTGAATAGTCTAAAGTAAGTACTAAAATGAGGATTATTGTCGATTTGGCCGGTATCCTAGGCTACCTTGCTACAGCGTTGCCGCCGCGCCGCGCACCCCAACTCAGAAACACCGCGTTCCACTTTGCACGGGGCTCCCGCACCAGCACTCATTGTCTGTACGTCACTTGAAGGTACCTCGCTAGTAGTCTTCGAGCGTCGAGATGTTGAAGTTCTGCCAGCGCTCGTTGCGGCTCGTCGCGACGTTTTCGATCGGGCATAACAGGTACAACTGCCCTTCGGGGCGAAATAAGTCCGTTAGCCAGGCTTCAAGCTCGCCGAAAGCTGGAGAAAACTCATCGTCCAAAGCTGAGATGACATAGAGATCCGGGAACAAGCAAGTTCTTCTGCGCCGCGGGTGCCTCATCCTTTCAAACGAGAGCTATACGCGCGGACGTGTCCATCTCGAGGCTGCGCGTCCGGCAGAGTCAGTGGAGGTTGTGGATGGCTGTACATGAACAGGCTGAGACTGTGCAGTGTCAAAAATGCTGTGCAGGATCTTCATTTGCATGGGCTGAGAGGCGAGCCGCTGTCTTTCCGAACAACGGTAGCTGCCTCTTCAAATTCTGAACGGACGCCAGAGCCGACAAGTATTTTTATTCCTACAGAGACAGTGCTAAACATGACTACGCCAGAGTTTGAGACATATCACGACCAAAAGGCGAAAACCTCCGGAAATTGATGATTGGACACATCGTCGGCAATACCGCGCTCTGTAAACAGGTACGCACCCCTTCCCTGCCTCTCAATATCTCGTTTTTAAACTTTCCATTTCTCAAAGCCTCTCGGCGCACATTCGGATCGCTGAAGTACGACTCGCCTGCACAAACGCTCTTCAACCATTGATGTACCAACGCGAGCGCGAGCATCTCTCCCTCGCACCACTACCCAGCCGTTGACTTAGCCGTGCTCGCATGTATGCGGCTCACTGGTGTCGCAATACAAGAAGATGTTGGCATGCGTCTCGGTTTTCCTACTAGGGTGAATGCGTTATACCAGCTTTTCTCGTGAGGGCTGAACTAGCTTTATGCTAGGCGAGCTTTATATATATATTCTTCACTCTATGCTGGACCTAATATGCGTATATACGCGCTGCGAGGAATATAATGATAAACCGGATTCCCTTTATGAACAAGTCGCGTGGGTACGAACAGCTCCAGTCTGTCAGCAATATCAGAGGCGAAGCTATTCCAATCCCGATGGCCACATTGGAAAGACTGCGTGCGCGAGTTTTACCCCCAGCCAGATGTCTGCACTCCCACGCAAAATTATTTCATACAGCATGGGCCCGTACAATGATTTTATAAGTGTAGCTCAAAGTACATTGAATAACTCAGCCCTGTGGGAGGCACCCGATTCACGGCAGCCAGGGAAGCTGAAATCGCCCCTACGGCAGGGAGTAATACGCGAAGAGGATCGTGCCCCTAAAGAGATCTGAGATCTCCGTGTCGGTGAGGTCAATGAGCCCGAGGTCTGGATGACGCGCTCTGGCACGGCGGATTATGAGTAGCGCGACGTCGAGGAGGTTATCTTGGTGCAAGATAAGCTGTTAGTGGTGCACACTCCACGACCGGGATCTAGAGCAGCAGCGAGCGAGAGGAGTCGAGCGCGACACCCTTGGAGCGTCAGTATTGCGAGAGCTCTTCCTGCGCACAAGATATACAAGAACATATCCGCGGAAGCATGTGTTCGAATGAGACAGAGGGGCGTGCGTGCGCGCGGGGCTCGATTCGGTTGGCGGCGGGATGACGGTCACCCCCCTAGAAGCTGTCCGGAGAGCTTTACAAAGATATGTGAGGCACCTGAGATTGCCTTTACTCTGCCGGAACGTCCCTTACAAACCTTCTCCGTCGGCTTCTAGGTGTCACTTCTTGTCCAGCGAGTCATCCGCCTTGACAAGTGCGGGCTAGTACATTACCCTCAATTGGCAAGAAATGGAGCAGTGCATTAAACAAAGTATACAGGTGCATAAAATGTATCGTAAAAAAACATTTGCGCATGAAATAAACTAAACCCAGTCAAACCAAAAAGAAACGCAAATGCCGAAAGCCTATGCGAGTTCACATCAGTAAAGTCCCGTACAATGAGATTCTCGGCAGTCTCACAGTAAAATCGCCGGGTGCTCAGCTAAACTTCTGGCTCTTCTCCAAAGTACGGTCGCTCGTCATTGACGCGCACGTCGTCGTCCACCCTTAGGCTGTCATCCTGCCAGTGGCCGTAGTCCAGAGGCTCACCCATATTTCCCATGAAACTCGGTGTCGCGTTCTCATTGAATGTCAGCATGCGCAACGAAGCCAACTGCCGAGATGACTCGTCCTCGGAAGTAGTGGAGCTTCCGTGGCTGAGTAGCCGCAGATTCATCATGAAGCGGCAAACCAGAATTTGTGGCTAGGTGGAGCAAAGATGTCAAACGGCTCGGAAGCTTTGGTAGTGAGCTCACCATTATACTCGTGAACGGTGCGAGTATGCCTATGGAAGTCTGTAGGTGATCAGTATGCCGGGTGGTACAGAAGAGCGGGCCACTCACAAAGAAAAAAGACACGATTTGCGAGATATTCAGGATCAGGAGGACGCTGACAGCAATTTTAAGCGGGGTAATGGTGAAGCTGATCGATGAATGATATTTACATGAAGTATATTGTGCCTAAGGGAGCAGATAAAGGGTCAAGACTCTCGCCACCAACACAAGGAGATGAACTTACCATCGTGGATGAAATATGTAGTGAGCGGAGACTTGATGTTCAATGCTCTTGCTTCTCTGTACTGGCGGTAGGTCTTCATCCACGTCAAGACTAGGACGAGCAAGTCCGCAACAATCAATGGAATGCGGGTGACAAAGAGCACTGTAGAACGGCAATCAGCGGTAGCTACATTCACGGAATAGTGGGCAGGTTGGCGAGAACATACAGCTAACAATTTCAAGCTGAGCACGTGAACTATAGCAGTAGCAAAGCAACCAACTTACGCGTCGTTTACTTCGTCGGAGTAATTAAAAAAGTTCACACACGCATCGATTGGGGGAGGAAAATATTCGAAGGAGCTATCAGCTAAGGCGTACTTGGAGGGATGTCAACAATAAGTGCAATGGTCCAGGGCTCAGTAATAGTGTCGCACTTACAACGTTGATAATCTCCTGCGGGAGACTCAGCACAAGCACGATTGTGAACAGGACGTAGTTCCTGTTCCACATTGCGCATACACGCAGCGCAGAGAAGACTGTCAGAGGTCAGGTTATGCACATAATGGCTTTGATACATTGCGCTCACCGGCAGTCTGTGCGGGCGTTGCGAGCCCTATGATTGTGGACATCCAAAAAGTGGCTTCGCAGCTAGACATCGCTCTCAGCACTTTCTAAGTCGAATAAAGTGAGCCATACCCCTATAAAGATCTATGTCAAATTCAGGTGCGTGAAATTTCTAAACAATTACTTACCAGTTTTCCGTGTGGAATGAGGGTGAACAATGCGAACATCGCCTGCAAAAGCAGCATCCATCGGGTAGATACAATGAGGAGAGACACAGCCGAGAGCTTCTGTTGCCACACTGTGCGAACTTCTTGATCGAGCGTGGTCAAGTAATCGTGGAATACCAAGACTGTAATCTCTAGCGTGAATATTCAAGATCTTTCGACAGTGCCGTACTTCACCTGAGGCCGCGATCAATGCACTGCGGGCAACGATGCTAACAAGCCGCGTCAGGAACCACGGACGCACACAGTACAGAGCATGACACGTACATCTGTGAGACTTCGGATGCCAAGTCAGATGACATTGCGCCGGAGGCTTTGAATGCAGGTGCGACGGTTTGCGAAGAGGCTAAACGTCCTATGTCTAGTATCTTCGAGCACCCACCATGAAGCTATATATGTACCCATCATACCAAGCTTCTCTCCGGTAGTCGGCGGCCCTTTGTGATGCCGATCAGTGTTCGAAGTTCCTCCGTCGCTACGAATACTGAGCGCTGAGCATGGCAGCGGCGTCGATATCACTCGAGGTGA
>NW_006767630.1:575542-580146 GCF_000300595.1 Phanerochaete carnosa HHB-10118-sp | reverse complement strand
CATGGGCCCGTACGACGACCTCTGTTCTATGCGCGCAGCCCATAATACATTGAATAAACTCTAGTCTTGCGGGAGACCCGACGCACGGAGGTCGGGGGAGCTGATATTGTCATGGCTGGTCCACTAGGGGTACCACGCGTCGAGTGTCGCGCGGCATTCGGAAGCTCTGCAATCTCCGCGTTAATGATGAGTTTGAAGTTTTGAACACCGCGCCTGGGCTTGAATGACTTGATAAGCACTGTGACCGCAGCGTTAGGGGTCGCCTGGAACGAGACGAGCATGCTTGCGGGGCCGCTGACGCAGTACACCTCTGTAAATCCGAGCACGACCGGGTTCACGAGCAGCGGCAAATTGGAAGCGTCTGGTGCGGAGTAAGCCATGAGCGCGACGTCCTTGGAGCGGCAGCACTGCACGAATTCTTCAAGTTCCTGCGTGCGGGATCTACGAACTGGAAGAGTTACCGTCATGAAAGCGCACAAAATGATTCGTTTCAAACGCACGTGTATTGTTTCAGGATATCAGCGAAATAGACGCCCTGCGCTTTGCATCCACCACCATCTTCCCGCCCGAGTTCTCGACATGTCTTGAGTAGCATCTTCAAGGTGGCCTTGGATCGTTTAGGATGCTCCTCGTTTGTTCTTTATCGAAGTCTGCCCAGTTTAAACTGGGTACACGCGCCGAGATATCCGCCGGTGTCGTCGTGCCTCGCGCGTGTCAAATCGGAGCTTGAGGTGAGCGTGAACATGTCCTCACAGTCGTATCCGGAATATCAATTTTATGTAGTGGGTGGTCGCTACGAGATTCCGTTAGTGTCAGAGCAAGGCATACGTGCTCAGCGTTCTGCGCGCAATCTGTTGCGAGACAGATGAGATGCAACGCGCCGGTGTGCGGGAATGCAAAAACGATTTGTCTTTATAAGCCAGAGATCCGGCTGCTTCAGACCTCCCCTCGTAGTCCCTCTCAGGGTCCGATTTCTTCTGCCGCAACTTCGCTTCACTCTGGTCGCAAGCATTTACGTTTGGGACGTCTCCGCCGCTCGCCATCCGTATCTGTCAGATGTTAAAAATCGCTTTCCATTATTCCCCTTCGATGTCTTGGGGCTTTGCCCAGCCACGATTTTTGTTACTCGCAAGCTTCTCCGGGCGCGCCATCCCGACCTGAGAGGTCACGCAACGTCATAGGCGTGAAGCCGGCTTCTTCCAATATCCTAATGTTTTGCTAGCCGAGGCGCCTCGTGAAGCGTTATGACAGCCTTATTACCTCTGCGCTGGCCGAAGCTCAACATACGGCACCAACAATTCTTGCAGCTTGCTCTTGTGGCAGATGCTAGATGCGTCTTAAATCTTCCGCCATCATCCGGGTCGGCGATCGGGCGTATGTCTCACATTTGGCTCTCATTATTCTCGTGCTGACACGAAAGCCTGTTCAGCAAAGTCTCAATCAGCTTGTCTCATACGGGAGCCAGCCTCTTGCACGTTAGAGGCTGTTCTCCATCCTTGCTGTGCTTCAGACTGTGGTCAGCCGGAAGATCCGACTATGCTGAGTGCGTTGTGATCGCAATCTTAGACGAGCCTAGCTGTCCTACACAGTGGCGCATTTTCCTATGTGGACAAATCGTCGGATACTCACTCTGGGCACGCGACCATGATTTTGTTGCTATGGTACCATCGTTCGCACTGCGCCGAGCCTCGCCGGTAGCCGGTAGAGCTTGTTTGCCTCCTTATCTCTCCCACTTTTCCAGATTCAGTACGCGATAAGTAGCCGCGAGGCTCTCGACCACCATCAAAACACTAGTGCGGGAATGGACCGTGTCCGAACCAAGCCTGCGAACATTTCGCATATGGCCATGTGAACCCGAATAGCCGCCTGAACGATCTACTCGTGAGTGTGTTGGGTTGTCAGGAAATTGAGATTGCTCGGCTGACTTCTAGTGGGTTCAGGGATGAACTTCTGTTGCCTGTTCGGACAGTGGGGGTAGCTTTTCCTCTGGCATACATACAAGGAGAGCGCCGCCCGGATTGCAGTTTTGAAGAGTTTGAGGGCGAAATGATGCTGAACGAAGGAATGATAGACCGATGAATGTTGGGTTAAATCCCGCAAACTCCGGGGCCCATCACGAATGCCTGCGCCACGGCCATTCGGTGGCGATGGCTCGTCGACAGCTCCTCGTGGCCATGTCAACAGTCTCTCCGAGCGCCCTCCCATCACGTCCCAGGTCAGGCACTATCCCATCCACCTCAACTCACGCGGAAATATATAAACTATCGCACCTGCACTCCCGCAGATGCAAGCTGTTCCCTGCTGTCGTCATTCAACTGTGACCCTCTCTCCCTCCCGCTGCGGGGACCCGCATAGCGTTCCCCACTCCCAAAAATGTCGGGCGCATTCCCTGTTACCGAGGCTCAGCTCGTGGCCCTATTTATGGAGGCGGTCACGTACGGCATCTACGTCGTGACCCTTGTCCGCTGCGCGTACACTCTGTTCTTTGACCGGCAGGGCCTCAAACGGACGATCAACTGGCCCATGGTCGTTGTCATGGTTGTCATGGCCATTTTCGCGACCCTTGACGTCACCCTGGGGCTGCGGCACATCCTAGTCGCGTTCGTCTTCTACCAAGGGCCCGGCGGGCCTGCAGGAGAATTTGACGATATCTCATATTGGGTAAACGTCATGAAGGTCCGTACGCCACGAGCTACTTACCGCCACGCTTTGACTCATTGGTTACCTTGCAGACGGTTGACACACAGGTCATGTCTCTCATCGGCGATGGAATGCTAGTACGCACTCCCGCCCGCGCTGTGCACGCGTTTGGGCACCAGGCTGACGTCCCGCACAGATCTACCGCTGCTTTGTGATCTTTTCGCACAGCTGGGCCATCGCGGCCGTGCCTATCTTGATGTGGCTCGCGGATGTCGCCTGCTCAGTGATGATCATCCTAATCACAGCGACCCTGCACACCGACACGCTCATCAGCCAGCAGAAGCTGCTGAAGCCGTTCCTTTACTCGTTCTTTGCTATCACCATCGCTCTCAACTTCCTTACTACAAGTAGGGCAGCTGTACTAGCTATTCCAGTGCATCTGAGAGCTAACCTGTGCGTTCAGGCCTTATTGTGTGGAAAATTAGAAAGATCAACAGGGGGGCCTTGTCCCATGTTGCGCAGAACTCCCCAGGTAGCAGACGGCCCAAGACGCGCCTCCAGCATGTCATCCGCATCATTATCGAGTCTGGCATGCTCTACACTCTGTTCGTCATTCTTACCTTCGTCTGCGAACTCGTAGGCAGCAACGCCATCTATGGCGTCTCGGACATGGTACGCATTTTCTACTTGCGCTCTTTGCCGTCCACCCGCTCATTCGGGCCACACAGATGGTTGTCATCGTCGGCATCTCCTTCAACCTGATCATCATTCGCGTCGACAGCACAGCGAACAGCCCAAACTCGTTCGCAGTCGAGAGTGCTGCGCCGCGGGGGAGCTTCCCGCTGCACCTCGTGCGCTCGGGAGGTGGAACTGCCACGCGCGGCGTCGAGGTCATGATTTCGCGCGACGTCGACCACGCCGTGGACACCGTCAAGCACGAGTCAATCAAGTCGGGCGAGGAGCGCAATTACTGGTCCGCCGTGTAATCTGCTGTTGTTTAGCTGGGATAGGCTGTGTGTATCTTCATTGGCCATTGTTGTACTTCGGCTGTGCTAGTGGTCATTTCTCTCTCTAAATAGGGCCGTGGAGTACAAGACTATGATGTGTGTAATTAGGATGGAATTGAATTCGGTCGGTACGGTCATCGCTAACGTTCCGCAGGATAATTCCACGTGAAAAATTCATCCCAGGCGGTTAGAAAGCCCACAAGGTCAGGGCAGAGCTCGTGAGAGTCATCGACGCCCCGCACAGGCACGCAGATATCGCTACCAAGCGCTCTCAATTTTTCGTAAATGCTGTCAGAGCATGATCTCATGACTGTACGAGCCGATAGCACTTCCTTGAACCTTACACTGAAAGCCGGCAATAGGGACACAATGCGCACACGGATATACATCGTATCTTGACGTATACTTTGCACGATGCGCATGGAAGAGCACATGGTCTTAAGGTACCTGGAAGCTGACGGCGACAACGGAAGTATCATTAGTGATCCCATGCTCGTCCGACCTGCCGGCCCTGCTCGATACAGTCGCCGACGCTAACTCCACCAACACCGGCACCGATAACATCCAGGCGCTCGCCCCACTCCCTCCAGACTGCATTGCGCAACTCTTTCATGCGCTGGACATGCCCAACTATGGGCGTGGGGATGCATTCGTGCATAATGTTCGCGGAAAAGTAGACCGGCCGGGGCAGAGGGTGCGCAGGCGCGAGGTGCTCTGTGAGGTATGCTAGCACGGCGTCTTGGGTGACAGGCGGCGCCGACGGCTCTGCACGTATCATCATTGTCATCTTCGTGAACTTCGGCGCATCTACAGATGGGTAGGTATCCTGCCCGCCGAGTGCGCACGCATCGAAGACGGTGCCGAGCACGCTGGCGTTCCAGTCCTGGTCGCGTGGGATGAGGTAACCGAAGCCGGTAGGGTGAATGGGCTGTCCAGGCGGTGTAGGCGGAAGACGAC
>NW_006767630.1:551893-575522 GCF_000300595.1 Phanerochaete carnosa HHB-10118-sp | reverse complement strand
CCCATGGCTCGTCCGACCTGCCGGCCCTGCTCGAATACAGTCGCTGACGCTAACTCCACCAACACCGGCACCGATAACATCCAGGCGCTCGCCCCACTCCCTCCAGACTGCATTGCGCAACTCTTTCATGCGCTGGACATGCCCAACTATGGGCGTGGGGATGCATTCGTGCATAATGTTCGCGGAAAAGTAGACCGGCCGGGGCAGAGGGTGCGCAGGCGCGAGGTGCTCTGTGAGGTATGCTAGCACGGCGTCTTGGGTGACAGGCGGCGCCGACGGCTCTGCACGTATCATCATTGTCATCTTCGTGAACTTCGGCGCATCTACAGATGGGTAGGTATCCTGCCCGCCGAGTGCGCACGCATCGAAGACGGTGCCGAGCACGCTGGCGTTCCAGTCCTGGTCGCGTGGGATGAGGTAACCGAAGCCGGTAGGGTGAATGGGCTGTCCAGGCGGTGTAGGCGGGAAGACGACGTTTACAACGATGACAGAGGAGGTTGGATTAGCGGTTAGATGAGGGAGGGAGGGCAGGGAAGACCGCTCTAGCAGTGTGTGAAGGGCGGGCAGTGGCATCGCAGAGACGAGGTGTGACGCAGACACGATCCTGCCAGATTGTGTTCGTATCTTGTCAAGGTGGTAAGTACAGATAGTCTAGTCTTGATCTCCCTGGAGGACTCACGGTTACATCGCCATCAGCAGTATCCTTCTGAACGACATCAACTTTATCGTTCTTCAAAATCTCAGTATTTGGATGCTCAATCACAGCTTTTTCCAGAGCAGCCGCAAACGCAGTCATCCCTTCTTCGAATGAGAAAATGCTGGCAGTCTGCATGATCCTAGGCACTTCGCCCAAATCGTAATCATTCGCCGATGGCTCGGGGGAGCGCGACTTCAGTATTCGGGAGAGCACGCCGCGCAATATGCTTCCACGGCCATCTTCGGCTAGCCCCCACAACGACGGGAAAGCGGCCCGAACGCTGAGTAGCTTTGAATCTGCAGCATATATGCCGTGCACGAGGGCGCTACCCAAAACTCGAGCGAGCTCAGGACCCAGTCTCGTCGACAGAAATTCATGGAGCGACTCGTCCCCATCCTCAGCTGCCAATCGAATAGCGCTCGGATAGCTTCGTAGTGGTTCGCGTGCACCTGCCAGAGCGATAGCACGTCCAAGAGGCGTGGCAAGCAGGCTGGTAACAGACGACGGAAGCGCGGTCAGACCACGCGTCCCCGGGATATGGAGAAAACGTGTTCGTGCTGCAGCCGCAGTTTTTGGCACGACAAGGAGAGACCGCTGAAGCTCTAAGAGGTTTATCTGGGCTTCTATCGGTCAATATGACCTCATTCAAATTGGGGCGTGTAGCATACCAACTCGAGGACAGCCTTGCTGTTGGGCCTGAGCGTCCTTGGGCCCCTCTCAAGTAGTATTCCCGCTTCATTTCCCTTATCGTCTTGCACGTGTACACGCTCGCTATGTACCCATCCGCCCAGGCGAGGCGATTGTTCCAGAAGAGTAACCTTGGCTGTTGGGAAACGCCGCGAGAGGTGGTATGCGGAAGACAAGCCAGAAAGACCGCCGCCGATGACAGATATATGGGTCGGAGCTGGCATGAACAGGGCCTCCAAGACGCGTTGTAAAGAAAATGAATGACCCAGTCAGCGTCGCATGTGAGAGAGACAAGTCAAAGTTGTCATTCGCGGTCAAGTCTAGTCGAACCTTCTCAAGGCCCAAGTAACCTCAAGCCGCTCTATCCCAAAGTGGCCGCAATTTTCACACACACTTCGTGTTCTCGAGCCTGTTCTCCGCGAAAGCACGACAAAACATGGCCGCTCGTTGTTCAGCACAGTTGTCTCAAATTACACATCAGAGCATGGTATAGTGCTGCCTCGCCATTTTCGCATGTTCTGAAATGTGCGCGACACAACGTTTATCGATTGCAGCCGTAGCATGAAAAACATGCACTGACCTCATGGACACCAATGTAGCTTGGGATATAAGCTCTACGCTCTTCCATTCGCCGTATAGTTTGACACTTGAACCGCAATGTACGGTAAAATATCTCACGACAAACCTCTGGGAAACATGTATCTCGGTTAGTCCTATCGGATAGGTGCCAGGACACATTGACACGTTCATGACCTTCCCTTCGACAGACGACCTCTACATCACAGATGTACCGGGGAAAGGGAAAGGGATCATAGCATTACGATACTTCCAGCGAGGCGAAACCGTCCTCGCCGAAGTGCCGCTCTTCACGCAAAGCATTGTACGGGGGAATGCTTCGGTCCTCGGCGCGCTCGCCCAGTGTACGCCCGAACAGCAGCAAGAGTTCTTCCGCCTGCACAGCTGTCACGGCGATAGGTACGCGCAGGCGCTAGGCATCTTCGAGACGAACGTCCTACCGTGTGGCAGCAATGACGCACACGGGCACGTCGCTCAGCAGGGCGGGATCTTCCTCGCCGGCGCGCGCTTCAACCACTCGTGCGTCCCGAACGTGAACAACCACTGGGACGCTGCGCGTGGACAGCTCGTCTTTCGTGCACTGCGCGACATCGAGGCGGGCGAGGAGCTCTGTCTTGGCTACGGCAGGCTCCTCGCGAAACGGGGCGAGCGGCGGGCGGAACTGAGTGCGAAGTTTGGGTTCGACTGCGCGTGCGAGGCTTGTAGCCTGGAAGGGAAGGCCCTCGTAGCAAGCGATGCACGGAGGGAATGCCTTGCGATGATGTACAGTGCCCATCTACGGGGTTCGTACGGCGACCCTTTCGAGGGCGTGGGAGAGGTACGTCAACTGTCGACGGTGACGTACGCAGGATACTCACCGATGCCAACCTCCAGGCCGTTCTGGCCCTGCGCTTCTTGCGCGAGGAGAGACTCCCGGTGTACGAATCGTCGTTCTGCTACAGCGGCTTCCACTGCTGTGCCGCCGTATCCGACTTCACCAGTGCGATGTCATGGGCGCACAGAGCTTTCGA
Source organism: Phanerochaete carnosa HHB-10118-sp (assembly GCF_000300595.1). Taxonomy (NCBI): domain Eukaryota; kingdom Fungi; phylum Basidiomycota; class Agaricomycetes; order Polyporales; family Phanerochaetaceae; genus Phanerochaete; species Phanerochaete carnosa. The sequence continues at coordinate 572,552 of NW_006767630.1, read as the reverse complement.
AGCTTCCCGGGCGGCCTTCGGTGACGATCACGCTTGCTACTGGAAAGACTTCGTCGCGAACCCAAGCTCCTATTCGGATGCGAGCAGCCTAGGCAAACGGACTTTAGCAGGGCCTGATTCGTCTCTATGGAACGTATTGGGGTTCTAGCTGCTTAATATCTCCTGTGCCGTTCGTGCCTTCTCGTCGAACGTGCAGTATCTGTGGGTGTGGGAATTATGTGCTGCAGGCAGATATCTTAAATCTCACTGGCAAGGTAAGGCGATGATAATAGTTATATTTACTTAAGATAGAACATACCAGCATAGTCGGGATGAATAGCATGAACACACGTTACATGAAACTCAAACTCTAGATAAACTTCCAATGCGGACTGGAACATCCCACCCTACGCAGCGTCTATAGGCAAGTAGCTGGTCGAACATACTGGTATCGCACATCAATCGGGCCCTGACAACGTCGCCTTCGGTAGCGCAGCAGCTAGTGTGTGCGAGCGAGGATTCGCCCAGTAGACCTTGAACATGCGCGCCGCATTGCTATCTGGCCCGGACGTGATGCAGGACACTTCCCATGCTCGTCGTATCCATGCCTTCGCATTTGCAAAGTCCGAAACCTAACGTAGGATGGGATCAACGCTCTGTCATCACAAGCTACTGACCAGGTCAGGGGACGTACAAGCACGCAGAATTGAAAGGCGTCATAGCAGAACGACGCTTCATAGTGTATCAACGACTCTTCTTTCAGCATCTGCAATGCTAGCTTAATCTGGAGCCTAGCATTTTAGCGGAGGCGGGAGGAATTAAGGTTTACGATACACACCTTGCGAATGCCTAGGGTTGGTTCCTTCGCGCACCGCCCCACCTCATCGAACAACCGCAAGATCGATGTCCGCCTCCTGTCGCTTTCCACCGCCTCTTCTCCTCCGAGTCTGCATGCATCGCATGTGCAGTCGAACCCGAACTCCTCCATCAGGGTCCGTTTGCGCTCATCCTGTGCTGAGAGCACATCGCAGTAGTTGAAGCATAGCTCTTCGCCGTCTTGTACATCGCGTAGCGTTCGAAAGACCATAACATTTCGGATCTCGTCCCAGGACTTGCTCACGTTCGGTGTGCATGACGAGTTGATGCGAGAGGCGAGGAGAAAGATGCCAGCGAGCTCGCCGAGGGGCTGTGGGGCCGCTTTGAGATGTGTGCCGTTCCCGAGTAGAAGGAAGTTCGTTTCCCAGATGGCCAAAGCAGGCAGGAGACGTTTGCGATACGAGTTTGCAAGGGTGAAGTACTGACGCTGCTCGTCTCTGGTGCACTTGGAGAGCGCGCCTAGGAGCATCGAGTTTGTCGGGGAGGGGTTGAGTGTGAACAGGGGCGGCTCGGAGAAGAGAAACTCTCCCTTCCTGATAGACCGTGCAGCGACAACCCCTTTGCCATTGCCAGGGACATCCTGGACAAAGAAGGTCTCCTCCTGTTCTTCTATGCTCGCTGCGAACTTCACTACATGCGGCATGGACATGATAGTGCTGTTCAACGCACCAGTGGGCGTCGTTGAGGGAGTCATCGAAGATGAGCTAGTGGTAGTAAGAGAGAGAAACGAGGCATTGCCGGAGAGAAAGTGCTTGGAGGTGGCAGCCATGGATGGAAGCCAAGAAGGACAAGATCGTTGAGGGGCTATTATCACACGTGCTGACGTTAACGGATGTTACATCTTTGTAAAGTGCTGGAACTCTCCGCAGCTCGGGATAAGACATCCCAAGGCACGGAACCTTCAGAGATTGAAAGGCGTGAGATCGAGGAATGAAGAATGGCGGGTTTCGACGCTCCTGGTGCTCCCCCGGGCGGAGATTTGCGAGCGGCGCGCTAAGCTATGGCGAGGCCGTGCACAGACGTCAGTGACAGCGAAAGTTATAAGGGTCCGAGTTGGTTAGGTCAGTGCAGGGCTCAAGAATGAGCGGCGAGAGAAGTCTCGGGATATAGCAGAATCTAGAGCCAGTGTCGAACATGTGGTGTCGTCCGCAGGAACGCATGGCGATCTGATATCGTGAAGACGGAGCATATTTCCTCGAAAATCGCGAAAACTCGAGAAGGGGGAAGTAAAGCAAGCACCTCGCCAGGTAGAGTGGGGAACACGACGGCCTCGTTGAAGAAACAGCGTAGAATTTAAGCGTCGGGTTGCTGTTGCCGTATCTCTTGAGACTTGCCATTTACGGTCACATCATTCTCACGCTCATTTCAGGCGAAGCACGAGAGAGTTGAAGTCGCCGCACACTTTTATACAACGCCCACGACACTGGGTTCGACGTTCACAACAATGGCCGACGCTGGTGAATAGCATACTCTCTTATATTGCGGCGTCATCCTGAATCCTCTTCTAGGGTTTTTCAAGGGCACGTCTGCTGATCAGGATCGCCGGTTCTCTGACAAGGAGCTCAAACTTCTCAAGACTGGGAAGTTTCCTCCCGAATTTGACAAAAAAGTACGTGACCATGACCAGAGATCCAACTCATAAGTCTTATATATACCAGGTTGACATGCGCAAAGTTAACATGACAGTGCTTCGACCATGGCTTGTCAGCAAGATCGTCGAGCTGCTGGGCTTTGAGGATGAGCTGTTGGTCGAATACGCCTTCGGGTTGCTCGAGGATTCTGTATGCCTGTTTCTTTCTCTTCTTTGAGCCACCGATCTCATACATTTTGCAGAACCCTGACCCCAGAAAAATGCAAATAAACCTTACCGGCTTTTTGGCCAAAGATGCGGCGACATTCATGACAGACCTGTGGAAGCTCCTGCTTGAAGCACAAGAATCCGAGGCTGGTGTGCCAAGGTCTATGGTTGAAGCAAAGAAGGAGGAAATGCGCCGAGTGAGGGAAACTGACACTCGCGCGCTCGAGGAAAGGGACCGACGGTCGCGCCTTGACGAGATACGTGCCAATGACTCTGGGCGGGGCCGCGGACGTGGCAGAGGCAGAGGTCGCGGTAGAGGTGGCTTTGATGACAGAGCACCGCGAGGCAGAGACGGTGGCTGGGGTGCCCGCGGTGGTACAGTACGTCATCACATCGCTGCATACATGCTAGTATTACTGTACTGACGCATACACTCAGCGCCCACCCCCTCGTCGACATTCTCCATCTCGCTCGCCACGGAGAAGATCGAGAAGCTCTACTCATAGCGCATCTAGCTCACGATCCCCTGGTCCCGCCCGCCGATATCGCTCACGTTCGCCCCCGCCACACCGTTCATTGTCGCGCACTCCTCCACGCCGAGACCGCCCCCGTGAATCTCGTTCGCCTCCACCTCGGCGCAGGCTCTCTCCTATGCATTCCCGCTCTCCTGTTCATCGTAGGCGCCGCTCACCCTCGTATTCTCCCCGTGACAGACGTCCGCGCAGCCCACCCCCGCGTCGTAGACGCCCATCGCCCAGTCATTCTCGATCTTCTCGTTCGCGGTCTCCACCCTACCGCGGATACGGTCGACGCAGAAGCTTCAACCGTAGCCGCTCGCCACCAAGACGGAGACGTAGGATGAGTCCGAGTTTCAGTCGCAGCCCTCCTCGACGAACAGGGGGACCAGAGAGGAGGCGAGGCGGTCCCAGCCGTAGCAGGAGTAGCGAGCGTAGTAGGACCATGAGTGACGGGCCCCGACGCGCAGACAACCAAAAGATGGACGTGGAACGCAACAGCCCTGAACTGAAGATTCGGGGTCAAGCAGAAGCTGAGAAGCGGAAGGGCAAATGGGACGAACAGGATAAGGATGAAGTACGTTACATCATGCTCGTTCAGGTTAAAACTTTATTTAATGCCGTCACCAAAGCCCACGGAAGACCCAGAGGAGCTGAAGAAACGAGAAAGCGAGCTGAAAGAGAGGGCGCTGCGCAATAAGGTCGTGAGGACCAGGAAAGCCAGCTCTTCGGCTATGCCCGGGGACTCGAAATGATCCTGGCAGCGGCGAGTTCTCCCTTCCAAATTTTCTTTCGCAGCAAATTTTGTGCACAATTCTCCCTGCTTAGCTAAAGCTCTGGCATTCTACTTCCTTTTGATCCCGCTCTGCGCCTTCTTCATATGCCATTGAGCCTTTCTGTATCCAAATTTACACTCGCAGACGATCTAATAAACCTTATTGAACCGGAACAGGTGTCAGTATAGACTCGGCATTCATTACCCCTCAGTCTGATTTTACGCAAGAATATCGGTTTCAGTCTGTATGGTTACCAGCCGCGCCGCTCCACAACGAAGACATTGATTGAACTTCAGCTTCAGCATTTTGAGATCCATCAGTATGTCCAGCTGCAACCTCGCAAGATCTTAGGTATCGGTCGGTACTGTTCTGTCGGATGTTGGCTGATGGTGCCTTGTCTCAAAAAGAGGCAGCTCTGACCCAGTCGAGATCGTCGAGCAATGACGAGTCTTGTAGGCCCCGTCGACATGCGATCACTTCAGATCCTCTTCGCACTGTTCAATTGCCCCCACAGTTGAATAGCGCGGGGACGACGACAGAAGCGTGATTACCGCGGATGGGCGCAGGGCGGCGGTACGAATTCGGCAAATATGCGGTACAGGAGCTGTTGATTTTCTGCCGAGCATTCACTACCTCTGGCTTCTGTGGAACGCTTGCGAAAGCATGACCTTACCGCGCTCGCCTTCATGCGTGCCGACAGAGTCTCATGAACCCTTCGGAGCATGCAGTTTATCCAGGATTTAACCCGACCTGTACAGCGGTCGCGGAGCGTCGCGCTGCCCATAGGATGGAAGAAGGGCGGATGAATAGCCGTGTGTCGCGAGCTGCTGCTCCTTGTCTGCCGGTATGTCGACTGGAATCTCGGAGACATCTACGTTTTCTGATGAAGCTGTTGGGCATATAAGCAGAGAGGCCAAGGCGACCATTCCTAGTTTTTCAGCTCAGACGCCTCTCAAGCACCGGATCGCGCTATCATTCAGACAAAATGCGTCTCTCTATCGCTTTCGCTGCCTCGCTCATCGCCGGCGCCGCTGCCCATGCCACCTGGCAGGAGCTCTGGATCAATGGCGTCGACCAGGGTGCGTTATATCGAGCCAATGGGCCTGAATATTATGTAGCTGACTATTATCCCAGGTAGCTCTTGCGTCCGTCTTCCCCTGTCTAACTCGCCTGTCACCGACGTCACGAGCGATGCGAGTCCTACTTCTTCCACTTGAAACTTGGTCCACTGACTTAACGCGACACTCAGGACCTTGCTTGTAACGTTACTCCGACACCTAGCAACGGCATTTGCTCTGTCAACCGTAAGTACTGAGCGCCGTATCGACATACACTCACTAAAACGTGACATGCAACAGCGGGCGATCAGCTCTCGGTAGAAATGCACCAGCAGCCAGCTGACCGTTCCTGCGCGACCCAGGCCATCGGTGTGAGTACAAGTGTCCCCGACCTAAGACAAAACTTAAAATGCATCTCAGGGAGACCACTACGGCCCAATTAACATCTACATGGCCAAGGTCGACGATGCAACCACGGCGGTTGGCTCTGCGGCCGACTGGTTCAAAGTTGACGAGATGGGCCTTCCGTCGAGCAACCCTGACTACTGGGCGACTGAGGTCCTAAACGATAATTGCGGCCACTTCACCTTCACCGTTCCCGAGGGCATCGCTCCGGGCAACTATCTCATCCGTGCTGAAGTGATCGGTATGTCATCTCGCCTGTCTTCTCAGCTTATTTCGCTTACAATACTGTACAACAGCTCTTCACGTCGCTAGCAGCGTTGGCGGCGCTCAGTTCTACATGTCCTGCTTCCAGGTTAACATTGGCGGCTCGGGCAGCGCTGAGCCACCCACCGTCAACTTCCCTGGTGCCTACGTCGCTACTGACCCAGGTATTCTCATCAACATTTACCAGCAGCTCAACAGTTACGCCAGTAAGTCAAACGACCCGTCGAGGACTGTGCCGTTCTGACAGTATTACAGTCCCTGGCCCGAGCCCATACAATCTGCCATCGCCTGCCGTTGCGGCGACGGCCTGGCCGACGACGGCAACCTGGAACACCGCGCTCCAACCCTCGACCGTCCCCACTGCGGTGCCTGGCGGCGGCGCTGCACCCACCTCCGTCGGCGGTTCGAGCCCGACTTCCGCACCGGCTTCCGTACCGATTTCCGCACCGACGACCGTCTCGCACGTCAGCACCGGCCCGTCAAGTGCGCCTGCCGCGCCGACCTCTGTAGCGCAGCAGTATGCCCAGTGTGGTGGCCAGGGCTGGGCGGGCCCGACGGTGTGTGCTTCGCCCTTCACCTGCACGGTGCTCAACCGTAAGCAACGACCCTTCTATTGTGGATTATCCCGAAACTCATATTCTCTTTTTCAGCCTACTACTCCCAGTGCACGTAAGGAGCGGCAGCCTTTCGCCTCGACTCACCCTGGACGGATGCTCTATGCAGGCTGTTCCGAGGAGTATGCTTTATCTTATCAGCGCCTCTGATCTGTACAATCATCACCAAAATGATAACGGACTTGTTTCTCTCACCGCGACGTCCTCTGGAAGGCTGGATAATGACATACTTGGAAGAGCAGCAGCTAGACACGCGAAACAACATAGGTGCAAGTCGGTATAGTTTATGGTGCTCCAGATGATGCATGCTCCGATGCTATATCGGCAATATAGCACAAAAGTAACCTGCCCCATCTGCATAGTAGCACGTGCCGGGGTTGACGCAAGCAGGAGAAAACAGACCGGGCAACGAGGCGGCCATTTTCGCAAGTGGCTAGCAGGACGTAATCACAGTTCAGCTGCTGCAGAGCGCTTGTTTGACTCGCTTAGTGACAGCAGCCCGCGGCTCTCCTGTGCTCGGTTAACGCCATTCAGGTATTTTGAAGTTTCAACTTGAGTCTTGGAAAGCCTGCACAGTAAAAATTAATAATCGGCCACAACATGACGTCGGATTTCCTATCAATTCTTCGTCCCCGCAGGCGGATGTGTTTCATCTTCGCATTAATATTGTTTGACTTACGAGATCCCGCGCTTTTATTTCTGGACAGTCGGTAATACCATTTCTCCTTCAAGCTAAGTTCAGAAATTTTCCTGGTGCCGCCAGAAGTTATTCCTCGCTTGTGCAAACTAGCGGCAAACTTTATGTCAACTAATGTCTCTCCTTCGCACATTGGTAACGAGCTCGAGGCATAGGATGTCTCTGATTGCCCATCCTTAAAGTCGTCTCGTACGTACATATATAAGCCTCCCGTTTTCTTCAGCGTGATGCTCATCCCATAGCACTTTCCTATGGATACGACTGATCTCTATAAGGCCGTCGGTCACCCTATTCCTCCCGGGAACCACTCCGTAGTCGTATGTCTACCGACATGGAGGGATACCCTCGGCTACAGGCGAGGGGAGTCGCATACGGTCGACCGCATGCAAACGGGTTACCCACGTCTCTTCATGCCCCCCTTTAACCGCAAAGTAAGTGCTTGGGCTGTTTTTGTCGTTACTCGAGAGCTGACCGACCCGCACAGCTTGCCGAGCAGTTGGAGAAATTGTTCGCTCTTCCTTCAGAGCGATCATTGCTCGTCCGCTCCGCTCTAGCCGCTGAAGCATGCCGTGCCTTTATTACCGCGAAGGCAGGTGCAGTAGTTCACGTCAAGGCCCTCCAACCCCTCGATGCTCGCCAAGGATCGGATATCTTTATGGTGATATTCCCTTCCACTGCGATGCCTACGGCTCTCGCCTTTTGGCAGCATACAGGCTTTGGCATCTCCGGTCGCTTCGCTGAGCAGTACATCTCGTTTCTATTTTTTAGTGGTCTCCGTAAACCACTAGTTCCAGCCTCAGACGAGATACAGCCTCTTCAAGTACGGAATAAACGCCAGCGAATTACTCAAGACGCAAATAGTCCAAAGTCCATCCTCCGAGACCGCATAGTCAAGCTCATTACCCACAGCATCGACTGCGCAGTTCATCGAGGCCCCAAGTCGTCGCTGCTTCCTGTTGCCTCAAGTGATGTCTTCCTGTATCCTACGGGTGTGACTGCGATGTGGTCTGCCCATCAACTTCTCTTGAGCGTCCTTGGTACTCGCAAGAGTGTCTGCTTCGGGTGTGTTTCTAGCTCCCGGGTCTTTGGTGATTAATTGCTCATCAGAGCCGCTCTTTTGGTCTTAGATTTCCCTACACCGACACTCTCAAGATTCTAGAGAAATGGGGTCCGGGATGCCACTTTTATCCGGATGGAGACCAGGCAGATCTCAACAGGCTGGAGGCCATATTGATGTCCCAGAGGTCTCCGTCACAGCCACCCATCCTCGCGCTTTTCACCGAGTTTCCGTCAAATCCTCTGTTGCGGTCCGTGGATCTTCACCGCCTGCGCGCACTCGCGGATCAATACGAATTCCCAATTGTTATCGACGATACGATCGGCAACTTCGTCAATGTTGACGTCCTCCCCTACGCCGATATCGTGGTAAGCAGCTTGACGAAGATATTCAGCGGATGCGCCAATGTAATGGGTGGAAGGTACGTTTCTCTATCTTCACTCCCGTATTTTTCGGATGATTGACTGCCTGCAGTCTCGTCCTTAACCCATTGAGCAAGTACCATGCCATCCTGAAGAATGCACTGGAACGCAACTGGGAAGACATCTACTTTGAAGAAGACGCCGTGGTCATGGAGCTCAACTCGCGGACCTTCTGTGAACGCATCGTGCAGATCGACAAGAACGCCGGGGCCATCTGTGACTTCCTCCGCAGCCGCACGGACATTATCGCCCAGGTGCACTACCCCAAGTGGCAGACACACGAGCTCTACGACGCCTACCGCAGCAAATTTACGTCCGGCGAGGGCGGCTTTGGTGGCCTCTTCTCGCTCGTGTTCGTCTCGCCGCGCGCCGCGCATGCCTTCTTCGACGCCCTCGAGTGCGCAAAAGGCCCGAGCCTTGGCACGAACTTCACACTCTCCTGCCCGTACACGCTGTATGGCCACTTCACCGAGCTGGAGTGGGCAGCGAAGCATGGCGTCCCCGAAGACCTCGTGCGCGTCAGCGTGGGGATCGAGGATACGATGAAGCTGTTAGACGTATTTGCTGTCGCCGTGCGTGCGGCAGAGCTGAATGACAGCTCTAACAACCACACTTCATCCGCAGAATTTGGAAGGCATGCTTCTTCTTGTTCCTAGCCATGACAGCGAGCCTATGATTGCACCAGTTGCAGTACTCCGCCTTCTTTATAACCGCTGACAGCTGTTGCACAGGGTTCACCTGACTGTAGACAGCCCGCCGTCGGGTTTGCTATTACCACAGCGGCTCCAAGCCTAAGTGCAGAGCTGACCAAGCGAGTGATATTCTACCTCGCACATATATTTGACACGACTAGAATCGTAACATGATGTAGAATGCAAGATAGACGATGTTTCCGTTTGTAAGGTGCATGATCCACAGAAGTCACAACACAAGAGCATAGCAGAGCTATATGGAGCGGACGGCAAGGATCTAAGCATTGAAACTGAAGTTACTGATGGTGTTCCAAAACTGCTTGCCTTGCGCTGCCGCGAGCCCCAACTCAAGGGCTGTAATAATCGGGAGCAATTCACTGCAGCGAAAGTGCCGGCGCCTCAAGGAGAGCCACCGCGAACCTCGGTAGGGTTGGACAGTATCGAGAATATCGTAGAGCATTCAAGCGGAACGTCGACAAGATTGATGCCGTGATCAGTGAGGGTAGGAAGTGCACAGATGACAGTCACCTTCGGCTTTATCGCCGATATTAAGCCACCGCCTCCCTACAGGTACTGTACTTTTACGACCGTAGCGAATGAAAGTGCCCAAAATGAGTTTTCCCGACAAGTCGCCAAGATCGCCATAGATTGAGAAAATATTATTGGCGATGTCAGCCAAAAACCGGCGTGAGTGTGACATCCGCTACGGTCGTGAAAGTACAGTATGCCTTACACGCCTTGACCTCCGCCCTGCCAGCTAGAGATTAAGACAAAAACACCGGCGTACATTTGGCCCAATGATCGTCGGCCTGGTCCCAGAACGCCTGTGCCCGCCTACCTGGTGTGTCCGGTACGCTCTCTTAAATGATGATAAGCGGAGTACGCCCATGATCTTGCGTGTGGAGAATTTGCTGATAGATAGAAGTGGTGCCACCAGCGGACTCGACACCAGCTTTCACAGCTTAAGCCCTATAAAGTGCATAGTGGGCATGTAGTTACACAGGATACCGAACAGGAGACGCACGTCTGCCTACATGTGCATACATAGAGTAGATGACAATACACTAATGGCGACATTGGGGGCAGACATTATAGTACTTAGGCTTGCGGGATGCTCTTGTGCTCTCTTGGAAATGACGACGCGGCGGCCACCAGTGGAGGTGTGAACGTGCAGGGATGTCTAACTGCATTGCTTGCTGTTAGCATTTGCATCGCTACGCGCGTATACTGTACGAGTTTGAATGGGAGCAACCAACCCCGGGGGTGTGACATCCAAGCCAGCATCAGCAACAGCGGGCGCCGAATTGCCAAAAACAGTAATTTTGGGGGATTTTTGGGGGATTTTTCGTTGGATTTATCTCGATTTTGGCCCAAATTTGGTGCAAAGTTCCGTGACAAGACCCAAAAATTACAACCCTGGAGAGGCTTGTGACGCGTGACGTTGCTCCCATTCAAACTCGTACAGTATGCGCGATTTTCGTGTAGTGAAGACGCGGTGGACAAGGGCAAACGAGAGAAGGAGAACGAGCGCGCGGGATGGTTAACGCTTTGGCTTATCATGGCTTAAGACGTAACAAAGCAGCTGAAAGATGCCCAAAGTAACTCATTAAAGCCAGATAAAGCTACGTTCAGGTTCAGGACCTGACCAGCTTTGGCTTTAGTTGGCTTACTGCCCCGTACCGCCGTCCCGAGCCCATATTTCCAGGCGGAGATCTAGAGTAAGCCAGCAAAAATCGGACGTATAGGTAACGTTGCGTAGCCTCTGGTGAAATCTTGGCCTGAGCATACAGACGCAAGAAGTATACACCTCCCAAAACACTCCTTTCATTCTTCCAACTACTCTATTCGCACATCCAAATGGCCACCACAGAACTGTTACTACTCACCACTCCGTACCCGATTCCGCCTACCGCACCACAGCGGAGCTGCGAGTTAACATACAGCTAGATGGATACAAATACGAAAAAAGGTTGACCTCGAATGATTCCGTCTAGAGCTACAGTGAGCAGCACGAGGTAACACACCTACCCACATGCTCGGCTGACCCCTTTCTATCCTACACCGGCGGGACCCAGGTCCGCGCCCAGAAGCGTATGGCGCATGCCCCATGCTATCGCGGGGACTTTCAGGACGTTTCCTCGAGGAAGAAGTAGTTGCCCGAGGCTGCAAAGTAACGTGAGCAGAGGTGTGTAGGAAGGGTCCGGAGAGACGTACCCTTCTGCTCGCGGTCCTTGATCGAGTGGAGCTTGTTGACACGGGGACGGAAGTTCGTCGGGTCACGGCGGAACGTAATCTCGAGCGAGGCCAAGAACTTGTTCATACCGGTCAGCAGCGCTTGCGGTCTGGTAAACGGAGGTTAGCGCTAAGTAGCAGGACACTAGACAGTGATGAACACGCACGGCGTGGCGGTGGCTGCGATAGCGGGCTTGCCTTCGAAGACGATGACACGGTCCGCGAGGTAGGTGGCCATAATGAAATCGTGCTCGATGACGAACGCCGTTTTCTTCGCGTGAAGGATGAAGCGCTTGATGACCTTGCTCGCGATGATACGCTGCTCCGAGTCCAGGAACGACGAGGGCTCGTCGAGCAGGTACACACTGGCGCTCTTGCCGAGCGCGAGCACGATGGCGACGCGCTGGAGCTCACCTCCGGAGAGCGTCTTGACCTCCTGGTCGATGATGTTCTCGAGACTCATTGGCTTGACGACGTCGGTCTGGAACTGCGGATGCATGAACGCTGCCTTGATCTGCTTCAGGAGCAGCATCCGGACCGTGCCCGGGAACTTGGGCGAGATGGCCTGCGGCTTGAGCGAGACCGAGAGCTCCTGGCGATCCGTCTCGACGTCGGGCGTGTCACCTGCGAGGAGACGCACGAACGTCGTCTTTCCCATGCCGTTCTCGCCGAGCATGACGATGATCTCCGAGTCGGTGAAGCTACCGGGCTCGACAGTCAGCTTGAAGCCACCAAGTGTCTTGGTCATGGCCGGGTACTGGTAGTGACGAGTCTTGTCGATAATGATCTCCTCCGCGGTCTCGACCATCTTGAACGAAAGGGATTCTTCACGGAATCGCAAGTTCTCGGTAGGGATGAAACCATCCAAGAAGATGTTGATACCTTCGCGGACAGAGTAAGGCATGGTGACGACACCGTACATCGACGGCTTGCCATACAGACAGCAGATGAAATCGGAGAGATAATCGAGGACGGACAGATCGTGCTCAACGGCAATGACATAGTTTTCGTGAGTGAGAAGGCTGCGGATGACCTCGGCGGCGATCAGACGTTGCCTGATATCGAGGTACGAAGAGGGCTCGTCGAACATGTACACATCTGCCCTCTGGATGCAAGTCATGGCGATGGCAAAACGCTGGAGCTCGCCACCAGAGAGCTGATTGATCTCGCGGGTCAAGACCTCGTTCAGCTCCAGAACGTCGCAGAGCTTCTGCTTGTTATCGAGCTCTAGCTTAGTGTCAAGCATCGTGTCGACTGTCATTACGCCCTTGATGGCACGGGGAATATGGTCGACGTATTGCGGCTTAATGAGAGCTTTAAGGTTGTCTTCAAGGACCTTTGTGAAGTAGTTTTGAAGCTCGGAGCCACGGAAGTACTTGAGGATTTCCTGCCAGTCTGGAGGATCCTAGAGCAAAAGGTGAACCGAGATTTCTAAAACGGGGAGTATGACATACATCGTAGCGGCCGAGGTTAGGCTTCAGCTTGCCGGCCAAAACCTTCAATGCGGTACTCTTGCCAATACCGTTGGTGCCTACAAGTCCAAGCACCTGGCCCGGGCGGGGAGTGGGGAGACGGTGAAGCTTGAAAGAGTTCGCAGTGTAACGATGAGTGACTTGAGAATCCAGGTTCGTGGGTAGGTTGATGATAGCGATGGCTTCAAAGGGACATCTAGATGAGATATAAGTTCGCTTTGCATCTATTTTGTAACGCCTGCGTAAGAAGGAGGTATGAGAACACGTACTTCTTTACACAGATACCACAGCCGATACACAGGAACTCTGAGATGAATGCGATCTTGTCTGAGGGTTTGACTTCAATACAGAGTTTGCCTAGTTATCGAGAGTTCAATCTAAATTTCCCCCCTCGCTGACCAAATTGTAGAACGTACCCATCTTTACGACGGGACATGACTGGCGAGAGCTCAGGTTAGCGAGATGATCTCGACGATGACGCAGTTAATTTGGGCGTGCACCTTTTTGCATTCTTGCGCGCAACGCTTGGGCTTACATCTGTTAGCGTCGACGATAGCGATACGGGTGATTTTATCAGCCATGGCGGCGACGGCGTCGACGAGCAGGGGACTGAGATCGAGTCTGGCGGTACGCCCATAAATTTCATACCGGAACCGAACTGCATCACGTGACTTACGCGAGAGGCGACCAGTCATATCCCGCTAATTAGCCTCAGGTTCCTCTTCCTCATTTTTTCGAGACTTTGTTGTCGTTTTCTATTAGCTGTGTCCGGCTGACTCGATATATCAGAACAAACTTCAGTCTAGCGTCTCCTCTCCCATTGAATAAACAACGAGTTTTCTCTGTGGACGCCTGACGTCAGAGGTTGATCACCTGCTCCTGCCACCTCGCTGCTCTCTGCTATATCTCGGACACTGCTTGCAGTGTGTACCTAACCTTTACTGACCTCTCTCTCTGTAATTGCGCCGCGCAAGATGGCTTGGAGATGCACAGGAAACACAAGCGCAGAACTTATCGCTAACCTGGCGAAGCATGGTATCATCAAGTCCGAGGTCGTGACTAATGTGAGTATTTGACGTGGACCCATCCTCCTCCTTCTCGCAGCCACCCACCGACATGGTCAGGCCATGGCTAAAGTCGATCGCGCTCATTACGTTTTGGACAAAGCGAATGCATACGAAGACTCTCCTCAGTGCGCATGTAGTCTTGTTCAGTGATGAGATCCTCTCTGAGCGTTCGTGAAGATACATAGGATATGATGCCACCATCTCAGCTCCTCATATGGTGCGCGGTTTCCTCATGCTCATGTCTATGCTGACCTAAAGCTCCACACAGCATGCCCATGCCCTTCAATATCTGCTTCCCTATATCAAGCCAGGGAGCCGCGTGCTCGACGTAGGGTCTGGCTCCGGATACCTTGTAGCAGTTCTCTATCATCTGGTTTCCAGCTCGTCCGGCACTTCGGGGAAGGTGGTCGGTATCGAACACATCCCAGAGCTAGTGAAATTCTCGGTGGACAACTTGAAGAAAGACGGCTTGGGAGGCGCTTTAGACGATGGTCGTGTCGAGATAGTCGAGGGTGACGGCAGAAAAGGTACGCTCCACGAGATTCTGTACTATGCTAAGCATTAAATCTTCATAGGATACGCGCCGGCTGCTCTGTACGACGTAATTCATGTTGGTGCAGCTGCGCCTGTCCTACCGGATGCTCTTGTGAACCAACTTGCGAGCCCTGGACGAATGTTTATTCCCGTCGGTACCGGCTCACAAGCTATCTGGCAAGTCGACAAGGACGAGAATGGCGACGTCACGAAGACGCCGCTCTTTGACGTTATGGTAGGTCTTCTCCCCCAGACACCGTTGCACACCCTTAATGTCCTGCAGTACGTTCCACTTACGGATAGGAAGCCGAAGGTACGTGCGCAAACGCAGCCCGCTCTATTATTCGTGACGACTGGACTAACTTCACCGTAGCCAATATTTTGAGAGGCTCGGCCTGTTCTGCGCTGTACAGTAGTGGAGTATCTTCTGCGCCAATAGCACACTGCCTTGTGCCAGTTGAAAGGCCCAAGTCGGAACGCTGGCTTCAGAGAAACTTTTCTGGCGGGGAGATCTTTGACTTCCGCGGCGGCCCGTTCTGAATTGAGCCGCGCTACGCGTTTACTCCTGGGCCGGAAGCTGGTGTCAGCGTCCGGCGCGCGTGTGGGGCAATCCCGTCTCACGGTGGCACATGATAACATGGATCCTTATAAGAGCACACGTTTACGGCTTTGACCCCTCTCTCTAGCGTTTATCAACATGTCTAACGTAAAGGTAGGAGAGGCCGGCGGGATCAGCGTTGTCGACTTTGCACCGTTCCTGGACGGCTCGCGGAAGCAGGAGGTCGCGGACGCGATCGTGCAATCATTCAAGGACATCGGGTTTGTGTACCTGGTCAACCATGGCCTGGCCCAGGATAAGGTGGACGGCATGTTTGACTGGGTTCGTTGCTCGCGCATGTCGCTCTCGAGAGCTGTTGTGGCTGACAGACACCCCTAGTCGAAGCGTTTCTTCTCCCAGCCGATGGACGTGAAGATGCTTGCCCCGCATCCCGCAGACGGAGCGCACCATCGAGGTACGTCGCACTTTGACCGTTCGTTCGCAATGTCTCACTGTTCATCAACATGCACAGGCTACTCCTCGCCCGGCGTCGAGAAAGTCGTGAAAGATGTCTTCGACGCCGACGAGCTCAAGGAGCGTCGGGCCAAGGCTCCGGATGTGAAAGAGAGCTTCGAGTGCGGGCGCGAAGATGACCCCTACATGCCCAACATCTGGCTGCCCGATGGTGTGCTGTCCGGCTTCAAGGAGACATGCACAGATTTCTACTGGGTTTGCTACTCCTGCGTGAGCGTCCAGAACAAACGCTAATAATGCCTGGACGCTGTAGGCGTGCCGTGAAGTGCTCGAAATGAACTTCCTCCGCGCCCTTGCCTTGGGGCTCAGAGCTCATGAAACCTATTTTCTTCAGTATCACACCAAAGCGGATAACCAACTGCGGTTACTGCACTACCCCGGGTGCGTCATTTCCACTACCAAACAGACCCTGCTGATCCTCACACGACGCAGTGTGCCCGTCGAACAGCTCAAGAACGAAGAAGTGACCCGCATCGGGGCACACACCGATTTCTGCAGCATAACGTTCCTCTTCCAGGACTCCGTCGGCGGGTTGGAGGTGGAAGACCCGAACGAGCCTGGGCAGTTCAAGGTATGTGTCTTCATTGGCAGCTAGTCAGGATGCTGAGTGTGTACAGTGCGCCACGCCGGTGGATGGTGCTGTAATCGTCAATGCCGGCGACTTCTTACAGCGGTGTAAGCGTCTATCTCCGATAAAGACATTGCGGAGAATCCCATTCCTTTTACAGGGTCGAATGACACCTTACGGAGCACCGTTCATCGCGTTCGCGCTCCGCCCAATTTTGCTAGCTCGGTCGGCATGACGCCTGAGCGCTACTCCATCCCATACGTCAGTACACGCTGTCGTACTTCACGTTGTTGTAGCTGACTGGATGCATTCATCTGCAGTTCTGCGCAGCGGTGTGTGCTTGTTCGTCTCGCATAACACATGACAAACTGATATTCGGCCAGGACTTCAATACCGTCGTAGACTGTGTACCAACGACGTACTCCGCGGGGCGACCGAAGAAATATGAACCAATCTCGGTAAGCCACACTCGTTGTCCTCCCCCAGGAACTTGTCGATACTGACTGGTTCGAAGGCCGCACAATATATCATGGAGCGCCTGGCCGCGAACTACTGACAGGCCAATGGTGTAATGTGCTCAATACTAGTACCCCGGTTTCGAGAGTAACAGCAAACACTCAGCAAGATGGATCAGGCAATAAAAAATAAACCGAGTGGTGGTCTTTCCGCAGCCGTCTGCAAAGCGTTGTAGATGGGTTTCAGATTGAACTGGACGCGACATTTCGGTAAATCTTGCTAATCGCGTTTCATTTTGATTAGTCGTGTTTGTACTTCATAGACTGCGCGTAGGTTTGAAACCTCGCTCGCAATATAGGTTAATGATTCGCACTTTCTTAACCCCTTTGATTCGATTGCTACAGCTTTTGTGGACTACTTTCAACAAATTCTTACGTTACAGTTCACATGCCGTGCTACACCCTGGAAGAGAGCAAAAAATAAAAGGCGCCGTCGCTCCGGGAGCCTTCCGGCGCCCGGCGCTGAGCGCTGAACGTGAACGTGAACATTGAACCATAAGCTAGACGTCCAAATCCAGGTGTCACGGTCACGAACCGCGAACAGTTTGGTCGTAAGTTATCGGTTTAGAATCTTTGGTCCAGCTGAGACCATCATTCTACGTGGACTGCAGAACCTGGCGAAGAACTAGTACTACTATGATGTCAAAAGAAACCGACATGGATGATAGCCTTGCCAAGGCATCAGTTTCTCTTAGGCTTTCAGCCGCTACTGACACTGCAAGTGCAAGGCCGTCCCAATGGTCGAACTTCATAAGTAAGCTATTCTTCCGCTACGCAACGGTGCTCGTCCCAGCGTTCTCCGCAGCCGCGGTCGACGCCGTACAGGCAGAAGCGTCTGGCCCGACTGCACAGGCAATCACGCCAGTCGCTACTCAGACGATTCAACTCGTTCAGCCACAGATCGACAACCTATTATCGACTTGCAAAATTCTTAGCAATGCTCTTGATGATCTTGCAAAGATCCATCCTTTCGTCTCCGGTATGTGATTATCAGCCGTGCAACAGCTACTATAACGACCCGTACGCAGTCGTCGTATTAGCGTTCAAGACCGCGCTTCAGTTTGAGATGAGTCGCCGACAGAACGACAAACGGGTCATGCTCATACGAGTGAAGATGTACGATGTGCTTTCGGTGCTGCTCATGTGCGTTGTATGCTTCTCTTTGTTTCTTATCAAGGATTGAGATCGTGACTTGTAATCATGCGTCGACATGCCAGCATCCGCAGCATCCCTGGGAACGAGCGCGTGGATGATGGGAAGACCGTCGAGGAGCGCCTCCGTGAGCGCATTACGAAGATAGCCGATGACATCGAGAGGTATTCTGCAATATGCGATACGTTCTCCAAGAAGCAGACAGTCGGTATGCACCTTGCACTGGCACATCGTCCTGTCGAGTGCTTAGGCTCATAGTACTCCTTCCAGTCAAACTCTTCCGGAGTTTGGAGTGGGAAAGCAAACTAGAGGGCTTTATCAAGCTCTTTGACGATCACAAGCAGGCCTTGCAAGAAGATCTCGCAGTCTACTCTAGCGTCGGCATCCACCAAGCGAACGAGACCCTGGCTACTGTCTCCTCGCATGTCGCAAGCACCAATGACAAAACAAGCACGCTGCTTCTCTTGCAATCACTACGGTCTCCTCTCGATCGCGAGCTGATCCAGATGATTGAGCTCCATGGCGGTGCGGATAAGGTGCTCACGGACGAGAGCCTGATGAGAGAACTGATTGAGAGAAGCGCGGACAAGGATGCCCAGGCAATGCACCTCAAAGACATTGTTCGCGACGTCAACAAGTCTTTTGCAGACATGGTGCAGGAGAACGAGGAGCTCTTCAGTTGCAAGTTCAGGGCTCAACAGGATGCCCTAGCAGAGGGTATGTTCTTCATCGCGAGGCGCGAAGGGGATCGTGTCATTGGTGCAATCACGTCCGGACCACATGACCGAATAGTCGACAAGGCATGCATCTTTCAAACCATGAAACATTCAGTCTAACACTCAATCACAGGACTTATATGAGGTCTGGAAGGAGTCGGTACGCGGCACTCTCGGGTTTTATTGTTGCATATTTACGTTAACATTATTAGGGGTGGAAAGGCATGGCGAAAGCTCGGAGCCTGGTATTAGGCTTACGCGAATATTATGTCGAGCACCAAAAGGAAAGCGCCCTGAGCGAACGCCAGGCTCTCGAAGAGAGCCACGGAATTGTCTTGACCAGTGAAGAGTCTAGTGACTCAACGAAAGTGCAAGAGATTGCACACGTTACCAGACGTGGCACACTTCCGGAAGACGAGTGGGCTTTGGAGTATATCACCATTTCTCGGATTCAGCCCTTGCTCGAGGCGTTTGACAACGATGCATCCTCATTTGTCTCAGTATCCGAAGTGAATGCCTTCAGCAGTGCTCGGCCAAGTGACTGGAGGTTTGTAGTTTTTGCATTGGATGTAATCGAAATTATTGACATATTTCATCAGTCTGGTCAAATGGATGGCATATTGGGCAGCAGGTGCGGATTACATTTTAGATATTTATCTAATCATTATCGCAATGCTACATCTAAAGACATCCACTTATCGCAGGTTTTCCGCACACCCTTCGCTACTACTTCCGGCGTATTCAGGTTCTGCTCGCGCGAATAACCATAATGGCGGAAGAGGCGAGGAAATCATCGCCGGGAAATAATATAATTGTCGATTATTTTCAGAACCATGTTTGGCCTACCTACTTTCTCGACCACATACTCGCTGGCGTCTACGACATTGGTCTGGACTTGTCAGAATGGGACCAAGATCTCTTCGACCGCTTTGGAGATTACGTCAACGGCGAGGAGGCCAAGATGAAGAGTAAATTGAAATCTGTGAGATACTGCATCGACGTGCAAAACACACTTCAATTCGTTCTTGGTTCCACCAGTCTCGAAAAGGTAAGCATGAGTTTATCACAGATCAATCACAAGTAGCTCATCCTGTGCTGGGCATGCGTTCAGAATTTGCTACCCCTGATTTATTTGCTACTACGCCGCCTATGGCATGTCCTTCGCCATGCGTGCAAGCTCATTTTACATCCTGGAGAAATCGCCGGTATTATCAGCTCTCTAGGCACTATTTGCAAGGCAGCATGGGATCGCGCTGAACACCTAGCAGGTTTGCGCTGAATTTCTCTTGATTTTTACATCGTTGCCCATGGACGTTAAATCATCAGCGATGTGTAAGCTTCAAAACCTCGATCCAAAGGAGCAGCTTCAGAAATTGTCTTACGGAATGGTGAGTATATTTTTGCAATGTGTCGTGAACGAACTGACATCAACTCAATCAGTACTATTACTGCAAGTATGCCGAAGAATTGGATATATTAAACAAGAATGAGTATTTTTCCGCCATTTACCTTCGGTCCAGGTCTAAATGGGACTCGAACGGGCTCGTTACCGTCCGCAATCTTCTGTTTTCATCCAGACACCTTTCGCTCTGTGACGTTTTTTATGCCGAAATCGACATTGTCCAAGAGAATGAGCCCCCAGAGGCACTTTTCTACCCTGAGCAGGACCTCTACCCCCACGTTGAAATTTACAATGAAGACGAAGTGCAATCATCTTCCATCTCGGTTGATCACTGGGTCGTTTGGAGCGGTCACGTTTCGGTGAAACAATATGACGGCAGTTATGCTGGCAAGTCATCGGCTGGTGTTCTATTCCTCACCCTACCCCCCGACGGAGACGACGGAGCGATCATGGGATCAGGGGTAGATGAGGCAGGCGACTTCACCATCACTGGCCAGCTGCAGGGGTCCGCGATCAGATACAACAAGGAACGTGCATCGAAAACGCAGCGGTTCACGGGTACGCTGAACGCAGCACGCAACGAGATCGCAGGTGCCTTCGGTGCCCTCGACGATGTCAGGAATCTCGATGCTGCACTAGAGGACTCCGCGGTTCTAGGCCGTTTCAAACTTTGCGTTGCGCCGTGGGTGCGATTTTCCTACCTACAACCTAGCCAAGAGGAGCTTGCGAAGAACAAAGCACGCGCACTATGGAGGTTCGCGATCGACAGCGTTTTG
>NW_006767630.1:519272-531308 GCF_000300595.1 Phanerochaete carnosa HHB-10118-sp | reverse complement strand
AGCTCATCGCTCACCAAACTCAAGGAGTGCCCTCAAGCCGCGGGCCCTCCTCGACGCAAACACGTCTAGCGTGTCTTGCGGGATGCGGTTCTGCTCCCAGATACAGACGTCAATCGCCTTGAGCTGCGCCAGCGCCCGCTGCGCGTCTGCGGTGCAGGGGCGGGCGAGAGCTGTCACGACGGCGTCCGCGGGCGTGTCCGATCCGAGCCGGGCGAGGACGCTGTTCCACGTCGAAATTTCCATGGGAAGCAGCACGCGCCGCCAGTAGAACCGCGATAACTCGATGTATGACGCAAAGCACTCATACACGCGAAGCAGGCAGGACGGTGATTGCACTTTGTGGTCGCTGAATGCGGGAGTGTAGTTCTCGAGCGGCGTATGGCGTGCGCGCCAAAGGCGCAGCCGCACGGGATGAATATGTGTCCATGGCATTTCTTTGAGCCTGCCGCAGAAATATATCACTTGAACATCTAGTCAAACGACGTACATGCACAAGCGGGGCTCACCGGCCTATGCGGCTCGATTTATGTTCGACCTCAATCCCCAATGCATCGGAGAGCGCTATCAACACGGCGTGCCGGATTTTGACCGACGACTGCATGAGCGCGACGGTGGGATTGTGCACCGGCGGCGTAACATCCTTGCATATGCGCTCGAGAGCCACAATGTCGTTGTTGTCGTCAAGATCAAATAGCTCGAAAGTCCGCGTCGGCGGTGAGCACTTTAAGTCGCCCAGAAGGAGCCGGTCCAGATACTCGGCCACAACGACGCCGCAGGTTTCGTAGAGGATCTCTGGAGGTATCGTCCGAGAAATTTGAGACATGAGGTGAATAGATGAGACAGTGGTCGCAAAGAGGGGACTTGAGTGGGACTCTGAAAATACCGGGGGAGATGTGCATCGCTAAGCGCCTGTATAGCATAACGGACCGCGACACCGAAGCCGCATCCCCGATGCTCTTATTTTTGTTGCAAGACACGCCGAAAAATGATAGATAGCAAGTAGAACGGATGCTGTGACTTGACACGCATCTATAAGTAGCATGCGAATATCCTGATAATTATGTGGTATTTGGAATGTTAGTTGAAGTAACGCCTGAAATTGAAAATCGCCTGAACCTTTGAGGCCACAGTGTGCTCTTGCAAATTCCCTGATACAGTAACGTAAGCCTACATGTCGTCTCTTTCGATTAGCCTTCCCGAAGCGAGCGAACAGGAGAGGGACGCCCTCGTCGACCGGCTCAGGTATGTCCATATGCAGCGCAGTCGTGTAGTATGTAGGAAGCATCTACGGAGGCAGGGTCAGCACGCTATCAAGCACGACCATCATTAATGAAGAGAATGTTACCTGTTCGAAGCCGCAATAGTTTTACAAGCATAGTTGCACAATGATAACGCTTCAAGCACGACCATCATTAAGGAGGAAATGGTTACCGTTCCGAAGCCGCATTGGTTTCACGAGCATGGTTGCACAATGGAAACGCTTCTTCGTTCATGACCGGCTCATAGGTGGCCGGGCCACTGCGGGTAGCGATCGGCCGTCGAAAGTGTATTCTTGATACTCTCGAAAGCGGTATCCGCACGCTTTCCCTTGGTCAAATCTAATAAGAGTCACTCGTCCTCTGGGTCGAAGATTTCGTCTGACAAGGTCAGACGCGGGGCGCATCGTACGACCACAGGCATTTGCAAGAGCGCGGCTACAGAGTGGGAGCTGGCACCGCAGGGTCCTGGTACCGTCCAATCTGAGGTTGAGGGCTCCAAGTACGCGGCGTGGACAAGTCAGTGGCGAGTATCTCAGAGAACCCAAGATCAAACCATTAAAAAAAACTCCGCAGGAACGCCGTCGCAAACGTGGTAAAGGGGTTGGAACGGTAGAGGGAGGACATGCGAGGTGCTGGAGCGTAGTTAGAGCGTGTGTCATTCTGCAAAGCATGGAAAGGAGCGAGTGTAGTAGACACCGCCGGACACAGCCTCCGCGGCGACTATCACAGCTCCCCAGAGACACGGGTTGCCGCCAGCGTACCCGTAGAAGAAAGTTAACGTATACTTGCAATTCCAGCGCATTCTATTCTTGCAATGCACAGCCACCAGAGGCGCGGAGATCGTGCGAAAGTCGAGTCGGATCGGAGAGCGCTCCGGTGGACAGCTGCGTCCAAGAGGTGGGAAGACAGGCTAAATGCTATTCGAATGAGTATTGGGTAAAAGCAGATGGAAGCGATATCTTGATCTCGTAACTAGAACGGCGTCTGACATTCAAACAGTCTCCTGATTCTGCAATGCAGAAAGCCGCTCCAGTATGCCCTCCGACTTAGCCATCCACGACTCCATATTAGATAACTCTTTAGCTTTCCGCCTCATCGCCCTGAAACGAGCAATCAGGTGCGGGATGTTCTTGTCAACCTCAGGCATATCCATGTGTGGCGTAGTGGCGAAACCGGGAAGCAGCTAAGAAGACAAGATCAGAGTGCATTCAAGCATAATCAAGACCGCGGGACAGGGGTTACCTCTTCGAAGCCATAGCAGTCCTGCGAGAATCGTCGCACGCTGGCAGCGCGATGATCATCTTTAAGCCGATCCCAGGCGTCTGGACCAGTCAGCATAGGGATTGCCTCCTGCACGTACACCTTCACCAGCTGCATGAGATGTTTCAGCATTTAGGGGCCGGCAGCGTTACAGGTGCGGGAAGAGGGATACCGAAAAGGTTATTGAAGCAACATCCGCTCCCACACGCTTGATCATGGCGTCACAATCTTCTTCTTCTGTGTTTGGGAAGTGCCGTGGTCCACGGACTTTCCGACTGTTCGGAGGTGCACGCATTAACGGCGGATCACGCGAGTACGCACCATAAGAGTCCAGGAACAACTGCGCTTCCAATCGAGCGTCCATCGGAAATCTAAGCACCTGCTGGCTGATAACAGGAATGTATTCGCTCAGGTTCTCTATGACCCTTAAGGAACGGTAGGTCTCCCGGATGTCGTCAACGCCTCCTGGCTTCGGATCCAGTGCGGAAGTGGCGGAAAGAGGAAAATGCACCTATAGCTCTCAATGAGGAGTGCCATAAGTTCGTATCTTCGTAAGAGAGGAGATAGTGCCTGTAAGGGTAGGATCTCCTTCGGCATGGTGGAACTGGCGGAAGTGGCGTGTCGTGCCTTCCACAAACGCAGTCGAACGAGGTGTATGCGTGTCTAGGGCTTCTCTGATGGTCTGCCCGAGTTTTATTGAGTGAGCAGACGCGGTGCTGAGAAGCTAGGGACCTACGATCCGATCCCTGAAGAATCCAAGGAAATATTCAATGCATCTGATAAGACTAACAGCGCAACATGTCGCACGGTCAAGGACGTTTGCAAGAGGGCGACTACGGGATTTGGAGCTGATATCGCTGGGTCTTGATATTGTTGGAGCGAGCTTGCATTGGCAGGGTTGGTGCCACTTGACGGCGGCGAATATTGCAGAGGCCCGAGGAACAACTTGTCCAAAAGCTCTGCGACAACTCCACCACAGATCTCGTAGACAAGTTCAGGTGACAGTAAACCAGGCATTTAATACGTAAGCAGAGTGTATCGTCGTCCAAGAGAGTGCGATTCTGAAACAATTTATATGAAAAACTGAGTGAATAAATACAGCGCTACCGCTTGGAGTGCTCCACGTACGATTGATCTTCGAAGTTGGGCAACACACGCAAAAAGATATCTCCCCGGGGTTCCGCGGACGAAGAGCTCTTCGAAGCCGGCAGGCGGTGGCAAATGGAGGGTGTGGTCGGGGTCAAGGCAGCGCGGTTCGAAAAACGCGCGGCTACCATCAGCCTTGTGGCGTTCGGCCAACTTCGGCCGCAGCCAATGTACAAGGCGCCAGTCAGTGCCGTAAAGTTAACACGTAAAGCCCTTGCTTAGACACGGCGACCCACGACGGCGGGCTTAGAACCACTGGAATCTTCCACGCCGGTGCATCCCGTTCGCGGAAGAGAAAGGTCGTCAATGGTATTGGAAACGGAGGTAACAGACGTGAATCAATCCAGATCGGACGGGGCTGTCAGTAACATACCCACTCAGCCATGGCCCAGCGACATTTCTCGTTCCTCCATTAGAATCATTATCTTGGCCATGTAGTTTTGGACCTCTTTTTTCCGATGGCGCATCACCGCGCGCACCTGTGCTATAACGGGCGTGTACACCTGTTCATCGTTAGGGTCAACATCGAGCTGCGTGAGCCCTGTCAACATCTGTTTGCACGTAGACGGGGCCAAGACCACGTCCTGTTAGGTGTTAGCGGAGACAATAATCTCACAATGCTTGCCTTCCCAAAGTCGAAGAAGTCTTCCATAGTCAACATGTCGGCATTTCCGTGGAATAAGACCCCATCATACCACGCCTCGAGCGTGTCTAACCATCGTATGAGATCCACGCATGTGTCATATTCACACTATAAAAGCACGATCAGCAATCTGGGGTCGATCTGTGCAGAAGCACACCACATACTTGAAGGGTGGGAGACACAAAGTTTTCTGGAGTCTGTACGAGCCAATCAAGCGAGTACTGAACACGTTCGCATACAATGAAGCCTGTACGAGCGAAGAGCCGTCAGTAATGCCTTTCAGACACAGCACCTGTAAAAGATGGTAACGCACCATACCCCGCAAGCAACACAGTCACAAATAACCGTCCATATGCCAGCTCTCTGAACACCTCTTCCCGGACGACCGGCTTGTAGCGGCACATGTGGTGCATCATCTGCATGAACGGGAACGCGGCGAGGTACGCCTCGATCGCCTTGCGGCGCTCCATCGGGCTCAGCGCACCGTCCGTCACGCCGGGGATCTCGCCCGCGAGGTGTGCGAGCAGGTGCCGGAAGCCCTCGATCGCGAACGCGACGCGCTCGTATGTCTGCAGAAACGGCGCAGCGGAGCACAGCGGCGGGCACACCGCGAGCGGCGTGTGGCGCGTGAACGGCGTGTGCCGCGCCGCCCACAGACGCAGCCGCACCGGCTGGATGCGTGTCCACGGCTTCGCGGCGAGGCTGCGGGCGGGAAGAGACGCGTGAGCACCGCGCGCCGGGGAAAACAAGAAAAAGACACCACGCAATGGAGGCGGACTCACCGGCCGATGCCCGTCTTGTCGAGCGCGATCCCGAGCGCATCTGAGAGCACCATTAGCGCGGCATGCCGCACGCGCACGGACGCCTGCAGTAGCGGCAGCACGGGGTTGGGCGCGGCAGACGCGGGGTCTTCGTATCCCCCTGCTGGGAGGGTCTCACGCCTGTCTTCGCTCGGTGGCGGCGCGCCGTACTTGAGCCGCCCGGCTAGCAGCTCATCGATGTAGTCTGCGATGACGGGGGCGCAGATGTTGTAGAGGAGCTCGAGCGGTGGTGGTGGTTGCATGGAGAGTTTGGGTCGTGCTGCCGTACACGGATGGGGGCGTGATGCGGGCTCTTACGGTGCGAGGCAGCCTTCGCCCAAGACGCGAGAGGGGCGGGGAGCCATCAAACCTTGCTTCCCGCCGAGTTCGGTCCGAAAGCGTTCTTTGGGTCTTCTTACTCGATGGAGGATAGCCTTGCTTGAGCGGCCGACGGCTGCGCAATTTGCCGTTGAGATTGGCATGCGGTTGTGAACAAGCCTGGTAACTACTCCCGTCGCAAGGCTGACCAAGATCCGCGACTGACAAACCCGGTCGAACCTTGCGGCGGAATGTGCGCACTTCGCGTCCAAGTCGAACCGATGCACCGAAGTGGCAAACTGCGACATGAACGTGCTTTCCAAAGAGGCGCACACCGCGATAGTTTAAACCTTACTAACGACAGCACATGCAGAACCCCGAGACTTCGCAACTTGCCTGAAAGTTTAGACGCTCACATTCAACCCCGTTGGCTTCTTCAATACAAACAAATTCGAAACAGCTTTAAGTTGCTATGCAGGTGCACCTCATTTGCGTTTCACAGTTCACGAGTTCAGGGCAGCGTAACAGGTGATCAGGAAGACTAGATGAAATTATAGATAAACATACAGGATACAATACAACAGCAACACAAAGTCCCAAGACAGAAGTTTACTTCGCACCAGCACTGGAGAACTGTGCAGATTGTAATCAGCAACCGCGACACCGAAACACTCTCATATACATACCTTGGTCACCGACTTCGTACCCTCAGAAATGGCGTGCTTGGCCAGCTCACCCGGCAAAATGAGGCGGACAGCAGTCTGGATCTCTCGTGATGAGATCGTCGACTTCTTGGAGTAGGACGCGAGCTCTGTTGCGTCTCGATAAGCGAATGTACGAGTCCCAGAGCAAGATTGACTTACTGGACGCCTCAGTGGCAATGCGCTCAAAGATATCGTTGACGAAGGAGTTAAGAATCGCCATCGCCTTGTTGGAGATACCAGTGTCAGGGTGGACCTGCTTCAAGACTGCATATCGGGTGAGAACCCGTTTCAAGTGCGTTAATCAACGAGCCGCACTCACCCTTGTAGATGTATGAAGAGTAGGTCTCCTTGCGTGTCTTTCGCCTCTTCTTCTTTTCACCGTCAGCACCCGACGCGGCAGGCTTAGAGGTCTTCTTCGCGGCCTTGGCCTCAGTGGTCTTGGCCGGAGCCTTGGACGCAGTGGAAGCAGGAGCCTTGCCGGCAGTGGAGGTGGGTTTGGGTGCCATTGCTAGCGACGAAAGAGGTAAAGTGAACTTAGTGGTAGCGAAGAGTGGTGGTGGTGCTCAGCAGAGGTATGGACGATCGTGGTGTCGGTCCAAGGTGGTATTTATACAGGCGCGTGTCCACAAAGGGTTTGTTTGGCCGACGCGCAAGCACGTGATGTATCGTTGATTGCTGTTAAACAAACAAGTAGGCGCGTGACCTGGCGGCTGCCGAGCTGTCGCGTCGATATAAAGTCAAGCATCGTCCAGCTCGCTGCCCCTCTCATCTCTGCACGCCCCATTGCCCTCGCTCCCAACGTCTACCTCTCTAAACTCTTACACCACAAGCAACAATGTCTGGCAAGGGTTCTGGCAAGTCTAAGTCTGGCAAGGCCGCCACCGAGGCCTCTGGCAAGTCGCAGTCCCGCTCTGCAAAGGCTGGCCTCCAGTTCCCCGTTGGCCGTGTTCACCGTCTCCTCAAAAAGGGCAACTACGCTCAGCGTGTCGGCGCTGGTGCTCCAGGTGTGTAGTAAATCGCTTGTGATCGACCTCGACTGAGCGGGTATAACAGCTTTTTCGACGAAAATGGCGTGCTCGACCAGGAGGGATTTGAGCGGTGGGTTGGCGGTGCGGTTGCGGCGGTCATTGAGGGTAAACACAACTAGTGAGTTGGCTAGTACCGGGCGGAGGTCATAGTACACTTTTGTTTCGAGGCAGCTCGATATGTTGGATGGGTTTGATACCACGCACGCATGTATTTTATCTATCATGACTCCCTTTTATTCACATTCACGAATGTACAATCGCTATCCACGATGCTCTGTCAATGCGAGCATACGCGTGTAACAGACACAGGAGCTAGTTAATGCCTCAACGAAGCCACACGCAATAACTCGCCGACCATCTGATATACATATATGCGCGCGTAGGATAGTACCCGTGTTTTATTATTGAAGGGCTTCAACATTTGAGGAAATAATCACAGCGTTAGACTGCAGAGGTCCTGGATGGAGACCCCGACAGACGAACATTCCTTACTCGTTGACCAAGCCATGACACCACGCGATAGAGTCGAGACCGAAGACAGTCGTACAGTAGAATTATATGAAATATCAAAATAATACATAAATAATACAACAGACCCGAGATTTAAACTTCCTGAGACTCGCCCTTCTTGCCCTTCTGCGTCTTGCTTGGCAAGAGCTGTGGAAGTTGTAAGCGAGAGAACTAAACAAGGCGCAACATTGCAACTTACTGCAGGGTCGATGTGTGGTACGACACCACCTTGTGAGATGACAACGTCACCAAGGAGCTTGTTCAACCTGTAAACACTACAGTCAGGCCCCTTGCAGGACTGGGAAGAGCGGACGGTACTAACTCCTCATCATTGCGGATGGCAAGCTGCAAGTGACGAGGGACAATACGCTGCTTCTTGTTGTCGCGCGCAGCGTTGCCAGCAAGTTCGAGAATCTCAGCTGCCAGGTACTCAAGGACGGCAGCGAGGTAAACTGGAGGGAACGCACGTCGCACCGATGACCGCCCCTTGGACAGCAGGCTCTTGCCGCCCGACGTCGAACGCACAAAGTTAAGTGTGAGTGCGTACGCCGGCGGCGTGTCGGGCTTTGATGGTGTCGACGTCGAGGAGATTGTTACCCGCTCGGTTACGATCTGTTCTCTCGTCAGTCACGGTGACCCCTGGCGGAAGAACAATGAACACGCACCCGCTTATCGAGTGTTTTACGTTTGCCCACAAAGACAATGTCGCCTTCAATGAAATAGGCGTAGAGTGCTTGGAGCACGGTGAGGAGTATGTACCTGAATGCGCGCAAAGTTCAGCGTCTCTGGCGTAGCCACTCGGAGCCGAGCGCGCGGAACTCACAGGATAAGGCCGCCCCATACCACGGGCTTGCTCGTCTCGAACTCGACCTTATAACCGTACAGTCCTGTGCCAGCGGCGACGATAACGCTTGCCCAGCCAAGGCCGAGCCGGACGTCGGCGTGCGTGTATATTTGCTTGAAGAGATCAGGGCGTGAGAGGAACTGTAAGGCACGCGACCAACAAGATAAGTTGCGTCACGGCGGAGTAGTTTATCAGCGGTTGTGGAACACGACGAGCGCGAGGAAGGCAATGCATGGGAGGCGTAGACAATGTCCCGACGCAGGACGCGGAGAGGCAGGACGGTGCTTCTCGGGAGGGTGCATGAGCTGAGAGCACGGTACTCACGCGTTTTAGGGCGTCGTCGCACGCATGCTTCATGTCCGACACGCTTGCGTTGTTCACTTTCACCTCGTCCCGTTCAGCCTCTGCCGTCGGTGTCGTGAGCAGCGTCGATATGCTACTTGACCCTGAACTATTGACGACTTGATTCGACTCGGACACCGGCTCTGGTTCTGAGGCGCCGTCTAGTGTCTTGCGTCCACGCGCGGCCATAGTTTTTAGATAGTAATAAGGTCGAAATAGAGGATATATGCAAAATAGAGTATGAAGGAACAGACAAGGCAGAGGAGAGCCGGACGATATTTTTGGGTGGTTGAGGGAGAGTCAAAGGGGCGACCAACAAGGAAAGCTCAACGTGGCGGCCCTTAGGATCGGTTCGATAGAGTTTGATGATATCACCAGTTCTATTGAGCGTGAAAAGCGAACCGGCCCGCCATTTGTCAATAGTGCTGACTACGCGCATGTGTCGTACGAGCTGGCATCGTCGAAATGGACGAGGACGCCCTTCTTCCTGACGTTCATCTTGTCCTCTGGTGGCCTGCAGATTCTTGATTTGACGACGAGTACAACAATGACGACGAGCAAGACTAAAACCAAGACGCCAAAAGCCAGCGGTAGCTGCCTCAAGAAGTGGTTCTTCCGCCTCATCGCTGCTGCCGTTCTCTACGTGACGTGTCAGTACCTTGACACGATTAAGGTTGGTTTCACATCTATAAGCGTGCTTTGGCGGACTGACACGTTTTTGTGCAGCATCGATGGTACGTCTTCGAGCCTGAGAGCCTACACCAGCTCGCGAAGGCAGCCATTGCGGCCTCGCCAGATCCAAACGATGCCTGGTTCATGGCGAACTACATCGCGAAGAACCTCACGGAGACGTACCCGCAGACTCAAATTGCATTGAATCCGAATCCTTCAGAGTGGGTTTTCAGCAACGCTGGCGGCGCGATGGGTGCGATGTATGTCATCCATGCAAGCATCACCGAGTACCTCATTGTCTTTGGTACTCCGATTGGCACCGAGGGACATACGGGCTTGCACACTGCAGACGACTACTTCAATATCCTTGTCGGCGAGCAGTGGGCGTTCTCGCCGCCGAACCTGCAGATGGAGAGATATCCTGCTGGGTCGGTCCATCACTTGCCGAGGGGCCAGATGAAGCAATACAAGATGCATGAAGGGTGTTTCGCGCTGGAATATGCCAGAGGTATGTCTGGATGTGGGCGCTCCATCTTCGCGCTGCTTATGCTTTGACGCAGGGTGGATCCCTTTGATGCTGCCGTTCGGCCTCGCAGACGTTCTGTTCTCGACGCTTGACTATGTGTCGTTCTATGACACGGCCCGCATCTCGGGCCGCGAGATGTTCAAAAATCTTCTCATTGGAAAAATCTAGATATCAATACATAATGCTCATTTCTTGCTTTCACGCAACAAGACGTGATCCAGCCTCATTCTCAAGAATTTATTCTCGTCTGCTGCCAGGCTGACTTGTGTTGTTCCGACGGCTGCCAGCAGCACTCTAACTGTGTGGTCTGCGCTTCCAAATGTCGATACACGCGGCCCATCGGGAAACACGGCAATCGCTCCCGAGCACCCTCGACCGTTTCAGTTTTCCTCCTCTTGATATCTGCCTTTACTACATATGGGCAGGACATATACCCAAAGGCTGGCGCTCGAGTCTTCGCCGCCAACGCTTCCCGCGAGAAGGCGAACGCCACGAGGCCGATAGGGGAAGATGGATGCGTATTGCGGCAGTTTTGCTACGGAACTCTCGAATTGTGGCTTCCTGTAGCTTGTTGTTGGGTGCAAGGTCGGTGTCCTAGCGAGATACCGTGTTCGTTCGAATTCGAGGTCGACGGTGAGGGGTCTGGGATGGGCCTGGGACTATCTGAGAGCGTTGCAACCGCCATCAAGAGTCAACGGTATGAAACGGTACGTGAAACTATTATGATCGTGCCGCCGAAAATGGACGACAACCTTCTTGCTGTTCGCCTTAGACAGTGTGTAGCTTTTAGGCTCGATGGCGAGTACGGCGACGACGATAAGCAAGACGAAAACAACGACGAAAACGGCCGACGGCAGCTGCCTCAAGAAGTGGCTCTTCCGCTTGACTGCTGTTGCCGTCCTCTACGTGACGTGTCAATATCTCGACACCATCAAGGTCAGTATCGTGTCTATACGCATGCTTTCAGCAAACTAACACGCTTTCGTTTAGCACCGATGGTACGTCTTCGAGCCTGAGAGCCTACACCAGCTCGCGAAGGCAGCCATTGCGGCCTCGCCAGATCCAAACGATACCTGGTTCATGACGAACTACATCGCGAAGAATCTCACCGCGACATACTCGCACACTCAGGCTGCGCTGAACACGAACACTTCAGAGTGGGTTTTCAGCAATGCTGGCGGCGCGATGGGCGCAATGTATGTCATCCATGCAAGCATCACCGAGTACCTCATTGTCTTTGGTACTCCGGTCGGCACCGAGGGACATACAGGTATGCACACTGCAGACGACTACTTCAATATCCTTGTCGGCGAGCATTGGACGTTCTCGCCACCGAACCTTCAGATGGAGAGATATCCTGCTGGGTCGGTCCATTACCTGCCGAGGGGCCAGATGAAGCAATACAAGATGCATGAAGGGTGTTTCGCGCTGGAATATGCCAGAGGTATGCCTGGACGTGAACTCTACGTGTTCGCCTCGCTTATGCTTTGACGCAGGATGGATCCCTCCGATGCTGCCGTTCGGCCTCGCGGACATTCTGTTCTCGACGCTTGACTATGTGTCGTTCTATGACACAGCACGCATTTCGGGCCGCGAGGTGCTCAAGAACCTTCTCGTTGGGAAAATTGAGATGCCAATACTTAGTGCTCATTTCTTGCTTTCTCGTGATAAGACGTGATTCAGTCTCGTTCGCACGAATTTGTTCTCGCTTGCTGCTAGGCTGACTTTTCGCCAGCCGCCTTCAGAGTTCCTGCTTATGAAAAGTAGACTTCAGCTGCCAAAATGAGAAAGGCTCGGGAAACTTCGTGGAGTCCAATAGACTTGAATGGTGTAATCAATGGGCCTTCTGTGACTCGTGCTCACGGCCTACTCCCAGCTCGGCTCCTCGGATTCACTGCCAGTCGCGAATCTGGATGCGGCGAGGGAAGAGCACAGCATGAGTTCTGCGAATGTGCTCATCCTGCTCCAGGAAAACCGCCCCAAC
>NW_006767630.1:492815-519005 GCF_000300595.1 Phanerochaete carnosa HHB-10118-sp | reverse complement strand
ACGTGACTCTACGTGTTCGCCTCCGCTTATGCTTTGACGCAGGATGGATCCCTCCGATGCTGCCGTTCGGCCTCGCGGACATTCTGTTCTCGACGCTTGACTATGTGTCGTTCTATGACACAGCACGCATTTCGGGCCGCGAGGTGCTCAAGAACCTTCTCGTTGGGAAAATTGAGATGCCAATACTTAGTGCTCATTTCTTGCTTTCTCGTGATAAGACGTGATTCAGTCTCGTTCGCGCGAATTTGTTCTCGCTTGCTGCTAGGCTGACTTTTCGCCAGCCGCCTTCAGAGTTCCTGCTTATGAAAAGTAGACTTCAGCTGCCAAAATGAGAAAGGCTCGGGAAACTTCGTGGAGTCCAATAGACTTGAATGGTGTAACCAATGGGCCTGCTGTGACTCGTGCTCACGGCCTACTCCCAGTTCGACTCCTCGGATTCACTGCCAGTCGCGAATCTGGATGCGGTGAGGGAAGAGCACAGCATGAGTTCTGCGAATGTGCTCATCCTGCTCCAGGAAAACTGCCCCTATGCCGCGGCACTCACTGAGCCCGTCACGCCCGCGCGCATCGCCCAAAACCCCAAGCTCAAGATCGCAGCCTAAGTCCATGCATGCCATCGGGAAAAGCGCTCACTTCCGCGCATGCTGGGCCACTGGTGGACTGGCTGGGGAGACCTCAGCTTCCCTAGCCACCGTGCGGCGGGTCCTCCGCGTTTAGCAGTTAATGTACCAACGACTGTATGCGTGGAATATAGATCATCATATCGGTCCATGCTGCATGAAGCCGTCTCGGGTATGAGTGCCGTGGCTGACATTTAGCTCGGAGCAAAACGGGAGCACGCAGTTTTGCCAATGTAACCATCGAAATTCGACCGGCTTTAACTCTTCGCGCTCGCGCGACTTGTTCATGAATTGAATGCTATTATACAGGGCATATGTGTATGTATATCACAGCAATATGACGAGCGTATACAGGAGATGCTACAGATGGGCCAAAATAACGTCTGTACAACAACCATCAGCTTTTGGCACAGTACGAAAATCGTGTACAACCAGCTCACCACATGCAGCGGCAATTCACTCCTGAAGAGCATGCTGACGCGCCTACAGGCTTTGAGGCGTGTGAGGATCTCCAACAGTGGTTTTGCTAGGGAGACGTGATGAAGAACAGAGAAGGGAGGGCCAGGCGCACCCGTTCATAGACAATATTGAGCACGGTCCCGCCGCCGAGGTACATATCGAGAGCCTCAGGCTGAGCGCTTCAATAACGACGAGCGTTCGCGTCACCGACGCCTCCACGAGGCTCAGCCGGCAGTCGGTGCGGAGCTCGAATCATTGAACGCTCGATGCGCTTCTCGTGAATTCTTCTGCTCTCTCATTTGCATCGAATGCAGGACAGCCCTTCCCATCTCTCTCATCTCATTCGGCACGACCCTCTTCACATGTACGCGGGCGGCGAATGGGGGTCTGACTCGGAAAGCAAGAAGGAGGCGGCGCTTCATAGCTTCATAAGCGACAGGGTGTCCTGCGATCTGAGTCGTTCACGCAAATAAGGACCCGTCGCTCAATAAGTGCGCCAGACCGGTGGGTCTGTTCTGAAACCAGCTGGCGGCGTCGCTATCCCAGGACACTTCCCCCTCCCGTAAGTGTTCTAGACCTTGTCTTCCTAGCGTCGCCGACGATTACCATCTTCGTTTTTCATGCATCACATACTAATGGACTCTTCAGCCGAGAGTACGGCAGCGGAGCGGCGTTTTGCGTGCGATATAGAGGCGACTTTCACGGCAAGTGCGGGCACAAGAAGTAAGTATTTGAGTGAGTCAGGTTGCTGAGTACTATTACTAGTTTTATAGGAACCGGCACTTGCCGCTCTATGACCAGATTTTGTAGCTCGTGCAAGCTGGCACTGCATTCCCCCATGTACCTTCCCCTTACATATATTGACTCCTTCCCTCTCCCTTACAGACATCTACTGTTGACCCTTCACCGAATCTCTCCTCCATAGTGTTCCGGCTCGCGCACCATCCAATGCCGCCGCAGATGTGGGCTGCGCGCGGATCGACCGGTTGCACAGGTGTGACGCGGTGACTACACTCGTGTTCGATATGGGCTAGGTCCGACGTCCAAGGCCGTGTATCAGCGCGTCCAGACGAACCGAAGGCTCGATACGCTGTAGAGCCTGGGGTCATCGGTTACTGGTGGGAATAGGACGCCCAAGCATCAATTCCCAGCTTATGGCACGAGGTATCTGCACTGTACCTCGGAGCGTCTGGTACGCAATCTACAGGCCCAACGAAACGATTCACTTCTGTGTGACCAGGGTCACTACGTACATTCATTTCGATATCGACTAGATGTGGCCTTGTCGTGATATTCTGCGTGCGGTGCTCGGACCTACTGCGAGCGGGAGACTTTCAAGCTTGACAGATCGCGCAGTCATCGACTGTTTGAAGGCAAGCAATCGTGTAATTGCCGTGCAATTCTGACCGTCTTGCGTGCGGTCCGCTCGGAGACGACTTTAATTTATCAGCCGACCGACGGATTCGCTACTTGCTGAGCCGAATGGGAGACAAGGTATTACGCTGAACAGAAGACATTCTTCAGTTTGCGTTCGCAGATCTGTTGATGTCCCAATAAGTCTGCACACGTCGATGATCATCAATACCACTGCCAAAATACATCTTGTGTCCCACATCTCATCATTGTATCTTTCTTTAGGGTATGACATGATGTTTCAGGTGAGCTATCATGTTCCTTGCTAGCCAATTGGAATGGTTCTCTCATACTGTGCAGACAAGCCCTGTCGAACTCTGCTGTCTCTATCTGATGGTTTTCGAGGCCACTGATTTTGGCCTACCGGCTGCACCACCGCACGCTGGATCATACGGGGTATCCTTCCTCCTTTTAGCAGCCGAATTGCGCTTTCATGGTCGAGAACTTTGAATGTGCCGCGCAATCGCTCCTTGCAATATCGCGCGCTGTTCAACACCACACAGCATCCTCAGCTATTACCAATAAGCACGATGCTATAGGTGTATATATACCTCCATAATGGGTATCGGATATACGACATCGAGTCTCTTTGCAAACTGTCGCACCTGCATTCAAAGCCTCTAGCATAATGTCCTCTGATTTGGTACCCATGTTATCACAAACGTATGTGTCTCGCTCTGAACTGTGTGCGACCACTGATGTGGTGTGTTTAGTATCATTTCCAACGATATGACCTTTGCCGTTGCAGGTGAGTACGGCTCTGTGAAGAGGTTCTGAGTATTGAGACCGGAGACTGCAGGCTTAGTATTTTACGATCACTTGATTACGCTCGACCAAGAAGTCCGCACCGTGTGGCAACAGAAGCTCTCGATTGTCTCCCTTCTCATTGTGTCCACTCGATGGGCACTGCTTTTGCAGGCGGTATTTACCTTCATCCCGGCAGAAACAGTGGTAAGCCGTTGTTGTTCCGTGCAGCCGCATCTAACATAGACATGTTACAGAGGTATGTCTCGCATGATCCGACTTGGACAGTACTGAGGACGATGTGAAATGCAGCTGCGAAGCCATCAATTGGATAGCGATAATTCCCACGCTCGTGGGGTTCGCACAGACCGCCGGTGAGAGCAGCGCATCAGACAAATCTTGTGCGCAACCTAATTGCCGCTAGTCTTCTCTGCACTGCGCGTATGTGCAATCTGGGATCGGAATTTTGTCTTGTTCGTGATCGTGCTTACCCTGAGTCTTCCACCTGTGATCACCAATACTGTAAGTGCAACATTCTTCCGGCCCCCACAGGCAGAGTCTTGAAATGTCACACTTGACACCGATGTCTATGCAAGTATGCCTTAGTCCATAGCTCCTTCCTATATTTTCCTTCGCCGATTGATGCATGTGTGGAGATCCTTGACTACTCCGATGAAACAAATGTTGCGTAAGTCTATTGCCTCGCAGCTGTTACTATATTACTAAGCAAACATACTCAACTTGAACTTGTTACTAGCTGTATGGTCTCACTAATTTGTGGGTGTAACTACCATTGATTTTTTTTTACAGTGCTCCTCGTCACCCGCGTTCCAATGATTGTTGCGGATTTGTTTGTCCTGATTTTGACATGGAAGAAGACCTATCGGCAGTACAGAGAAGCAAGGGCATTGAGCATCAAGTCTCCGCTCACTACATGTCTTATAAAGGATGGTAAGACTCTTCCTTTGTTTTAGCGGTGAGAAACTTGACATCTGGTTGGTTCCGTTAGGCACAATATACTTCTCGCAAGTCTCGATACCAATTGCCTTCATTGTTCCTCTACTGACAGCCACCACCAGCATCCTTCTGGCCCTGAATTTCTCTCAGCTCATGTCTATCTACTTCGTAAGTGACCCGCTTCTTAGCACCACCCAATATGCTGACTATCTACAGAATTCTATAAGCAGCATCTCCTCGTTCACAGGTGTAATGGTGAGCCCACAGGCAAGGCTTCCCGACCGTCTGACATCTCTGCACCACTCAGCCACAAATTCTGATTTGCCGCCTCATGATGAATCTACGCCAACTCAGCCTCGGCAGATCCGCTACTTCTGAAGTCAAGACGTCTCAGCAGCTAGTTTCGTTGCACATGCCGACATTCAACAATGATGCAACACCGAGTTTCATGGGGAACATTGGCGAACCACTGGACCACGATCAAGATGACAGGGGGGACGACGTGCATGTCAGCAAAGAGCAGCCTGTGCCGCGCACTGAAGAAGAGCTGGATGTCTAATCAACCATCCAGCAGTTGTACCACGGGATTATCAAATTTTCATGGCACGGGACATTATTGATGTGAATTCGCATCCTTGGGCATTTTTCCTTTCTTTTTTTTGTTTGACTCGATACAGCTTGATCTGGGTATAAATGTGTGCTGCGATACGTATCATGTGCTTGCATAATCTGTCTGATTCGAATCAAGACCATCCACAATCTCCCAAGGCCGGTCTATTCTCCTCCATGGTCTATCCTCGCCGCATTTGTCACAGAGACACACGAGATGCTTCCACTATAGAGGTTCGTGATGGTCTGGCTCATTGCGAGGAACAACGATAACGTCACCCAAAATAACCAAATTCTCGTCCAGGGCCTTTCCATTGTCATCTCTCCGACTCCTCTTTCGCCTCCTGTGCTATCCCTCGACGGTGCGCTGTCACTCACCAACTTGCCCTCAGGTCGGGTGCAAGGCGGGAGTGGCCGGGACGGCGAGGTTCCCGAGGGTGGCAACGCAGACACGGTGTGTTCAGCTATCAGCGCATACTAAGGTGGTATATCATGTGGGCACGCTGGGCTGCCGTCCATGGATGTAATAATAAGTACGTTGGTGCGAACGCAGCGATTAATTGGTGTGCGGAGCCCCGGTGTCGAGGCGCTTGATGACGATAGTCACGAATCTTGTGTGTGCTTTTGTGTTACACCGGAGGCCAAGGAATGACATATACATACTGTACTGGTCCATTTGCTGGCAACGAGTCCGAGCACCACACGAAAACACATCACGGCAGGACCTTTTCTAGTCTATACTGAAACGAATGACACGTAGTAATGGTCGCACAGAAGTGTTCTATGGTATTAAGCCAGTATTATGTGATACCAATTGCCCCGAGACGCAATCCAAACCCCTCACGCCATAAGCCGCTGATCGATGCTTGGCGTTCCACTGCCCCCAACGATCGACGCCCTCGGGCTTTGCAGTGCATCGAGCCGCCAGTCCGCCTTGACACGCTGATACACAGCCTTGAAAGTCGTGACCGAGCCCTTCTCGAGCACGAGCGCGATGACCGTGTCACACCCGTGCGGCCGCTCGAGGAACGGACGGCTGCGCGCCGCCGACATCTGCGGCGACATCGCGTTATGCGAGAGCCGCGGCGTTGCGACTACGCCATGCGCATACCCCGCCGTGTTGTGCACCTCGACTCGGAAGCGCGTCGCCTTCTGCACGAGGGTCTCATGCTCGTAGACGTCCTCCGCGCGGCACTTGAAGATACCCCACTGGTAGTCTTCGAGCACCGAGATGCCAAGCCCTTGGAGCAGCTGCCGGACCTCGTTCCGGCTTGTCGCGACGTCGTCAGACGAGTACAGCAGGTAAGACTGTACCTTCCAGTGGAACAGGTTCGAGAACCAGCCCTTGAATTCGCCAACGGCAGGAGAGCCAAGGACTGTCGACGGCGGGGGTGACATAGGGGTCGGAGAGCCAAGCATGGAGGAGAACGTCCCGCGCTTCTGGAGGCTAGGTGAGCCAATATCGACACCAGAAGCTACTTACAGACATCAGTTATAGGGTTAATAAGGAGGTAAAACGACTTACAGCGATGTTTCTTCTCCTTCTTCTCTGCTCCACCGAGCACGAGAAGGTTCGCCATTTCTTTCCCAAGAGGAACACTTGGCATGGGAACTGAAGAGTCAAACCCGAGACCGCTTTGATTCCTAGGAACAGTGCCTTGGGGGACTTTCTGCGTCACGTTAACCTCTTCAATGTTCTCCTTGTTCTCCTTGAGCTCCTCGAACCGGGCGAATAAGTCCTTCTGCGCTCCATCGCTTGGACGAGAACTGCGAACTCGGACGTGTCCGTCCCAGGGTTGGACATCAGTATCAGCAGAGGTTGCCACCGATTGCCCAGAAACGCGCTGAGAGTGTGCGGTGTTCCAGGTTTGCACGTGCTCGTTGACAATGTTCGCATATTGATCAATTGCCTTCTGAAGCTCAGCATTGGCAACCTTCGGCGCAGTGATCATAGGCAGAATCTTCGGTTCCAAAGCGGGGACAGGAGCAGGGGCGTGCACAAAGCCAGGAGCCGCAGACGAAGAGCCCCGGGCAGATTGACCAGAAGTGACAGGCGGAAGAACCGAAGGCGGACGAGAAGTTCCAGCATAACCAGGATAGCGAGTCTGAAGCGGCTGAGAATGTTGTGGTAGACTGGCAAGCATCTCAGAGAGTTGAACCTTTCGTATAGGCGTTGGAGAACCAGCAGAGTGCATGCGTGAGCGAGCATCCGAAGCGTAGGCGCGGGGACCAGGAGACGCGACAATATCACGACTGTCACCAACAGGGGAGGACGTAGGTCGAGGACGCTGAGGGCGAGGACCGACCGGTGACGGAGGATGGTCTCGGGAGGTCTTCTCCATATGGGGTAGGCCAGGAATCTGAATCGGACGGATCGGAGGAGGCGAGCGACAGGCAGACGAACCAGGTTCTGAGATCGTAGAGGCCGTAGGGAACATGGACATCGTTGGCACAGTCATCTCCGACTCGCCCCTGCGATATTTGGGAGCCGAGTACTGCTTTATGACGACTTTCCCAGGTGACTTCAGGATGTCGTCCATCAGGATGCCGTGTTCCTCCATAGTTCGTTCGCGATGCTTCTGAAGCAAGAAATAGAACGCCTTAGCCAAAATACCTTCGCCGGCAGGGCTGAGCAGGTCGGCCTTGATCTGTTCCTGATCCGCATGGCGACCCCAGATAACGCATAAAGAATGAAACAAGTCACGATCGATATGTCGAGCAGAAGGCAGAGGTTTGGCCAGCTCAGAGACGGGTGGGGCAGGTACGTAGGTGATCCCTGGAGTAACGCCTTGAAGCCAGGGGTGCTCCAGGACTTCTGCCATCTAAGAGGGACATCAGCTATAGAGTACCTCAGAGGACCAGGTATGCTCACCGTGGCTCGCTTCTTGCAGTCGACGACCAGCATACGCGAGAGCAAGTCCTTGGCAAGCGGGTCGATGTGGGTTGGCATCTCGTACTTCCCGAGCTTGACCTTGCCCAGAAGTGTGCGAACGTTCTTGTCGTCGAAAGGAAGTCGGCCTGTCAGAAGAGCATATAGAATGACGCCACAACTCCAGATGTCGGTCGCAGTGCCAGTGTAGCGGTGTCCGTTGACAATCTCTGGGCTGGCGTAGTGAGGGCTGCCGCAGCTAGTTTCGAGTTGCAGAGACGGAGGGGCGAAAGCAGCCATGCCCCAGTCGGCAATCTTGATAAGTGGAGGGTCCATGGAGTGAATCAAGATGTTCTCAGGCTTCAAGTCGCGGTGGATGATAGAGAACGTATGCGCGTAGTTCAGACCGTAGACAATTTGTTTAAAATATCCGAGCGCCTCAAGGGGAGCTAGCTTGCCGCGGTTGACCAAGAAGTCGAAAAGTTCGCCGCCCTCGACGTATTCGAGGATGAGGTAGAGCTCCTTGTCACCCTCATAGACGTCATAGATGCGCATGATGTTCGGGTGGTTCATGAGCTTCATCATCGTGATCTCGCGGTCAACACCCATGCGCTGTTTCTCCGACTTGGCTTGCGCCTGCGCGTTGCGACTGGTGACGAACGGTTGGAGGGGGAGGATCTTGATCGCGGCAAGCTGGCCAGTGCGGCGATGCCGAGCGATCTTGACATGGCCGGACGCGCCTTTGCCGACACACTCGCCAATAATCCAGGGTCCGACAAACTTGGCGTCGTCGGGGTAGTCGAACGCGCCCTGACCAGCAGCGGCTTTCTCTTTTTCCCAACGCGTACCGAGGGGCGTCTTGTACTTGACCGGAAGAGCACGAGGGGGGCTGTCAATTACAGAAGACATAGCGTAGGTATTAGTATGTGAGTGTAGTAAATGTTGGCGATGGAATCTGCTGGCTGCCGTCAAGGTCGTCGCCGTCGTCGTTGTGGTCGGAGAACAGTCGAACTCTGGACGAGAATGTTGTAAGATCACGTGTAAATCACGTGCCCTAACGCCCTAAACGATAAGATAAGATTACAGTGTGAATGCTGGAGCCGACGACAGGTTTGGCTCTCTACACCTTATCCTTGTCGACGACCCGCGCGGTGAGGACGTCGCCTTCAGAATATCATGGTTGCCCCATTATACACGACAGCGTCCGGTCTTCTCTTCCATGCTGGTAAAATCCTCGTCTGCACCGTTGGTCTACCGGCGCGCGGCAAGACTCACATATCACGAGCTCTCGAGCGATATCTGCGATGGACGGGAGTGAAAGTTCAGGTCATCTCGCTCGGAGACTATCGCAGGAAAGTGCTGGGGAGTGCACAGACTCTTCCCTCAGACTACTTCACGCTAGGTCAATAGCTTTGCCTATCTTTGAAATCGCTCTGAGGCATGTATCAGGCGAGAAGAGTCCAGAGACTATCGCCCTCCGGGACGGTATCATCAGCGGATGCGAACAGCTCGTGTGGGGCTTTTTTGACG
Source organism: Phanerochaete carnosa HHB-10118-sp (assembly GCF_000300595.1). Taxonomy (NCBI): domain Eukaryota; kingdom Fungi; phylum Basidiomycota; class Agaricomycetes; order Polyporales; family Phanerochaetaceae; genus Phanerochaete; species Phanerochaete carnosa. The sequence goes on along the minus strand of NW_006767630.1, from coordinate 509,804 downwards.
GAGGTGGTCAAGTCGTCATCTACGACGCAAACAACGGTACGAAGGCCAAGCGACAGGAGCTGGCGGAGAAGGCAGAGATGAAGGGGGTCCACATAATCTTCCTTGGTTCGCACCTGCTCTTCGCGCTACCTGGCCGCGGAGCTGAGCTAAAGTATATAGAATCGATGTGCGATAACGAGGACATCATCCTGTCGAATATCCGAGGGGTCAAGATATCATCACCTGACGTATGCTCCTCAAATGCTATGGAAGATAACTAAGCTTATGTCCAACGCTAGTACCGTGGATGGGACCCTGAGAAGGCCATTGAAGATTATTTGCAGCGCATACGCGACCATGAGAAGCATTATGAGACCGTCGAAGAGACAACTGTGCCGAACATCCGTATTGTAAATGTGAGCTCCTATGCATACCTTGCAATAGACACGTCTGATGCGTTCCTGTTGCAAGGTTGGAGAGAAGATCATGGTGAACGTGAGCATTATCCCACTGCTCCCACTGGACCAGAGCTCATCATAATTCGTTAGGATATTCGCGGCTACCTCCAGGTTTGCAAAGTTTTACTGCCCCATAGCGCACTCTCATCCTCCTTCAGTCAAGGATCGTCTTCTTCCTCATGAATATCCACAATAGATTCCGTACTATATATTTTGCTCGCGTAGGTCTAGGAAGCTGCCATCTCTTCGTCGTCTTAACACGCATATAGTCAGGGCAATCTCTCATTGAGCACTCATACAAGGCAGATTCAGACCTTTCTCCGGCGGGGTGGGAATACGCCGAACGGCTGAAAGAATTTGTCCTCGAACGTCGAGCAAAGTCGCTCGAGCAGCGCGGTCTCGATGGCGCTGACCGGCGGTTGGTCGTACGTGTGGTGGTCAATGTCCGTTTCTTGCGGCAGCTCACCTCACTCTTAGATCTGGACCTCCGCGCGGCGGCGGTCTCACCATAGCGCCTGGCCTTTCCTTCAGCATTCCGCTAGCGATGCGATGCCTGCGCCACGCGTCAAAGTCATCGAGAAGCCGCAGATGTCAGAGATTAACCCCGGCGTGTGGGACGGACTCACGCCGGAGCAGGTCCGTCAGTACTTCCCCGATGAGTGGGAGCGTTTTGTCAAGGATCCATACGCGTATCGCGCGCCCCGAGCGGAGAGCTATCACGACCTTTGCGGTAAGTGCATCGCGGCGTCTGGCAGCCCTTTCCGCTGACAAGTTGTAGTGCGCCTGGAGCCAACGCTCATTGAGTTAGAGCGCGAGAGAGAGGACCTGCTTATCATCGGCCATGCGTCTGTCATCCGCTGCATACTCGCCTACCTCATCGGCCTCCCTGCGTCTGAGATCCCTGCTATCGAAGTCGCCCGTGGAGATCTCCTCGAGGTCGTCCCGACGTCGTATGGCGTACACAGCCAGGCATTCCACTTCTGGGACGGGCCAGGCAGGAGCGACGGCGGCGGGGGTAAGGACGAGGCTAATTTCTACGAGAATTATGCGGAGGATACCAAGGGCAAGCGTCGCCCGGAGGCGACCGAAGTTGCTACGGCGTAATGGAAGGACAGACCAGGATCTGCATGCATTCTCCTCGATTTTTTTCTCCCATCATAATGATATAAGAAATCTGGACCGATGAAGAAACTTATCTACAGTTTCGTAGGAGTGATTCAGCTTTGAAAACCTTGTCTTCGCGCAAGAACATGCAGTAAACTTCAGCAAACAGCATATCGTATATGCACACAGCTGAGCTAGGGTTGGTACAAGAAAACGTCGACTAATATCTACAAGAGGTAGAGGTTCTTATATACTGTCACGAGACCTTAATCTAACTAAAAAGCTGCGCTCTGCCTGGAAGGGACAGCGGGAAACAAGGCGGTATCTGTGAGACAGAACGAAAATGAGACCACTGGTAGCCTCGGTACACAATAATCGAATATCTAATTAGGCGTGGGGCTCTCCTTGCACTATAGGCTGCTCATTGCTGACATGTATATCGTTACGATCCCACCTATCATTCTGGCCGTAGTCCAGGGGCTCGCCCATGTTCGCCGCGAAACTTGGTGTTGTGCCATCGTTGAACGTCGGGATGCGCAATGAAGGCTGCTGCTGGGACATTCCGGCTTCAGAAGTGGAGGATTCGTCTCGATTGACTAGCCGCAGATCCGTCATGAAGCGGCAAATCAAAATAGGCGGCTGGGGAGCATGGAGATGTTGGATGATTCAGAACTTCTTTGGCAGCAGACTCACCAATATACTCGCAAATGCAGTGACAGTGATTACAGACTCCTGTGAGTGGTTAGTATGCGAGGTGGCCCTGATGAAAGGTGGGTTGCTTACAAAGTAGAAAGATACGATCTGAGAGACATTCAGGACGAGAAGGATACTACCGATTGCTATAAGTGAGAAGACAACGAAGGTTATTGATGGTTAAAACTTGCAAGAAGTAGATTGTGCCTAAAATGACCGATAAGGGGTCATAACCGACGTTGCTAACACAAAGAGAAGGTTTTACCGTCATGGATGAGACGTACGGTAAACGGAGACCTCATGTTCAATGATCTTGCTTCTCTGTACTGACGATAGGTTTTCATCCACGTCATGACTTGGACGAGCAAGTCCGCGGCTATTAATGGAACGCGGGTGACTAAGAGTACTGTAAAAATAGTGAGAGGCAGCTAAATTTATAAGGTAAGTCTCGGAAACATACAGCTAGCAAAGTCAGGCTGAGTATGTGCCAGTGCAAAATAATGGCGGTAACGCAACAGACTTACATGTGGTTCACCTCATCAGAGTAGTCAGGGGTCGAGGTGCATATATCAACTGGCGGGGGAAAGTATACCAGGAAGCTATGTGATAAGTTGTACTCGGAGGGGCATCAACAATACAGGACTTCGAAAGAGTGTTACACTACTTACAGCGTTGGTAACCACAGGCGGAAGACTTAGGATCAGCACAATCGCGAACAGAGTGTAATTTTGATTACATATTGCACATACACGCAGTGCAGAGAAGACTGACAATGGTCAAGTAGCACACCAGGTGGTAGTGATGCATTGTGCTCACCGGCAGTCTGCGTGAACGCCACGAGCTGAGGGACTACGGCTATCCAGCCAAAGGCTGTGCAGCTGTATTCGATTTCGTCTTCAGCACTGTCCCAGTCGGATAATGCGATATCAATACCTCTGAAAAAGGCCTATGTCAGATTTTACTATATGAAAAAACAGTGGCTTACCAATAATCCTTCTGGGATGAAGGCGAATACCACCGTTGCAAGTGGTGTCGATCGAGTAGACACAATGAGAAGGGAAACAATTGAGAACTTCTGTTGCCACACAGTACGGACTTCTTGGTCGAGCGTGATCAAGTGATCGTAGATTATTAAAGCTGTAACATCCGGTGTCAGCACCGGGAATCTTATGACAGCGCCTTACTTCACTTATGATTGCATATGCCATACTGTTGGAAATAATACTAAGCACACCTTGCCAGTAGGCACAGAACCACACACAGCTGTGAGACTGCGGTTGCCAAGCCGGAGGACATCGCGCTGGGAGCCTTGAACGTGAGTGCGCCGCGGCTAGTCTGCGAAGAGGCTGGATGTTGAATATCCGATGCCCACTGGAAACCACGTATATATAAATCTATCATCAATAGCCGGGAGTCTCATGTGGTGTTGGCGTCCCACTTTGCTTCATGACTATGAAGTCAATCACGAAGATTGCAGGAGCAGCGCGCTAGTATCCTGCCAGGAGCGCACATTCAGAGTCCCTGGTAAAATCAGATCTCGGCCGTTAACACGAGTAAAGAGCATCTGAAGGGCCCAAAAGCCAATGATGCTACTGAAGCGCTAAGACCAGTAGCATAGAAAACGTTCACGTAGAGATGTTGGGCGTGAGGGGCTCACCATTAAGCTCAACGGTGAATCCTCGAAGCCAATCGTAGTAGAGAACGCAATATCTCAGTTGAGACACCATGGGATAACCCGAAGGATGACGAGACGCGCCGTTGCACGGAATGATGATAATGACACCGGTATAGTTTCAAGTGCGCTGGCTTACGAGAGCATCAGCGGAGTCTCCGAAAACGAGCACGAACCTCAGTTGAGGGAAAGGACCTATTCGGTATCTTTTTTAGCTTCAATCCACCTTAGCAAGTAATGGACATGCTCGTTGACCGAAAGATGTGATCCATCTTGCGAACCACACGGGATCACAGGCCGGGCGATCAGAATTGTGTGGGCGCTATAGGGCTTGGATTTTCCGTTGCGCATCGAAGAGTCAGCAACTAGTACGAGATCAGTCGAAATCAAGGTTGTCCTACCCGTAGCTTCTATGACTGCGTCGTCGAAGTCTAGTGTCTGATGAAAAAATATCGGGTCATTCAGCCTGTACTTGTCCACTCTCCTGACTGAACTGAGCCGAAATGGCGCAGGGCCATGCGTAAAGGCGTGCCAACTGTTTCATGCCGATAATCGAGAAAATTTCTCCATCTTTCTCCATCTTTTTGTATACAACACCCGAGATACCAGTTGAGAGACGGTCATGGCTCGTCTCGGGAGCCCCAGTCGGATCTGAAAAAAAAAAAATCATACGCTCGGATATTTTGAACCCTGTAGACGCACTTAGGGGCACCCCAGGCTGCCATAGCACGACCTTGGTGATCAACGGCGGGAACATAGAGCAGACTATACGAGGAGTGACCAGCAACATTGCGCATTTCTGCTAGGCACGTCGCCTAGCTTGAGCATACAGCACATGGCGAGCCTGAAGATTTGAAGGTCGCCTGCAGCCTGTGGGTTGATATGAGCTACAGTACGAGACTCGCGCGAATAGTCACTCACCGCTTGATAATTTGGCGCGGAAACTGATATACATGGTATGGATAAAGGAAATTAAAGTGAGGTCGCCCGCAGGCCGGTACCCTTCCCTTCTAGTCCTATCGTCTCTGAATTATTTTGCCTAAAAATAGTTTAGCTGTATAATCGTCGCACGATATGAGGAATCCGAGTCGGCTTACCGTCGGGCGTACATCCCCGCCCCCTTAGACTCAAATCACTACGGCCATCAGTAGAGTTGCACGCTACTTCTGTGGTAATCCATGAGCTCTTGCAGCGCAGATGTTGAAATTATCATGGAACTCCTTGCATATTCGCCACCAGGTGCGATGATTCCGAAATGACTCGGAGCGAATACCATTCCCCAGAACGTCGGGAGATAGAGTTGTCGCTGCCGCAGGCTTTATTGGCTGCGTGATTGACCACAGCCTGTCGGAGTCACCGACAGACCGCGGTCAATCACGAGATCGTAAATTTGACAAAGCCGACCGTTGCCCTGTACTCCATTGGTTAGCACCTAGCTCTCGCGCGTTTCCGCATCGAGTTAGAAGCATACCTAAAGACCCGGCTGCGGCTACAGCGCCGTTGGCTTGGAGTATAGCAGACTCGCGTGGCAGACTCAGCGAAAGGGACTTGCCTATCGGGCGGGGGACGGAGGGTAGCGTCAACGCATGGTTCAAAAGCCAGGCTGTTTGCGTTGGAAACGCGGCGTGGTGTCGAATGGTCTGGAAATGCCTTCTTCAGCGATTGGTATGGTAACAGGAGTGCATTGACTGAGTGTTAGATGCGTCGAAATATGCCATAGGTCATGCAAGCCAAGATCACAGCCGGTAGCATCTGAAGCAAGGGTGAGGTTGCGAAGTTACGATGCCTCAGTTGATAGCGTGAAGCAGGCGGACAAACACGGCTCAAGTCGGAACAAAGACAGCTCCAGTCAGCGGGAAGTTTCCGGGCCAGGCACCATCTATGCTGGCTCTCTTAGCTGCGAGAGGACCCTTGTCAGATATTTTGCATTCCATCACCACACGCATCGGTGCGTAAGGCTTGTATGAGTCCTAATTCAGACTGATACGTTGTATGCTATTAGGCCGATTCGGTTTCGTGAGGCCAAGTAACTATGGCTCGGATTGAGTGTAGCTGCGCCGTCATAAGGAGTGGGTAACACTTACATGCAGCCAGGATTCCGGCTATGGAACCGACATGAGACCGTTTGAGCCCCAATATCGTGTGGGGACGGTGGAAAGTCAAAATATCGACTGGGGCTGTCCGTTGCTCCGCCGCCATGCTGAAGAGGCGAAAACCTGACGAGACAGAAGTCAAACAGAGCACGTCATATGATCTGATTGTATGCTTGCAGAGCCTACATCCTCTGTTCGATTTCACGAGCAGAGCCTTGTCGTCAACGGTGCCTCCGCGGCTTCTGACAAGACGTGTTAGCGCCAGGGTTTCGAGGTCTAAGATGGCGCGTGATGGCGCATCAAATTGATGCGCTGTCGCCACATCGTCAATCACCCATGCCTGATTCCGACTTTGGCCAAGTCTATCGATACGAAGATGGCAGCCAACGACGGCAGACTGCGCTCTCCGTCTGTCTCGCGGAGGATCTCGATCCGGTTCCTGCACAACGAGCCGTCCGAGTCGACCTCAACGCTGGTGCTCAATGCCGGCGGCGCCACTAATCTCTACACGGATTTTCGGCCGTTCCTGGACAACCCAGCGAACTGCGACTGGGCCTTCGCCGGCCAGAAAGAATACATTTCCGACGGCAGGTGCGCGTTTAGCCATCTGGTCGACAACCGCGTCGACAAGGGCGGCGACGCTGCCCCGGATGTTGGACTCTGGAAGGTGCTTGCTAACGGGGACTTGCTGGAGACGGGGGAGATGCCGAACCCTGCATCGGGACGTGTAGAGAAGTATCAGGAGGTCTGGAGAGAAGAAGATATCGTACCTGGCACGAACGTTGTCGCTCTCAAGCTGATGGATGGAGATACCGTGCGCGGTGTTTGTATCCAGGTAGGCGACTGGGCGCAGGAAGTTGTGCGGACGGAATACGGTGTCTGCGCGCGTCGCAGTCACTTCGCCGAGTCTTGGAGGGTGGTCGCGTCTCATGGTCCCGATTCCGGGATGCTGATGCCTCTCACCGGGGAGCTGATCCATGACACGTCTACGTATCTCTCACGCGTTAACAATGAGCGTGTGAACTGGGTCGTCGCGGAAAATTACACATGGAACCCATGAAATCCAAACATACAAGCTTGTAAGACTCTTGCTTTTTAAATATTCTGGCATGGTTACTGATAGGTATTTCAGCGAGCATCAGTGAATCAGAATGTACCATTTGCTATTTCTCGGGGATAATATACCACATTCGCGCACAAAATAGCCGTCTCACTCCTGTCCAGGTATGTTTACAAAGCTTCGGTCTACAATCTAAGGCCTTCGGTGCCAGAGACAGGGCAACAGAGCTTTTCGCCAGGCGCGTGGCCAAGGCGCGGAACCGGTCGCTGGTTCCCGATGCAAGGCCATGGCCGACGTTTTCCTTTTGCGCAGCTGCTTGGGCCAGGGCGCATGGCTCACAATGATCGTTCAATGTCGTGACCGTTTATGGGACTGTTGGTTCGGAAATTGCCGTCCCACTAGGTGGCCTGTTGTCCTCTTTAAAATCTGCACTTGCTCGCGTTTTACCTCACCCTCCTCCCGTCATCATGTACTCGTCGACCATGCCAATTCAATGGACGAAACGCAGCACCACCCGAGATCCATGTACTGCCTTCGACTACGGTGTCACACCGGGGTCGGTACGGAGGGTGCGATTTGCGGAAGACTCGCTGTGCAGCTATCAAGAAGCCCCTGCATACGATTCAACCTTTGACTCGGATGTCGACAATATCTCCCCCATTCCATCGAGACATCTTTACCGGATAGGGGAAAAACACCTTGAGAACTCTCTAACCGCTATGACTGACGGTATGTACGGTGTTCTTGCGACAGGCCACACTCTGACAGTCTCGAAGGTGATACCGAAACAGACAATGGCGCCGCCTTGTCTGGCCACGGTATATTCATCCAAACGGGCCATGAACTTCGTTCGCTGATTAGCTTCGCAGACCGCAGCCGCACTGAGAGTCCGGAAGAGAAATCATTAGACTTTCTCTTCTATGATCGCGAAGGCATTGAGACAGGTCTCCTCGAGTCCTTCGCCTCTTCTCCTGATACCTCTAGCCCATCCACTCCCCTATCAAACGCTTTCGACCTCATGGCTCGTGGTGAGTGACATCTCGTTCGTTATAGAATGTGAGCTAACTACGCCTTTTTGTAACAGATGTGTCTACGAGATTCTCCACTGTCACGCTGGAAGATCCTGATATCGGATGTAGGTCTTCTCATCGTCTGTGACCTCTCAGAATAGAAGGTGTCATGTCTAGCCCTTGGTTAGCCTTCTCGACTCCCTTGTTAAACCGAGGACTGCCTTCCCTGAGCGAGGACTCTTTGGGCATCATGTCCGACCTTGATGACGCGTTTAGAGAGTTCGTCGATTCGTTCAAGTCACTCAAAGATCCTGTCGTTGAAGCAGGGGAATACCATGGGACTAGTGCTTCTGTGAATATCGAGGGCTCGGTGTCGGGTGAATCATACTACCTTCTTTCACAATAACAGGGTTGCTGAGCTCGCATATTTTTAAGGAGGCTCTAGCTTGGTGGCATCATCCAGCAAGGGATGGTCCGGACTGCAGTACAGGAGTCCCTCCGTCAGGCAAAACAAGCCTCCACCCAGGCTCTTCGCAGGACGTAAGCCATACCTTTTCTTTCACACGTAGACGAGTGCTCATTTCGCCTAGGCCACTCTCGCAGCGCGATCCTGCGCTTAACCGACTCCAGAGCTGGGTTGCCGCCGGTGAACCTCAACTTCGGCTCAGAAGAAGAAGAGCCCGTCAAGCCCCGCTGCGCTTGACGGAGGAGGGCTGACGTGTCCTCAGGTGGGCTCCTACACAGAGTGGGCACCGCAGTTCTGCAGGGTAAATCGCTGTCTGCCTGGACTAGCGCGGAAGGTCGGCGCAGAACAAATCAAGCTCGCTTGGATGCCGTGGAGATTTGGGCGCCATCCTTGGCATCCCCCTCATGTAAACCGCTCAACTTTGATCACCGCGTTCAAGTATCCCACATACTTATATGCTATCCCGCAAGCGTTTCCGCGCATCTATTTTTCGTCGACTTTTACCAAGCATCGTTATCTTTACAGCATACATATATGCACTAGTAATACGCCACGCGCCTCCTATCTCGCGTATCCATCACGCTTATATCACCAGTCGTACCTAGTGCCTAGACTTCCAGCTATATCCAGGACCAACACATCATCACGGGTCTGCATTAACTGTCGACCTGAATATTTGTGCGCTTGTGCCATGTGCTAGCCCGGGTTGCCGACGAAGTTCCGAAAGGCGACAGAAGACGATGGATGAGACGCAGCCTGTGGATTTACGTCCAGCGAGGCACCGCATCGCATCTTCGGCCGCGCGAACGAGCGAGCGTTCCCAGCATTTATCAGCCTCCCATTGAGAAATAGGCCTCGTTGTGTCGCCAGAAGCGATGGACGCTGTCCGCAGACACCACCTGACGGCAGCATCTTGTAAGTTCCACTGCGCCTTCCTTGCGAATTCCAGTCCGTTTGAGTTTCACCTTTCCGCACGCTCTAGGCACGGAGCTCGGGTTCCTGCGCGATTGGCCATTGGCTCTTTCCAGGTCGCCGCACGCCCCTTACGTCTATCTGACTCAGAAGAGCTCGAGAACTTATTGCCCCCGTCTTCTCCTATAGCCTTCGTGCATCTGGCATCCTCTTCCCTTCAACCGTCTCCACTCTTCTCCCAGGTTCGTTAACGTTCTCGCACTGTGACCTCGATCGACCGCACGCTGCCCAGGATGTCCAAGGCCGCCGTGGACGGCACGCTGACAGAACAGACAACACCACTACCAGACGTCTCCGCAGCTTCTCACGCGACCGGCTCCGCGCTCGACCTGCGCCCCGCCGCGGCGCTGCTCGCACCCGCCGCGGTCCTGCTGCACGGCGACAGCAACATGCGGCGGCGCGGCTCGGACATCAACCGTGTCCGGCCCGCGGGGCTCGCGCCGGACGCCGCCAGCGCCGGCGAGGCGATCGAGCTCGCGAGCCTCGCGTCGAAGCGCGGAGGCGACGTCGAGTGCGCGCCCGCCGGTGCGGACGACGCGGTCGGGTCGGCCGGCGCGCACGGCACAGACGGCGCGAGTAGCGCGGTGCCGTTCGTTGCGCCCGCGGAGCGCAGGAGGCAGCGGCGGAAGGCGATGGTGTGCTTCGCGGCGCTGTGCTGGAACTTCTTTGGCGTGGGCTGGAACGACGGCTCGACGGGGCCGCTGCTGCCCACGATACAGCGCTACTACGACGTGAGTAGTTCGGGCGGTCGCTGCGAGGGTAACGCATAGTGATTCCGTGCCGCCGGCAGATCGGTTTCGCGGTCGTCTCGCTGCTGTTCGTGTTCAATGTGGTGGTGAGCTCATGTTTTTCTCATGTGGTGTCGCTGTCCGTGGTAACCGTCTTGCTCACCCCCGCGTGTGCGCATACACTGTAGGGCTTTGTCGCAGGCGCACTTGCAAACATCTATCTCTCGGACCGATATGGCTTCGGCAAGACCATCGTTATCGGTAGGTGCTTCCGCGGCATATGCGCACTACTGCCCGTGCCCTCCAGTGCTCATGGGCGTCTTAGGTGCACTGTTCCAGCTGCTGGCCTACAGCCTGGACGTCATCGCAGGCCCGTTCCCCCTCATGTGCACGGCGTTCTGTTTTGCGGGATTCGGCCTCGCGCTGCAGACCTGCCAGGGCAACGGCTTTGTAGGCAGTCTCCGGGACTCGGCCACGAAGCTCGGCCTCCTGCATGCGTCGTACGGTGCGTGCCCAGCTGCAGGGACACCGTTGCATCAAACGAAAGACTAACAATCACAAAACCGCCCGTGTGGCAGGCCTCGGGGCGTTCTCTGCGCCGCTGGCCGCGACGCACTTTGCGGCGCAGCAACGGTGGTCGCTGCACTACCTCATCTCCGTGAGCATCACGCTGCTCAACATCACCTTCCTCATCGTCGCCTTCCGCTTCAGGCGGCAGGACGGTGAGCGCCTTTTCCTCTACCGCCGCGCGAGCGTGGCTCACCACCGTTCGTGGCAGACGTCATGGCAGACATCGGCGAGGCACCCACCGACCCGGATAACACAGGCAGCAGCAAGCTCCGGCAGATCATGCGCATGGGCACGGTGCACTTCCTCGCGATATGGGCGCTCATCTACGTCGGCGTCGAGGTCACGCTTGGCAGCTGGAGCGTCACCTTCATCGAGCAGAAGCGCCACGGCGGCGTCACCGCCGGCTACATCTCGTCTGGGTTTTTTGGCGGTGAGTGCTATGCACGAGCACCGGGTCTGCCAGTGGAGCACTGATGCCAGACGCGAAGGTTTGATGCTTGGACGGGTGCTCCTCCTTTGGTTGAACCGCAAGGTCAGTGAGGGCATACACACCTTGAGTCGCGTTCTCTGAACAATCCCCCGTCTCCAGATTGGCGAACGCCGCGTCATGTTCATTTACGCCTTCCTCGCCATCCAGTGCGCCTCTCACTTCCCCCCGCTTCCCCCTCCCCCGCACTAACACATTCCCGCGCACAGACTGGAGGTGACGGTCTGGGTCGTGCCCTCGCTCGTCGAGAACGCGATCGCGGTGAGCGTCATCGGGCTGTTGTTGGGCCCCATGTACCCGATCCTCGTGAACCACTCGAAGCACGTCCTACCGACGTGGCTCTTCACCGGCTGCGTCGGCTGGATCGCGGGCGTCGGCCAGACAGGCTCCGCCATCCTCCCTCTCGTCACCGGCCTCCTCGCGTCCAAGTTCGGCATCGCATCGTTGCAGCCGTTGTGAGTGTTCTCTTCTCTCGGTGTGCTGGTCGTGGTGTTGTCTGACGTGTCATGTGAAGCATTGTGTCGATGATGTCGACCATGATCGTCATCTGGGCGTTTATACCCAGGATGCGTAGGGTCGACTGAACATCAAGAGCTTTAACAAACCGACGTGTCGATCTCATGAATACACGGATACTGTCGCCGTTTTCACTTATTGTAGCAGTCAATTTCTCGGGGTTTGGGGGACACTTGGCAGATGTAAAAAGATGTTTTCCTGTCACCACGTAGCCTGTACCGTACAGAACATACACGGCAGAGCGAATACAACAAGCAAGAGTACATCACATGGTGCATAAAAATCCAGGATTCGGCGGTCGAGACTAGCAACGAGAATACACAGTGAATCACACAGAAAGAGATGGATTACTACGTCTTGGTGCTGTTGCGCATGGCAGCGGCGAGTTGGACCGTAGCTTGCCACCAGATGACGAAGCCCAGTCCAATGAAACCATGGACGGTACCCCAAACGTTCTCTGGGGTGATCTTGTACCTAAAGAAATGGTGAGCACCATTATAGCCAAAGCGGACAGGTGCATGGACGTACGCCTCTGCGATGGCACCGAGAGAGAAGGGGATGAAGCGCGGTGCGTTGTAGAGGATAGTGGAGCAAGTGACGTGGTAGATGGTAAGTCCTATGGCCAGTGCTCGTTTGCCAGGCAAAAATTCTGCAGTGAATTGCACGTTTCAATGTTGCATGCATGATATACACACATGATAACTCACCAGGAAGACCGAAGCAAAGCAAGCAAGCGGCACAGATACCGGCGGACAGCGCAGCATACAGCTATAGTGTATTCAGATACAGCAACTATAGTATGCAAGTAGATAGCACACCTTGATGAACACTGCCGCAGTGTTGTTCATCTGCAGGAACGGCAGCGACATAGGCGAGAACAGACCCTGTATCGCGACCGGAACCTCGAGCGCGATGTGCAGCAGGAAGATAACGGAGCTGCAAGGAATGAGGCGCATCAGACCACTCAGTTCGGCGCAGAGACAAACCGACGCACAAGGGGTGTCGCACAGCGACCTGCTCGCTCGCCATGGTCGTGTGCTGGCGTGGGGGACGACGAGGAGAAAAAGCAACCCTCGCCGGGCCTCGGTGGAAGATAACACCGGGGCGCGTCACGTGAGGGCGATCAGGGCATCACACGGTCAGATCCCATCGGGAGGGGCAGGCCAAGTTTCCGTCTCGCTTGTCCCTGAAAAGGGAAGGGCTGCAGGGTTGCAAAAAGCCACGGACGCAAAACCAGCGAGAATGTTCACGACCGTAGTTCCATTACTTTTCAGCTAGACAAAACAAGTCTAAATGCCAGTCCCAACGAAAATGGCGACTGCCACAGCCCGCAAACGGGCCCAGAGACGCATAGCGCAAAGCCAGGAAAGAGACAGCGTGTCCTAAAACGGGCACGCATCAGTCGCCGCCGTCCTCGTCGTCCTCCGCGAACGCTGCCGAACGCCCCAGCGGCACGAGCGTCGCCTCGATTGCGTCCAGGTCTCGCTCCAGGTCGACAGGCTCCAAGCCCTCCTCCGACACCGCCTCACCGCCCGTGACAAGCCTGAGCCGCCGTACCTCGCCGCGGAGGCACGCGATCTCGTCGTCGCGGCGCTCGACGCGGCCGGCGAGGCGGCGGATGTAATCGTTGCCGCAGCGAAGGAGCTGCAGCTTGCTGACGCCGCGGTTCGGGCCGTCCGCGCTGCCTTTCGGCGGGCCGCGCGGCGGCATCGCGCCCGGCAGCACCGGCTCGTCCGCGTACCCCTCGTCCGACGGCAGCGGGATCGGCGGCAGCAGCAGCCGCAGGTCGTCGAACGACGTCTTGAGCGAGTCCCGCCGCTTCTGCTCCGCCGCCTTGTGCGACGTCTTGCGCACCTGCAACGGCGGCTGCCCCCCGTCGCCGCCGTCGCCGCCGCCCGGAGGCGACGACGTGGACGCCGCGCTTGACGAACCGCCGTCTCCGCGACCGCTACCGCCGCCTGCTGTGGAAGGTGAGTGACCTGTTCAAGATACAAAAAGTTGGCAGAAACACACCTGGACGTATGGGCTTCAGCGCGGGGCTGACCAGCGCCGCTTTGGAGGTGTTTCCAGCGGTCGCAGACCGGGGCCGCGCTGAACCCCTCGTCTTCGTCTTGTTCGCCGCTTGTGGTGCGTTCGCGTCCACGGCGATCGGCGGCGTGAGCGAGCTGTCCGTGCCCAGCCTGCCGAGATTCATGATGCTCGCGGGCGTGACGGGCGTGATCAGGCCGTGTATCTGCATCTGCCCCTGCCCCTGCGCGTGTGGCGGCGGCACGGGCGTCGGCGTCGGCGCAGGCGTGTGCTCCGCGGAGCCGACGTTGCCCTGCGGCACAAAGTGCAGCGGCGCTTGCGGCAGCGGCGTCGCGGGCGGGGGCATCGACAGGTCGACGGGCGAGGGCGTGTCCCCGGGGGCCTCGATCGGCGTCGTCGCCGCCCCGCGGCTCGGGCCGCTGCGAATCAAACGGTTCGACGGCGGCGTCATGGCCCCGGCGGCGGCGGCAGGGCCGAGCGGCGGGAAGAGCGGCGTCGAACTCGCCGATTTGGTCCCGCCGCGGAGGCTGCCCCTGCGCGTGCGGTTCATGGACGGGATCGACGGCGCGACTGTGTTCGGCGGGATCGTAAGGCGGCTGGCGGGTGTCTGGCGCTTCCGAGAAGGGCGGCCTGGCGCGCCGCGATCGTCGCTGGTGGGAGACGCCGTGCGCCGCTTCTGTGCGGTTGTGCCAGACGAAGAAGGGTGTTGCTGTTGCTGTTGCATTCCTCGGGACGACTCTGGCATATCTGACGCTTGTCCGGTGTTGTATGCGCCCAGCCACGGACTGGTCAAGGGCGACATCTCGTCAAAGTCCATGTCAGCCGGTGGTATGGGATACGGGCTGCTGTGGATGTTTTGGAAGACGAGGTTGGCGGGAGCAGAGTGCGGCGCAGAAGGAATCATGTGGTGTTGCATGTACTGCTGGTCGCTGTTTTGGTGTGCGTTCTGCGAAGAGTTCACGTTCGGCTCCGAGTTTTGCAGCAGCATAGGAGGCACGAAACCAGGGCTTGGTTGCGGGGGGATCTCTGTTGAAGCGGCTGAAGCAAACGTCATGAGAACTCGGTTAGACCCTGCCAATATCTGAGCCACGCACCTGGAGTAGGAAGGTACTGCTGCTGCTCTCTCGTCCTGTCCATCACCAGCGGCATGAAGGGTGTCTGCCCACTCAAGAGCTCGATCTAGAAGCACGCATAAGTACAGTTCTACGCAGACAGCAGCCGCAGCGGCGGCGCGTGTGGGACTCGTGGCTCGGCTGCCACGCTGATCGCTGTAGCCGGATGGGGGGCTGAGAACCGCTCACCTGCTGTTGGAAGATCTGGGTTTGTAGTTGGTACAGCTGCTGGAGCTGGTTCAGGCGCATCTGGTGTTCCATGAGCATCTGCGGTGTCGGCTGCTGCTGCGTTGGGCTCGACATGCTGCTCGACTGGCCCGTGTGGCCGTCCTGCATCGCTATCAGGCCCTCGAGGACGTCCATGCCGACACCGTTCTGCAACGACTGCGGCTGCATGCTAGGATGAAACGGGCTCGTTCTGTCGTTGGTCTCCAGCAGTTCGGGTGTTTCGACCTGCGCGCTGTGGGCAGCAGGGCGATGAGGGTTGACGACGAAGTCGTCGAAGAAGTCCTTATTATGGGCGCTAGCGTTATTGGCGTCCATCATGAGCGTGGAAAGCGAGATGGATCGCCGGAAAATTTGAGCCGGCCCCTCGCAGAGGATGTTAAAAGAGTGAAAGGATGGCTAGGCGTCGGTGGACAGTGTGTGTTGGACGGCCAGAGACTCATCGTCGTCGTCGTTGAAAATCTGGTAAAATGCAACATAAAACTCCCGGAGTACCGATTCTGCGGCAAGCGCCGTCATCGGATCGAATAATCCGTGAAGATTTGCAGAGCGAGATTGCCCGGGATGACCATTTCAGTAGACAAAGCCACTCATGTATATTATTTAGCCATGTTCTGCTCTGCCCTGTAGAATGTTCACAGATGGCGATTACGGTCGCAAATCGCCTAGCTTATTGACTTCAGAAGTGGTGTCCGGGGTCACGAGCTCGGGCCCGCTTAGCGTCGCGTGTGAACGACCTCGTTTAGCTCAGTTAGTAGAGCGCGCATCACCAGCAATGAAGTGATCAATCATTCAAGTCGGCTAATGGGAGCTTATTTTTCTTGCAGATAGTATATTTCTCTACAAGCAACATGTTTGCTCCAAGTCCGGTCGTACGGCTTCAGAGTACACATACAGTATAGGGCCAAGTACTAGTCGGGACATGCTGCTTTTTGACCTCGCGCAGCGTCTCGGCCTATCGTTGATATATTTCTGGAAGCATGTACTGCACGTTTACCACTATACCGAATGTCACACGTCACACAGGTTTTTCACCAACACCGCCAATACTTTGTCCTCGATTTTTTTGACGAATTGTCGGAAAAACCGAGTTTCGGCGCTCTCATCCGGTCGTAAACGTCTATTAGACTGAGCTAAAAGTAATTTACAGCCAAGCTAGAAGGCTCTATAAACATACTTTGATTCATTTTCCGCGATTTCGCAGAGTATGCGCCGAAAACCTTGAGACGGCCGATAAAGTTGTACATGCGGACCTGGGCATGCCAGTGGACTGTAACGGGAGAACAGCCCCAGCCCCATAACATGGCAGGGCCTATCAAATAAACACATGTATTGTAGTTTAGCCACATTGCAGGCCATAGTAAACAATGGCTACTTGGCCCTCCGAGTGGCGAGACAGAACATTCTTATCTCTGGACGTAAACGTTTGTGCGCTGAGCTTGAAATTGATGAGCGCTCACTGGATTCGGCAGAAAATGACCAAATTTGTGTCGATAAACCCTTCGACGCTTCTCTCAAGCTCACCGAGGTTTACTCCAGGTCACGCAAAAAGTAACGCCGCCTCCTCCGCGGCCATCTCACCCGGTGAGGCCCCAAGCCTATGCGTTGCCCTTGCCCTGTGGCTGCCGAAGCGTTGGTGTGTCCTGGCGATTTTCCCACGCAGGTCGCCCTTGCGTAGGTATAGGTCGTATGTATGCGGTTCTAATGACCTGTCAATGTTCACTGTCCTGGCAAGCGACAACAGGTAGTACAGACCGCCGCGAATTTCATTGCTGTCTACCTGGGCCCGCTTGCATCGCGCCTGCACGCTCAAGCT
>NW_006767630.1:478220-491791 GCF_000300595.1 Phanerochaete carnosa HHB-10118-sp | reverse complement strand
ATGTAGCTGACCTCCTGACGGCGTCCATGCTGGAACGCGTTCCCTCCCCCGCGAGAAGCGAGGTCCTAAAGGCTTCACCAGTTTGTCATAACGATTCAGACCGTTGTCCACAGTCTCTGTAGCCGGATTCTGCGGCAAAGTTTCCGAGACTGGCCCAGGTCAAGCTCTCGACAGGCAGTGCCATCAAGGCGCGTGCTTCGCCAGCGAACGTACCATTGGACTTCCAAGTGCAGCGTTCAATTGCTTGATAAATTTCCACTGGAGTGATATCGCGATAATTCAGGGCGAGTCCGAAGTGAAAGTGGAACCGACACGAGTTATGGGCAGACTGGGATTATTGATGTCAACGATACTAAATAAACCCAAGCTGCAGGATGAGGCGTACCACAGGAGGGAGACGAGGCCCGCGTTCGCCATCGTCGTCAAGGCCCTCAACGTCTTCTGGAGTCAGCGGAGAGTTTGGATGATGGGCGGTAGCCGCAGCACTGGTGGAAGGACCACCGTGAGGGGTCTCGGCAGTGTTTGGTGCGGTGGCGGATGCCCCGGGTACGTAAGGTGGGCGTCGCGAGCTTGACAATGCGAGGAGATATCCCGTATACTCCACTGTCCGACGTCTCTAGAGGAGTCAATCGAAACTCGGCAAAGAATTGGAATATGCGAGATATGCTGCGTTGCTGTACGACGTGGATTGGCAGAGAGACAGAGAGTGTCAGAAGCGCGCCTCGTCAGCACATGCTGTGAACGGGTGTAATACCGGTGCTTGGCGCCTCATAAATCGTTGTCTAGGCACCTCCAGATAGAGCTGAGCTGAATATTTGTACTTCTCGTCTGGCTTGATTAGCGGAACGCGTTACTAGTAATGACAGAGGCCAGTCGCTCTAGTCAGCTAACAGAAACACATTCCTTTGCAGACAGCATTTTCTCTACGGGCTACTTGTACGCTCGAGTCTTTCCCACCGTTAGCAAGCCCGGCCGAACGGCTGCAAGTCTCAAAATTACACCTACACAGTCTGTGTTCGTGCGAGACTCCTAGAATGAAAGATTGGCCCACCACAGCCCAACAGGTGCTAGTGCCGACTGCAAGCTAGCGTGTGCGTTTCGTCAGGGTCGGACCTGATGCCGGCCGCCCATGTTTATCGTCTTCGGCGCTGGCATGACAATTCAGCAAGCTAGGGGCTGCCGTCGGCGTGCAACTTACGGCTTTGATGATGCACTTTTGTTGCCACTGCAAAACTCAATGTCTCGGCAAGTTCTAGACCGGTCCATGCATAACGTTCGACGGACACGCAACCTTGGACAGCCGCGCAGGGGATCATCGGTGACGCAGCCTTCAGCCTCGGCTATTATTATTGCCACCACCCCAGCGACCTTCCTGCCTCTCCCAGACCATCGTTCCTACGCTAGCCCCAATGTGTCCCGAGTTTTTCTCCCGCCGGCTCCAGCCTTTCCCGCCCTATTCGGGACTGACCAGGGTGCCGGGTGAGAGACGACGGATGGCGGCCGCAAGGCCAACCACGTCAGAACGCAGCCCGCCGCCACCAGGACAAGATGGGTAGCAGCAGGAAGCCCACGACACGGCCATCTGCGCGCGACTCTCCGTCCAGGGCACATGCAGTGCGGTTCGGACGCGCCCGCCATTCAACATTCGACATTCGATAATCACAGCAGCACCAAGGCGGGAACCTCCGCTGTGGCAGCGGCTGTCCGCACGCCAGAACGGCGGGTCGCCGCAGCCGTTGTTGCCTATGTCAGGGAGGCAAGGTCGTTGTTCTGTCATCAGTGCACTGCTGTCAGTGGTCCCATGACGAGACGAGCAGGGGCCCCGTGACCAGATGTAATGGAAGTGGCCCAACCCCCACCCAGTTGTCCAGACCCCCGTCCGTGCGCGCCAAGATACTGCTGGGTGGGCCGACGCGTGTTTCGTGCCAAACTTGACGGCCGCGGCTCGGCAGGCTGCCCCCCCCCCCTCTCCCCTTCCCCTTTGCCCTCTGTTGCGGAGCTGGCTGGAAAGGGTCGCAACGACTTAACGGCAGTGACAAGATGGCAGAAGCATTGATATGGACAGTACACCGTCTGTGCAACCCCCAGAATGCAGCCAGCCCTGCATCATGCGCACATGCTGGGATGCAGACGACGGTTCGTCCGTATCAGGGCGGTGGAAGCACGGGCACGAGCCCCTGCTCCTTTGCAAACGAGAACAGAAGGAAGTGTTCGCGGTGGGAGCATCCAGGTATCTTCGTCCAGGGGTCGCGGGGGAACATGTGAAAGCATCCGCACACCCAGGAAAGATCCGCGATGGCTGATCAGCGGAGTCTGAGAAGCACAGCCGTGGGTGCCCGACGGCACATGGAGAACTTGAGGCGGAGAAATTGCTGGGTGTTGCGAGAAAACATATGTATTGCGACCGGTGCAGCGGTCTCGGAGGCTGTGCGAGAAGAACAGCAGCTTCGTAGATAACCTGCAGGCGACGTGGCACGGACAACGGCTGGTGCATTACAATAGGATCCCAGAATTAAAAATTTTACGGTGCGACGATCCCGTCGTTGATCAGCCGTGTCACAGAGCCGTGCTGTCACGCCGCCCGAAGATACTATGTGCCCTGGCGTCCGTGGGCACTCGAGAGGGAGCAGAACCAGGGCGGCCCGCCCGCCCGCAGCCCGCACAAACCCTCGACGCATCCTCCGTCAGAGCCTACCGGCCGCTCCGCCTCGCAGGCGCCTTCGCCTTGAGCCTCGCCGCGCGCCTCGCAAGGAGCCCCTCCCTCTGCTTCTTCCTCTCCTGCGTCACACTCACCTCACCGCCCTCGGCCGCCTCCTCGCGCGCCTCCGCCTCGAACGCGTCGATGCACGCCTCCATCTCCCGTTGCACGCCGTCCGCGCCGAGCCCCGCCGCGCCGACGGACCACTCAAAGTCGAAGCCCCAGCCGCGCCGCTGCTGCTGCACCGCAGGGGCGGACGCGCCGGATGATGCGTCAGACGTGTCAGACGGGTCAGGGACCGCGGGCAGTGGCGGTGGCGGCGCCGCCGCTGCGAGGACGCTCCCGTGCTCGCGCCACCAGCGCACGAACCATGCGGCGGCGCGTGCGTGGTCCGTGGCGCCCCCGCGCCTGAGCATGCCGAGTCGGCGGGCGAGCGTGTCGAGGAACTCGGCGACGTCGGCCGTCGGCGGCGTCCCAGGCGGGAGCACTGCCAGGTATGCCGGTGCTGGCGGGGACGGAACCACCCAATAGAATAAAAATAAAAAACAGAAATTTCGGAGGCAGCTTCGTCAGGATTTTTTCTTTGTTTCTGAGCGCACGACGGGGCGCGGCAGGAGGGGGCTTACAGGTAGGGTCGAGGATGTTCATGCGGTAGAGCAGGTAGGCCGCGAGAGCCTCGAGGTCGTACAGGCCTTCCTTGATGCCGGCTGTCCGCGCACAGGGTTGGGACGGACGGATGGACGAGGGGGGGCAACATGTCAGTGGTGCTGTTCGCAGAACACGGAGCGCATTGGCAGTTGAATGCTTACCGATGAGGGCGAGCTTGACGCCGCGTTCCGCGCCACGGTCGCCGCGCCCGAGGAAGGGGAGCATGACCCCCGGCGAGTCGTACGAGTAGACGAGGGGGTCGACGGACAGCTTCAGCCGCGTGGAGATGGCGCGTGTCAGTCCGGGCTGCGCGGACGTGCGCAGGGCCTTCGCTGTGGCTGTGGGGGGACGAGGGGGCATCAGCAGCACATCAGGCGCGGCGAGATGATCACTGGAGCAGGGAACTCACGCCCCTCGATGCCATTGCTCCGCAAGGCGTTGAGCAGTGTCGACTTGCCCACGTTGGGCATGCCGACGACCAAAACGTTCATCTCCGGCAGATGCGGGTTCTGTTTTGCGATGTCTGGCAAAAAAAAAAGAAAACGCGGCAAATATTCAGGTCAGCGGTGTCGCCTGCGGAAAAGAGGCGGCGAGGCAGTCGACATACCAACGAGCAGATCGTTCAGTGCCCGGATGTCGCCCTGGCGGTTCCACGCCGCGAAAAAGGATTTCTGGTCCGGGTACTTGGCAGACATGGCCCTGCGGAAAGGCTGCCGAACCCCCACCCACGTCAGCAGGCCGGACGGCGCGAGGGCGGCAGTGCTCCCTACCTCTATGCCCCACTGTGCGACGAGGTCGCGCTTGCTGAAGACGACGATCCGTTCGCAGATGGCGGCGTACTGCTGCGGCCCCGACGACGCGGCCGGGGCAGCAGCAGCCCCTGCGGCGCCGCTGACGTGCCCGCGTTCCTGCCGCCACTTTTGCAGGGCTCCTGCGAGAAACAGCACTGTGTGTTCAGCACGACGAATGAGAAGAAAAAAAAACTATGCAAAAGAGTGGCAGAATGCAGGACGACACGGCGAGCGGCGCCAGGACAGCGACACAGGCTCGCAGCGTGTGGGCGGGCGGGCGGGCGGGCAGGCAGGCCGTCATCATTCTCCAGCCACGGCGCCGCATGCCTCTGCACGCCCGTGACACCCTCTCGCGCCGCCGTCCCAGGCGCACACACACACGCACACACGCAACACACGCACATCCAAAAAAAAAAAGGACGAAAACAAAGCCCGGGAGAAAAAAAAAAAAAAAAGACAAGAGCGGCGCGGCGCGGCGGCGTACCTTCGAAGGAGGGGTTGATGCTCGTGAGCGGGAGGCGCGCGTCGCGGAGCTCGAGCACGACGTCCGTGCGGCGCAGGAGCGCGGGCAGCGCGCGCGCGAACTGGGTCATGTGGCCCGGGTACCATGACTGCGGTGCGGGCAGCGCAGGCAATGCGAGCAGCGCGGGGGCGTGTCGCAGCAGCATGTGCGCGCGGCTTTTTCTCTTCTTCTTCTTCTTCTTCTTCTTCTTCTTCCTGTTCTTTGTCTTTCTGGAGAGGGCGTGCGCGAAAAAACGCTCGGGGGCCTCTGTCGCTCGAGACGCGAATTTTTTTTTCAAGATAATGTTTGGGTGGTCCCTTCAGCCCCGGGACCGTCTTTAGTCCAATCGAACGTCGTTTTTTTCCCACAGAAGCCGCGCTGAAACGATCAACGAGCGATGGCCTTGCCGCTTAGTGGGTGATTCCGGGCCCTTGGGGGGAGGAGAGAGAGAGAGACCTCGTCGACGGGACAATTGGGCGAGGTCGTTGCAAAGCGACGGGGAAGCCAGCGCGCAGGGGGCTGCTGCGGGTGGGACGGGTTGGGTGATCGAGAACAAGGCTCGATCGAGAAAGGACGGCGAGCGGCAGCATATTAGGCGCCCGATAGCCGACGCCCGTGCGCGCGTGGCACCGGGTCCCGCCATCGCCCATATTGCCAG
Organism: Phanerochaete carnosa HHB-10118-sp; assembly: GCF_000300595.1. Taxonomy (NCBI): domain Eukaryota; kingdom Fungi; phylum Basidiomycota; class Agaricomycetes; order Polyporales; family Phanerochaetaceae; genus Phanerochaete; species Phanerochaete carnosa. The sequence continues at coordinate 486,494 of NW_006767630.1, read as the reverse complement.
CGGGCTGCTTCTCGCTGCTCGGCCCCAGGTTCAGCCAGCCCGACGGTCCCGTGCGCGCGCGCGCGCGTACACACGCAAAGAGCAGCTCGTTGCCAAATAACGGCGCTGTGTTGGATTCGCTTTTATCTACTGAGACTTGCTGCGATATGTAAGACACCCTGCAATACAATATAGTACAATGCGAAGACAAAAGAAGAGGGAGAGAATTGCACTAAACACGACAGTACGTAGACGACCATGGGTGGCGGGGAGGCAGGAAAAAAAAAAAATCAAGCGTGACTCCAAGAGATTCGAAAGAGTGTACGATACCCAGATTCAGATTCCAGCAGGTGGCGACAAATGGGAAAGGTTCATGGACAGCGGTCGTGGAGGGCGGGGGTTACAGCCGGCATAACTGGCGCAGATAGTGAGACGACAATCGAGCTTTCTAGGCGGCCGGCCGGGTGGCAAGCGAGAAGGGTATCGCCTGCGACGGTGCGCAGCAGATGAGGACCATCGAACCGCAATCTCGGCGGGTACAGGCGACGCACCCGGTGTGGACATGTGTGCCATGTTCTCTCAGACCCAGCTGTCCTTGCCGATGCCGATGGCGTCGAAGCTCTTCCCGCTGCGCGTCCGCCGCTCGCCAGGGATGACATCCACGACGTCGAGGTTGATGAGCTTCTGGGATGGCGGCGGCGAGCCCTCGACCCAGCCCTTCCAGCCCTTGCGCGCGGCGATGCGCTTCTTGCGGAGCTTGGGGGCGGGTGGCGGTGGTGGGGAGCCTGTGCCGACGCTGCGGCCGCGGTGGGAGACGTCCTCGCCGTCGTCTGGGGTGTGCGGCCGCTTGGACGAGGTGGCGGAGGTGCTGGAGGAGATGGACGGGCCGGGGGTGGTCGGCGGCGAGGAGGGCATGGGCGGCGGGGTCACGGAGCGGGAGCGCTGCATGGTGGCGATGTTGATGGTCGGCCGGGCCTGCCAGAAGGAGGACATGGAGGTGGAGGCACTGGGGGCGCGCGGCGGCGCGTGTGGCGGCCGCTTGGGAGGTGCGGGCGCGGCGAGTGGCACGCTCGCGCTCGTGCTGGTGCTGGGAACGGGGAGGGGCTGCTTATCGGCGGGCTTGGTGGGAAGCCTGACGCGCTTTTTGTCCTTGTCTCGCTCTCTCCTCTCCTTCTTCCTGGCCCGCCTGTCCTCCTCCTCCTCTGCCTTCTCGACTGCCTTGTACACGGGGACGCCGTTGAGGAGACTGGTGAGCACGTCGCGCTGCGGACGCGTATCAAAGTCGCCAGCGAGGACGGAGGTCGCTGAGCGTCGCCGCTTTTGAGGTGGAAGGGTGTACATGAGTCGCGGTGGCTGGTCGGGGTCGCGACGGGGGAGGAAATGGGGAAAAGACGAAGGGACGATGGAGCGTGGTACGGGGCACACTTATAGGTTTGTTGTGGTACGGTCACCCGATTGGGCAGGCGGCCGAGGCGCCCGCGCTCGGAGACGGATTGGGCAGGTGCGCCGCTTACGTGATGGTGTTCTGGCTCCGCGCCCATCCACAGGCTTCCACGGACACCTACCAGATTCTGATAGTCTGCCCAGCCTTGGGCCCAGTGTTCCTGGCTCCCGCGAGCCAGTCCCTGCCTGTGGTCGCCCACGAGGGACGCACGGCGCAACACTCATCGCGATAGGGGGCACAGAGCCCTGCCCAGTCGTCGCGTGCGCGCGGACCTTGAATGTTGCGCCTCGTGCCGACAAAGCTGCCCTCCAAGTCTGGGAAAGGGGTGGTGCACCCGTTCGGGGCGTAGCTTGCTGATCTCCCCAGTGTGGCCATGGGGCGTCCTGGCCTAAACCACGTTTGGCTTGCGGAAACGCACGTCTCACCATCAGATCAGGGTCGCTCCTCAGTCTCACAATTACCAGGCGCATGCCCAGTTCGTTCGCCAGCTCCCTCCCTCATTGCCCCGTCCGCCCGCCCGCCCGCCCGCCCATTGTCTCCCGCCCCACAAACGTTGCTACGCGAGTCGTCTCTCTCCCGGCCATGCTCCGGGCCTTCCCACGCCCTTGTACTTGCTGCCGGGCCCAGCGACGCGGCACAGCAAGGGTCCGCTCCATTGTTCTAACTCCATTAATCCCTTTCACGGGCCTCGCGCGTGTTTCCAGGCCTGCTGTCAATATTATGTGTACTGCTGCTTTCCAGCTTCCCCGAGCGCCCTGGATTTGCCAGCACGTCGCTGTCCTGCCACAGAGGCGCCTCGCGAGCCTAATCTTTGTTGTTCCGCTCCCACGTCCACCTGCGTCCTCGACTACGTCCCTGCCTCAGGCGAGCCACCATGCCCCGTTGGCAGGTGAACCCGTTCATGGGCGCCCCGTCGCAGGGCATCCAGCAATTAAGGTTGGCCGGCCCTGCCCCGTCAATACAGTCGCACGACTGTCCCATCGACCGTGATTCGAGTGCTGTCGCCTTCGTCGACCTGACAGATCTCGCGGCCAGAAAACGACTATTTTAGATGCAGACATCAGAAGTGCGGCTGCTGCTTCCAGAGACTTCCCCACCAGCCAGGGTGATCGCGCGCGTGCTCGTACACCGGTCCAGGTTCCTACAAAGGCGACCCAGTCCGTCCCGCACCCTCGGGGCGAGGCTGTGCCTGCCGTGATTTCGAGAAGCCTCTCCTATACTCGAGTCAGCCTCAGCCATCTTCCTCAGCCATTTGGCGTGTGAACTCCCGCTGATTGTTGCCGTCATACTTGGCCTACTAGGATGGGGTCTCCATAACCCGCCCTGAGGCTCGTCCCGTACTTTGTTCCCTCCAGGCGCCGGCGCCCGACGCGTGCCAGTTGCACTGACGAGTCGACGAGTCGACAGAGGCATGAAAAAGCCTGCGATTGGGCTGAAACGCAGGCCAGCACGAATGGCCCCCCCGCTCGGTTTCATGACTCATATGTGTGTCTCCACAGCCAATTCATGAACCGTATTCTACGCGTATGTGCCGTCCGGACCTCCGTCCTTTCACTGCTGACCTTCTGACTCCATCCAGGGAGCGTACACCGGCGCCGTGACTTAGCCACATATCGGCTGTCCTTGGGTTTTTGGCGCCGTTTCCCAATGGGACGGCCGCGACGGATCAGCGAGATCCGTGTCAGAGCACACAGACCCGCATGTGTGTCTCACCGAGGGCAGGGCGCATGCCGCGGCCCTCAAGTCCACGAGCACGCCTGCGTGCATCGATTCGGAAATTATCACCATCCGTACCGACGGCTGGAACGGTTGGAGGCCCACGTCGGGCCAAAAAGCCTGCAAATGTGCCGCCGACGGCCCTGTGCGCACACGCACATTGTTGGAAAAAAAATCGGAAATTCCTGACCATGCATATCACAACGTCTGGAAATACGAGGGTCGCACGGGCTGTGCGCCCGGCTGGGACGGCGCCCTGATGCACCCCGCAAAGAGTGGAGCAGCGCTGCGCCGGGCTGCGCAAGAGAGAGACGACCGTCGTTGCTAGGCGGTTCGTCTGCAACAGCGCAGATGTGCGGTTGCGTATGTCCCCTACCATCCCCGCACGAGATCCCACATGAAAAGACAGACAGAGAGACAGAGAGACAGAGACCCGGCCGCCCCGCTCGCGTTCTTGCCCCCTCCTCCCTCCTCCCGCTTCTCCCGCGAATGTGGCTCACGGCAGCTCACGAAAGGCCCCAGGGGCACACCGTCCCCGTGCACGCCAACAGCAGTGCGCCGGCCGGCCGTACGTGGCCCACGCGTGCGCCGCACCGTGCGTGCAGCCCACGCGGTGCGCCGGCAACCCATACTTTCTTCGCCTGCGCGCACGCGAAACGCAAGGACCTGTGTCGCTGTGCGAGCTGGCTGCGCCACGCGGTGGCTGCAGCCTGCGGCTACGGCTAGTGACAGGTTGCGTTCGGTGTGCTGCCCGATGGTGGCGCAGTCGTGGCGGATCCCTGGTTGACGTGCTACGCCTGTGGTTGTGTGCCTCTCTTGCGCGTCGATCGAACGGCCGGGGTGTGTGCGTGCTGCGTTGCTGCTGCTGCCGCGGTGTATCAGTCTTGGCGTTCGCTCAAGCGGTGGCCGTGACATCGTAAGGATTTTCCTCCGGCCGTGCTGTGCGGACACACACGCGCAGTGCGGTCGTTGAGATGACGTTTGCTGTCGTTCCGACGGTCGCGTGTAGCGCCTTGCACAGAGATGATGTTTTAATTGTTTCCAATCAAATGTGTTCGACTGAGCGATGGGTCAAAGAGCACGATGTTCTCGGCGAAATTTGAGCTGCGAAAGACGGGGCACCGCAATATTGCCGCCGCACCGTGCCAAACACCGCAGACGCTCTGATTTGCTCGTACTAGGTTCAAGCTCGGCGAGTGCACCACGAAAACACCGCAGCTCGGTTCCGCATCGCAGCACCTAGCCTAGGTGCAGCGAGTGTTAATCGGACGAACGGGAGCCGGCACGAGGACGAGGCGGCGTGCGCCGGCCGACCCACAGCAGTGGGACGGGGGAGGAAGGGGTCTGGGGGTGCCGTAAGACCGCGGCAGCAATAGAGCGAGTGGGCGATGCGTACGCCCTTCTCAGACGGGATTAGTCCGGCCTGACACTCGCATGCGTTAGCAGCTCCGTCGCAGCTCGATTCAGCGGGATCTGGATGGGCGATGGGCGGGGCTGTGCTCGTGCGAGGGCTTCTCTGATCCTCCCTGGGGCCCTCGGAGCCCGTCTCAGCCCCATGTGTGGGTGTGTGTTCGCAAGCCGCCGCGTGTGCCGGCCCACGGGCCTCGGGAGAAACCCACCAAGGGTCCGATACCAGAGTGCGCAACGTAGCCAGTCGAAGCAATGATTTTGGGGTTCGCCGCGTGAGACGTGGCGCTCAGGCAGCCAATCCCTTCTCACGGACTCCTTTGCAAAAAAAAACAAACCGTATGCGGGGACCCTTGCTGCTCAAAAGCTCTAACACGGGTGCCTTCCCCGCCGCCGCGCCGCTGTGCGCCAAAGCGGCGGCGGCTGGCCTGCGCTTTTCGGGGCGAACTCGCACTGGGCGTGTGCAGACGCGAGGTCGATGCTGCTGCTGCGCGTGCATGATGGGCGGCCTTTTTTTGATTTCGCGTGCGAAAACCTTCTGCATTGACGGGGATCAACCACTCTGGTGGCGAGGCGGCTTTTGCTCCGCCGGGGCCCGCCGCCCGCCGACCCGCGCGCGGACATGGCCCCGCCCGCTGAGAGACACCTGTGGGGGCCGTCGGCTGCGGCATGGTTGGCGGCGGCGGCGGCCGAGGCGGCTTGCGCACAGCGGCGGGATGGCAGCCCGCGTTCTGCAGCCGCCCGGCGTCCGTGGCCCATGTGGGGGCTCTGGGGGCTTCTCGTGCTGGGCGCACATGCGTGCTCGCCCCGCGGGGGCGCCGGACAAGAGCAGCGTGGCGGCGTGGGTGTCGATGCTCTGTGCGGCACTCCGACGCTGCTTCCGCGGCGGCGGGGGCGAGAGATAGGGCGGATGCGCACATGTCGCTGCGGTGCCTCCCATCATATCGGCAGAAGCGCACTTGTGCGTGCATGGACGCGGTCATTTCTGCGGCCTTTGAATCCGTGAAAGTTTGCGCTACATAGCCACCCAGAACAGCCAGATGCCTCCGAATCGTGAAGCGAGCGGGGAGCACAGGAATGGAGGGCTTTGCGAGCATTCTTAGTAAGGTTCGGAATAATCCATAGGTCGCGTTGGCCTCTCGCGCTGCAGGCGTTCAACTTTGCAGTCGCTTCAAGAAAACATTAACCTCATCTCCGCTGCATGTTTGTCTATCGTGATGCTAATGGAAACCGTTTCTTCTCGACTGTGCACAAAGACAGGCTGCAACGTGGATAGCACATACGAACGAGAACGTCAATGCCACGAAAAGCGCTGAAATGCAGATAATTTCTTGTATGATCACTTCGTGCATAGCTACAACAATCAACCCAAGGTGCTGTCCCTTCAGTGCTCGACTATCCCCACCATTTCCAGGGCCGGAAGATACGCTGATCTCCGCGGACGGCGGCCCCTATGCTACGCATGCGACACCTGCGCAGCAGGTATCGGACGACCCGCGAGCAGACGCAGCAGGCCCAGAGTATGCGCGGTAGAAGCAGCCGTCCACTCATCTCCCCATCGAACGAGGACGTACGGATTGCCGCCCTGCGATGGCTATTCTTGATATTTCCACCACGACTAACGTCCGCTAGGATGCTACCTAGAGCCCAGTGCTATAGGCGTAGGAATGGGCCGCCCTTGGACGCTCCGTGGAGCGGCAGTAGACGGTACCCTGTGGGCCATCTACCTCGTGCACGGTTGGTCCAATAATAGAGACAGTGAGGTCCGTCTCTGACCTGGAAAACAGTTAGCTCTGGCTGGGTCACTGGTAGGCCCATTGCCGTCGTACCCCAGCCGCACGTGGATCCTGACTATATGCGCAGCATTTCCCTGGAATACAGACAACGGTGGGGCGTCCGGAGCGAGCTGAAGGCCTTGCGTTCGTGGCAGTTAGAGGCGTTATAGAGGCACGAAGTAGATAGCTTGAACCCGCACGGTAGAATTGCGAAGGCTTCTTTCGAACGTCTGAACGCCCAATTCCCGGGGTGCAAGAAGCCGGCCTTCCGATAAGGCCATAATCTTGCTGGATGGCTACACCCAAGTGGCTGCACCCCAATCTGTCGATAGTAAGGCTTTTGGTCCGTCTAGTGGTTTAACAGCTTCAGCAGCCACCGCTAATCGTTAGGAAAAAGACATCGCACCATTCTCAAAGCTAGAAAGCACTGACTTGTTGTCTGTCGGCAGACTTCGCATGGGCCGTACGTAGATATCGCTCTGCTCCGATGGAAAACGCGGTGTGATACAAATGATACAATTATACTCAGCATAAAATACAAGATGGATCGACAAGAGAGTATTCCAGAGTCTGCTGCGGTCTAAAGGTCCAGATAATCTTTTCCGCCTTCCCATTGGGCCGGGTCGACCGTACCGTAGGGCCCCACGTCCTTGGCCGGACCGTCGACGTCCATGAAAGTGAACTCACGTTTAAACTTCGCCTCGACGGACGCGAGCTTCTCGAGTAGCGACTGGCAGGCGTCGGTGACGAGCTTCGAGGCCGTTACTGACCCGTCGCTCTGGACCTTGAGCAGGAAATATGGATGCAGAGGGTGCGGGACCTTGTAGCCGGCGAAGAGACAGCGAGAGTCCTTGAGGAGTTCGCTGGGGGAAAAGATGAGGGATTGTCTTCATATGTACGGCTCTTGCACTCACGCCCGAAGCAGGTTCCCTAGCGTGTGGTCCTCCTTCACAATCTTAAAGGTCGTTGCGTTTGGGATCTTCGTGTCCTCGGTAATCTCGACGCTACGTCACACGTCCAGCGCTCGGTCAGTCACATGATAGGCACTGATCGATACGGATGGTAGCTGCTTACAGCTTCTCGCCTTCATCCAGGACAAAGAGCTCATAACGATTGGGCGCGTTCATGTTGCACGTCTACTGTGGAACAGTTCTGTGAATACACTGTGCGTGTTATAGCGAAGGAGAAGCAGCGAGTTTACTGCAGCAGGCATGCCGTACATTTAGTCCAGCGCTGTGTTCACCTACTGTACGCGGAGAGCGGCCTGCAGAGAAATTATGTGAGTGCACTGGAGACTGAAAGCCGACGGCATAAGAGCTCAGGACACGTTTTGTGATCACGGCGAATCATTGACAATAAATAACGGCTAAAGCCAAGGCATCACAGCGGCGGTAAACAGAAGCACACTCACTGAGCACGACGACGGCGACGGAGGATGAAGCGGTTGAAGGCCAGGTCGTCGCCAACCTTTAGCGCGTAAGCAGCTGTTTGGCGTTATTTTGTCTAGCGCGCGACAAGGCGCTTGAGCGCATTGGGCTGGGGGCTCGAAGACAGCGACCGCAAGCCTCCTCAAGCCTCCTCAAGGTCAGTGTGTCGGATTCCTGCACGTCAGCACGCCGTCCAGCGCATTCTGCGCACTCTTGGCTCCAAAACGAATGCCCGTTTTCCCGGATCCCGAAGTTGCGATGCTGGATGGCCCAGACGGACTTCGGATGACGCTTTCACGCTCTTGCGCTCTGAATGCTCATATTTCTTCTTTTGTCTCCTGCAGAAAATGCCGTCCCGGTTCTCCAAGACTCGCAAGCATCGCGGCCACGTCTCGGCCGGTCACGGTCGTGTCGGCAAGCACCGCAAACACCCTGGAGGTCGTGGTCTCGCTGGTGGTCAGCACCACCACAGGTGCGTTTTCGCTGTGATCTCGCTGCAGGCAACCTGGGTTCACGTCTGTACTCG
>NW_006767630.1:462774-477985 GCF_000300595.1 Phanerochaete carnosa HHB-10118-sp | reverse complement strand
AGCGCGCGACAAGGCGCTTGAGCGCATTGGGCTGGGGGGCTCGAAGACAGCGACCGCAAGCCTCCTCAAGCCTCCTCAAGGTCAGTGTGTCGGATTTCTGCACGTCAGCACGCCGTCCAGCGCATTCTGCGCACTCTTGGCTCCAAAACGAATGCCTGTTTTCCCGGATCCTGAAGCTGCGATGCTGGATGGCCCAGACGGACTTCGGATGACGCTTTCACGCTCTTGCGCTCTGAATGCTCATATTTCTTCTTTTGTCTCCTGCAGAAAATGCCGTCCCGGTTCTCCAAGACTCGCAAGCACCGCGGCCACGTCTCGGCCGGTCACGGCCGTGTCGGCAAGCACCGCAAACACCCTGGAGGTCGTGGTCTCGCTGGTGGTCAGCACCACCACAGGTGCGTTTTCGCTGTGATCTCGCTGCAGGCAACCTGGATTCACGTCTGTACTCTACTATGCGCGGTTAAAGGACAAACTTCGATAAGTACCACCCTGGTTACTTCGGTAAGGTCGGTATGCGCCACTACCACCTGGCCCGCAACCTGTACTGGCGCAACATCATCAACGTCGACAAGCTCTGGACGCTTGTTCCCGCAGAGGAGAAGGCTGACTTGAAGGAGGATTCTGAGGTTGTGCCAGTTATTGACATCCTCCGCCACGGTTACACGAAGATCTTGGGCAATGGACAGTGCGTTTATTCAATTTGGTACAAACGTTCGTTTCGTGAATGGTATATTTTCAGGCTGCCCAAGCTCCCATTCATCGTAAAAGCCCGCTTCGTCTCCAAGAAGGCCGAGTGCGTATTAAGTAGACTTTACACAGAAAGCAATTACTTATCGCAATCTGCAGGCATAAGATAAAGGAGGCTGGCGGCGTCGTTAAGCTCATCGCGTAGTAATGCTCCGCTTTCCTTGCTATTCATTCTTTTCATTTAACATCCATGACCCGCACATCCGCACATGCATACGACGACGAGGCCTTCCTATGTAATCTATGCCGTCGTACATGCGACACGACATTAGCCTTACCGGCTTGCGCAATCCGGGGGACCAGTGCAGCTTACGCAGCCGTACACGACTGACCACACGCAGGACATCGGAGGAGACTTGGTTTTCTCATACGTATCGCCCAATTGTCGCCCAGACCAAGCGATTGGGATGTAGAGCTCGCGTTCTCTCTTCCGCTACGAAGTGCAAGTTGATTTTTGCATGAGCCACGCTTGGAGATCGTCTGGTACTGTGAGACTTTGATGCGATGTGCCGAAGCAGAGTATCGGGCGAACGACATGGTGTACGGAGTGCATATGCGTGGGGTTTCAGAATAATCAGTCCGCGGAGAAGCAGATAATGTGACGTACCCGAAGAAGCAGATTCTCTGACAACTACCTACGGCCAGAACAGCCTCTTTTCTGCACCAAATCATGCATTTACCCTCAGAACCATGTTTAGCCATATGATGGGAAGGACAACTCCACGCCACCTCCATAGCAGAGGCTGCTTGAAATACTCGTGTCGTATGCATCAGCAGTACTCGGTGGCAGGTGACAGTCGTGAGCATGGCGTGGGTGGTGGGTATCCGCAGCGCAGTTGTGAGACGAGATGTGCCCGTGTTCCTGTGAGAGAGTTGTTCTCCGTTTGCAATCACGGAATGCTGCGCATAGCATCCCGGGCGGATATCATGGCTGACCGTTCACAAGAGCAAGGCCTACGCGCGACAAAAGGCAGAGTTCATCCAGAACAGATATCGTTCTGAAGCTGACATGTTCGGCGGTGACGGTTGTCAGAACGAATTGTTTGAGGCAGGTGGAGGGAGAGACGAAACAATTGCGGTGGCGGGAGAACGCCAGCGTCGGCTTGCCGGCCGGGCTGCGCGCCAGAGTGTCAGAGTGAGAGCCCGAACCTAAAGGTTTCCTCCTGCCCCCCACCGAACCTCACACACATTCAGCTGCGCCTGTCTTAAATCTTGCGTCTGCGACGCTTTCTATGTCCAGTCTCGCCACCTGGTGTAAGTACTTCCAGCTTGTGCTCGTACCATCACGGCGCTGACCCCCTCTACGCCGAAGTTATTTGGGACCGGACCCGCAGAACACAGGGAGGCACCAATTTCCCCCGCTCAGAACCCACCGCTTCTTCAACGACGACCACCATGGCCCAACCTCAAGATGCTGTCATCAACATGGGTGACTCGACCAAAAGGAAGCAGGATACGCTCTTTGGCCCAAACATTGGCATCGTCGCCAAGGGTCCGGAATGGACGGAGACTCGTGAGAAGACTGTCGATGAACTCACTCCCGAGATTGTAAGGGGATGGATCGCAAAGAGCAAGGAGGTGAGTATCCGCTTCACATATCTGAGCACCCGCCGTGTCCGTGTGCGGATGACCGAGGGCTGTACACCTGCATATATGCATGAGCATCGCTTGCCAAGCAATCACTCGACCACCCACACATGCCCTCCAAATCATGCTGAGGATGCTGCACACACGGATTATGCAGCTAGAGGGGGTAACGAAAGGACATTAACTGATCGTGAACAATTTGCAGGCGAATGAAGCAACGACGACGCTCCAGGCTCTTGTTAACCTGAAGCGGCCGTCACTCCGCCTGACCCCGCTCGAGACCGACTCATCCGACGACATCGAACATGACGACTCACAGCATTACCATGGCCTGGAGTTTGAGTACGACTGCGACGCCCCAAAGTGTGGTATCTCCGTCCACGTCCTCGTTTCGCCTTTGCACCACCTCGCGGACCGAGCCGCTGGAAATGCGCACTCCAGGATTCTTGTGTTTGAGACCATGACCGACGGCGGTTTTGGCAAGACTCTTAAGCTCGAAGAAGGCGCGACGCTCGAGCTCGGCCGCTACGAGCACCAGCCGCACGTCAAGACTTCCTCTACTACTTCATCGCCAGACCTAGACGAGAAGAAGATGGGCTCGCCTTCCGCAGGCAGTGCGGCCGGCCCGAGCCCCGAGATCCCGACGTTGTCCCCCGAGGATGGTGCAGAGGCTTCGGGCGCTCGCAAGACCAAGCGGTTCACTTCTTTCCACTTCCGCAAGCGTACGCATGAATCACGCACAGTCGTTGGTCCAGCTTTGGCGGTTGTTGATGTCGAGGCCAAGGAGACCACACCCGACGAAAGGGATGAGTCAAACCTGGGCGTGAAGGCGATGATTCGCCTTTCTGCGCTTGATGAAGGCGGCAAGCCCCTCTCCTGCATTAACGAACAAACGACCTACCTCCACATTGTCCGTTTCGGCGCTCCGCCGCCCGCGGAGGAAGATGACAAGCGCCCATGGGTTGTCAAGGTCGTCAAACGGGAAGCCACGGTGAGTGCATTGTACTCAGTCATTAGCTACTCCTGACGTGGTATGGCAGATTGGCACGCACACCTTCCACCTGCACGAGATCTACGGTCTGTCAAGTTCGACAACCAATCCCACTGCCCCGCAGGCAGCGGTCCCCACGACCTACCCACCCACGAGCACGCCCGTTGTGCCGCAAGAGGACGAACCGTCTTCCGAGTGCTTGCTCTGTCTGTCCGCCCCGCGCGAGGTCGTCCTGCTTCCCTGCCGCCACCTCGTCGCCTGCCGCGACTGCGCAATCAACATGATCGAGTTCGGCGCGGGCGGGCAGATCGTCCAAAACGATGCCACCCCTGCGGCCGGCGCGGAGGGCGAGAACGCGGAGGCCAACGAGGAGAATACCGGCGGTAGCGCGGGCGAGCAGCAGCCGGCTGACGGAGCTTCGCCGCTGCCTACGCCGATTCCGACTGTCGTACCGACCACCAACGCGCGCCGTAAGCGCAAGGCCAAGGGCTGGTTCTGCCCCGTGTGCAGGCAGCGTAAGTTTCCCGTCGCATGTCCCAAGAATATTCTATTCATTGTTATCTCCGCAGCATACACATCCTGCCTCCGGATCACGACGACCCCGCCGACAAAGGACACGGCCTCTGATAAGGACCAGCAGGAGACTGCTGATATTGCCGACCATCCGCTCACCCCCTCGTCGCCCAGCCAACCGGCCTCTCCCACTCCACGCGGCGGCGTCCTGTCCTCGCTCAGCCGCCCTGGCTTCCTCAGGACGCTGACGACCCGGCAGCCCCAGCCTGATCTCGAGCGCGGCCAGCCTGCTGCGGCTGCTGCGGCCTAGGTATCTGGCGACCTCTCGCTTTGCTTGAGTCCTGTTTACTTTTCTTCCGCTTTTTCCATCTCTGTCTCGACTCTTGACTGTACAGTGCTAATTTGCTGCGATCTGGTTTGGAGATGGCCTTCCTTCAGCTGCTGTTTCTTCTCCGTGTATATTGTATATCTGCGCGTCTACGAAGTGAGTTGACTTGTCCTATACTCTTTACTGTAGTGTATTGCCCCTGGGTCGTATGAAAACTGTTCGCATGCCCAGCAGTCGGCAGCTACGGATCTATATTTTTGGTTTGTATCTCCATGCGACTGTGTACATGCCACTCTGCACTGGCCGCCCGCTCGCTATGTTTACAATGTTGGTGAGAGGCGTGGTGGGGGTGCCTTCGTACTTGGACCGAGTTGTGTGCGTCTGTGTGAGTATGATCGCACAGGCAAGATAAGGTGAGATAGACGCCTTGCGGCTAAAGGGAAGGGCGCCTAGATCAAAGCGCAGCGACACGTCGGACACGCCCACCGATACTCCGCGCAGCCTGGACCTGACTTTCGCCACCACCACTTCCCTCGCAACACAAGCCACGATATTTTGATGCTACAATAGAACCATACCGTAGCAAGATTGGACCGTGTGCAAATTAACCGCGCTCAAGATGTCCACAGACCCATATCATGCCGTGCAGCAGGAGGTGCAGAACTCCTTGCACACGGCCTCGACCCTCCGCGCGTCGTATCTGCGCATCCGGAGCACGGCGAGAGACGAGAGTGAAGAGCTGGTGTGGGCACGAAATGAGGTGAGTTTCAATATACTGGTTCTGTGAGAAGGGGAAAGCTCAGGCGCGCTCGAAGCTCAAAGCGACACTAGCTGCGCTCGAAGCAGATCTCGAAGACCTCGAGGAAAGTGTCAAGTGAGTGTCGGAATTAGTTTGCGCGCGTTGGTTTTTTGCTTCTTCGCTGCATTGTGCGGGCTGACTGGGTTCCCTCTAAGGATTGTCGAGAGTACCGGTGCGCGGATGTTTGGTCTCGAAGAGTCCGAGGTCATGGAACGGAGACGATACGTGGGCTTTGTCCGGAAGGAGATTGACGTACGTGGATGCCATGCCCTGGTATCTCACTTCCAGAAATCTGACTCAACGGACCTGCAAGGTTAGAACATGCGCGCCGAGGTAGATCCTGAATTCGGAGCACGGTCACGGCCACTGTCGCGCTCGGACGTGCACCGAGCGGCGTCTCTGGAGTCACCGGCGAACGGAACTGCACCCGAAGACGACCAGTCAGAATGGGCTCGACAGGAGCAACAGGTGCGTTTGGAGGTCCGTGTATAATCCACCCCTGGAAGCTGATGCATTCCTGGTTGCTGTAGATGATGATCCACGAGCAGGACCGCACGATCGAGTCCATTGGCACAACTCTACATACCCTACAAGAACAGGCTGGGCTTATGGGCCAGGAGATTGTGGAACACAACGAGTGAGTGTGCATTGACTCCCTGCGCTTAGCTTACATGTCTGGAACAGGATGCTCGACGATCTCGAACATGGTGTCGACCAAACGGATTCCAAATTGAGCGGTGCCATGCGGCGAATGAAGAAGTTTATTCGGCAGACAGAAGGTGAATGTCTATGCTTGACATGACGTATCTTATGAGCTAACATACGGCAGAGACGAAATCGGGTTGGTGTATAATTATTCTCATAATAATCCTTATGGCGTTACTACTTGCTGTCATCCTCATATGATGGCTTTTTTCTTTCTTTCCTCTATCTTGGTCCAGGATCGTCTCCCGCGCGGAGTTCGTCCCGTCTTAGAAGATTGTCAGCTTTCCTCTTCCTGAACTTCGTTACAGAATATCACATTGCTATCGGCGACCGAAAGTCGCTTAATTTACAACTACTCGCAGAGGAATGATACCATATTTTGCAAACTGGATCTGCATCGCCGGCTGCTGGTATCCACTCATCCCTGCCAGACAGCAGGACCGGCTGAAAAGAAAGGTGAGTCGTTCACCGCCCCGTTTAAAAGCGTATTACTTACGGGTCTGGTAGCCGGTGAAGTTGGATGGAAGGTCGTAGATGTTGATGAGGATACCGGGCTCGTACTGTGTTATTCGACTTGTCAGTATTGCTTAACCTGGCGTCATGAGGGGCGTGCACGTACGCCAGTGTAGACACCCGGAATCGACACGAGCGGTCCGGGAGTGCCGCTACCGCCATTCTCGACGTTGATCTGGGCACAGCCAATATAGAACTGCGCGCCGCCGTAGGTCTCGGCGACGTGGAGAGCAATCTGACGAAGTAGGGCCAGTCAGCTTCGATGGCACCAGGTATAAGAGCCAGATCGCAAACCTGCTCGACACGGAGAAGGTACTGGCCGCTGGGGACCTCCGAGGGGATGGTGAAGGTGACTTGCTGCTGAGCTGTGTTTGCAAGACCGGTGAGTTCGAACTCCGCTTCACGAGGAAGGCATATAACTGACTGGCAGGGAAGACGAGCTGGCCGTTCGTGTACTGGGGCACCTCTTCGTAGATTTTAAACCAGGTCTGGCCAGTACCAGCGTCGGGTGAGTTGGCTGCGGGGGAAGCGGGCGACATCATGATGTCGAGGTACTGTTGCACAGCATAGTTAGCCTGTGTGTAGGGCAGACATGTTGATGAACTTACGCCTGGATGGTAGATATTGGGGTTCTGGATTGAAGGTGAGCATGCATGTTATTCTGGCAGGTAGTAACCCAGACTTACGGCTGTAAATGTTCTGTCAGCCGTCTGAAACACAATCACAGCGGAATGTTAGGATACTCACCCACGAATCCAACAGTAGAGCCGGCCTGGACAGTAGCGGTCTGTGTTTCTCCGGGGGTGTTCTGCATGTCGAGCTCATAGCAACGAAGCGCGGTGCTGGTAACATCGGTGACCTTTACACTGCGTCAGACTTCAAGAATCGTCGCCAGGACGCAACCACTCACCGGGGCGTTGCTGTAGTGGTTCGCGGTCTCACGGATGTCGACCCAGTCGGCGGACGTCTCTCCTGTAGGAGCATTGTCAGCTATGCTGAGGTTCCAAGAGCTGCCGGCGAGCGGTACCGTCGTTAATGAAGTCTGGGAACGTGTCTGCGATAGTCGTAAGCGCTTGTTTCTTCGAAGAAGAGAAGAGTGCTTACAGTGACCCGCAACGAAAGGTGCAGCCACGACAGCGAGAACAGCGAAGAAGGCCTTCATCGTTGAAACTGTGCAGTACGGATGGGAACTCTTGCTAGACCTCAGCGGTGAGGATAAACTGCATGCCTCCTTCGTCTTATATACCTGCGGTCGGCTGCGTCCCATTTCCCAACTTGCGGCCGGCCTACAACACATCAATACACGTTGGTACGGTCATGTTGAAATTTCCGAACATACTAACGTCCAGCGTACTCCAAAAATAAGCACTCCACCAGCATCGGCAGAGCAGCTATTCCTGCCTTTGCCTCGCTTTCGGCACGCGAAACATCCCAGCGTCACGACAGAATAAGTAAGTCTCGTGGTGCAAGGTACCAGTTTGCATTATAGAGTCGATGGATCGTCGGAGAAGCGAGAAGTGAGTCTTCATCCGAAAATGAACCGTGGGAGCGTGCAACGATTGGCTGCTAGGTTTCTCAACGTGCATAGGACGCGATAGAAGCAGATGATAGCATATACCCGCATTCTCCCCGGCAAAAATGGTGCCACTTTGCACCGAACATGATCCCAAACTGGCTACCTGCGCTGACGGCTCATCGAAGCGAATGCACGCAAAGCTGAAGACGTGCTGATGAAGAGCGGTGTCGTATGCCGCGGCGTGTCTAGGTTTGATCCCTGGAGAACAAAGTTGCTCGTCTGTTACTCTGTGGGGTTGAGCATGGGATTCAGTCTGCAGACAGCACCCCCGCACCCCTCCCACTCCTTTGTGCTTTCTATCATCTTAATCTCATGCTTGTCCGGATACAGCGGGTTTTTCTGTAGGCTATCAGGTTCGATCCCTGGACTGCGAGCCTCTTCTCATGACTGCTGGTATTTGGTTGAACAGTGCGTTCACAATGAAGCCCCAGTCACGTTCTGATAGCCTAGCAGCGATGCTATGTTTCTTTGTATTGCTCATGCTCAGTCAGCATCAACGAACTGGACGTAAAATTCTCTGTTCCCATTCAGAGACACATCATCTTCACGTGATTGTTCGAACCCTCAGAGTCACTATAGCCGGTGCTGGGACATGATACAAGATAATGCTCGCAGATCATGCTTTCGACGAAGAGCTCATCCGTGCCAGACGGCAGGACCCGCTGAAAGTCATGTCAGCCCAATGAACCACAGCCAAAGTGTTATACTTACGAGACTGGTACTGGAAGTTGGCCGGGACGGTGTAGATATTGATCAGAATACCAGGCTCGCGCTGCTGGTAGCATCAGTAATACTCTGATAGCTACAGCCTGTGCACGACATACACCAGTGTAAACTCCTGGGATAGAGACGAGAGGTCCTGGGGCGCCATCACCACCGTTGACGACGTTGACCTGAGCACAAGATAGGTGGAATTGTGCGCCCTGGTAGGTGCTCGCCGCGTGCAGGGCAATCTGAGCAGGGCTGTCAGTAGGACATCTGTCTCGTTAGGACGAGACACTTACGTGTTCGACTCGGATTAGGTACTGACCGCTGGGCAAGGACTCCGGGATGGTGAAGGTAAACGATTGGAGGTCTAGAGAGGCGCTGTGAACAAAATACCGGGTCGCCGAATCGTCACTTACTCTCAGATGGGAAGGTCAGCTGCCCATTCTGCATAACCGGAGGCATCTCGTAGACCTTGAACCACGTCTGACCAGTGCCGGCTTGAGTGGAGTTGGCGTCAGGCTCAGCCGGAGACATGTAAATATCTAGATACTAAGAGTAACGTATAAGCTATGGATATAAATTACAAACGAATGAACATACACCCGGGTGATAGACGGCTTGATTCTACTTGAGAACAGCTATGCATCAGGTGGCGCATTAGGCTATAGTGAGGAGACGCACCGCTGAAAGTGGAACTATCAGCTTGTCGAGTGTACCAGGTGCTGATATCCCACGCACCTTTGAAGCCGACTGTCTCTCCGGCTTGAACTATCAGGGTACCGGTCTGACCAGCAGTGTTCTGCAGGTCAAGTTCGTAGCACCTGAACTCGGGATCTTCGACATTCGTCACCTTGAAGGTAAATCAGCAAACGAATTAAGTATAGATAATAGCAAGGTATTCGCACAGGGGCATTCGAGTAGTGATTCGCAGTCTCGCGGATGTAGACCCAATCCTAGTCAACGAAGCAGATAGTGAGAATATTCATAATAATGCGTACAGAAAATGCGCACGCCGTACGTCACCCCGTTCGCAATGAAGTCAGGGAAAGTATCTGCAAAAAATGTCAGAAAGCGCTGTGTCGCGAGCAGAACAATTGCATACAGTGTGCGGCAACAAGCGGTGTGAATACACCAATCAGGGCAACCAGAGAGCTTTTCATATCGAGGAGTCGCTTTAGAAAAAACAATCGGAATGCTGAGCAGCATTGACATCTTCCGGCGAGCTCTTATACTGGTGAACCGGCAATTTGTCCGCGACAACCCGGAAGTCCTTGTCAAGATGCCTCAATGCGCGTGCGAGTAGTACGTGCTGTTGATCCCGCGCATACAAAGGATCTTGTCTTGGCACGGTCTTGGCATTGACAAGAACGAGCACAGAATGCCGCGAAGCATCATTGATTGCAGCACCATTCTTCAGGGGCATGTATGCCGTGCTCTACGCGTCCTCACCAAAGGAATCCCTTGGACATATAGCAACGGCTCGCATGCCGTTGGAACTGATCCGCATACCCGAAGAACAAGCAGACTCAAATGACGCAGATTCGGAGAAAGAAAGCGTATTCTACAAGGAAACTGGTCAGCTCGTTGCAAATGCGGCTAAACTTCAGCTTCTCCTACCGAAAAACTCCCTTCTCACAGAAATGACAGCTTACCTCGGAATCTGGTTACCCCGCACTTGACGATCTCGCGGGGTATTGGACACCAACGGTGCTTCGAGTATTCAGTACTCAGTCCTTGTCCCGTAGAGTAGATTGAGCGTTTGAGGTCAGGTAGACATGAACAACTAAGGCAAACATTGACAATTCAACTTCGCCGCGGCGCGATTGTACCGCATCACCGATGCGCCATCATTGGGCGCTCACCAGATATGAGCACGATGGCCACCCTGGGTGCCGTGATATCAGCGTAACGAGGGAAGCCGTTCGCGCTACAGACATGAGACGGGAATGTCGTTGCTGCTATTTTGCTGACATTGGTAGTATATGAATGTGCACATTGTTTTCCAAGCACTAGCAGTACAAATGCGAGATCGTAGTGCGGAACACGAAAGCACCGTCGAACGCTGCATATGTCTTTTCGAGAAACTTTATCCTTGCCAGACAGCGGGGCCAGCTGCAATATGATTGTCAACTTTACGTCTAAGGTCGGCAAGGATCTGTACGCACGAGCCTGGTAGCCAGTGTAGTTCTGGGGGAGGTCGTAAATATTGAGAAGGATGCCAGGCTCGTACTGCCACAAGTACATCAGCCAAGTAACAAAGTCGGACAGATGAAGAACGTACGCCAGTGTAGACACCGGGGATCGAGACGAGCGGGCCCGGGTTGCCGCTACCGCCATTCTCGACGTTCAGCTGCGCGCAGCCGATGTAGAACTGGGCGCCGCCGTAGGTCTCAGCGACGTGCAGAGCGATCTGCAGCAGTAACGCTCAGTACAGGGTCACAACCGTCTGCTTAGAGGTGAAGTGCACCTGCTCAACCCGTGCAAGATACTGGCCGCTCGGAAGACTCTCCGGGAGAGTGAAAGTGAAGGACTGCTGGGCTGTTATAGGTGTTAGTATCGTAGACATGTTGTCGCGGTGAGGTAAGCATACTTTCGGAAGGGAAGTTGAGCTGGTGGGTGGCCGCATCGAAGACAGGTGTCTGCTGGTAGACTTTGAACCAGGTCTGTTCGGTACCAGCCTCCGGAGAGTTGGCGGCCGGTGAAGCTTGGGATAGATAGACCGAGAGATACTAGACGATGTGTGTTAGTGTAACGGTGTCTCCTTGCCGAGCAAAAGATTGCTTACTCCAGGGTGGTAAATCGGGCCGTTCTACGAAAAAGGTCAGATGCAGTGATCAAAGTTCAAGTCAATTTTGCCTACAGCTTGAAAGCCGATCGTAGAACCAGCGCTGACAGTGGCGGTGGAAGTTTGACCGGCAGTGTTCTGGAGGTCGAGCTCGTAGCAACGGAACTCGGGGTCAGTAACACTTGTCACCTGCCACTTCATTCAGCATAACTTTGCGGAGCACGCAGCCAACACCAACCGGAGCATTGGAGTAGTGGTTGGCGGTCTCGCGAATGTACTGCCAGTCTGCCGAGGCGGTGCTGCCGATGATGAAGTCGGGAAAGGTATCTAATAATGTCATGATCAACAGAGCAGACGCCGAACAAGAATAGTCCCTGCTTACAGTGAGCCGCGGCAAGCGGTATGGCGGCAGCAGCGAGAGCGGCGACGATGGCCTTCATTTCTGCGGAATACTTGATGAAAACGTCCAGTAATGAGTCAAGCCCTCACCAAGCACAGTGGTTTATATACCTGCCAGCTCCTTGATATCCAGCCCACAACGGACTCCCTTTTTGGACTGGCTCGCAATAAATAAGGAATGTAACTGAACGATAGGGCGCAGTCGCCGCGCAAACTGGTGTGCGGTCCGCGGAAGCGCAGGACGGCGGAATCTGCTGGCGAAGGGGAATAATTCGAAGCACGCGATATCCGAGTAGCATCCGTAAGTGTCATGGGGCATAACATTAACAGATGGTGGTACGCATGGTGTGGTCCCAATAGCGTGCTGTTTGTGGGAAACAGGGGGCTAAGCATGCCGAGCATTCTCCAACCTCGGATTTCGACTCACGAGTTATTGACTGCAAGCACAAAGTCCTACTTCAATGCCAGTAAACTCTGTATTGGTCACGTGATATCTCAAAGGGAACCAGGGCGATGGACTCGGTAGCCATTCAGAGCCCTGATGATGAACTTGAAGCTTGATTCAATATTGCTCGTGCTGAAGGCTCATGTGACCTACATTAATAGTTTCTCAGGCATCATCGTTCGTCTCGCAACAGCCTTCTCCTTTGGTCACAGACTCCGGAATTCATCCGAGCGAGTCGTTGCGTCACTTGCGTGCACAAAGCCAAATATGAGAAAGCGATCGGCAAAACTCGGAACGGCCAAGTGGGAAGGCTACGACTTGGTGGCACTTGATACGATCAATTTTGAGTGTAGATGTCTCAGTCAACCACACGTTCCGACGGCCTGGTGGTCTAGGGGTATGATTCCTTCTTAGGGTGGCCGTGGTCTCACAGTCACGTGACTTCCACATGGAGGAGGTCCCGGGTTCAAATCCCGGCTAGGCCCTTTTTTTTTCTCAAGTTTTCACAAAACAAGTACACATCTTCAACACACTGTGAAAAGGTCATTGAATTTCTTTTCTCATTTTCTTCAAGCTCTTAGAATTTGTGTCATTTTGTACACTTCCTGTGACATCAGGCTCTTCAAAAACAATGTACAGTCTGCCAATATTTCATGATGATGCAGTGCAATATTGCTCACTCCAAAGCCAAATGTTGGCTAGAGTACTGAGTTGCAAACTGCAGTCAGTCCAAATGTTTAGTACTTTAGTGCCTATTGCTAGTGTCTCACACCCAGAAAGATGTGGCCACCAGACAAAAAAATCCACAGCTATATTATATTGGAAGTATGGAGTTGACTACACGGCTCATGGTCTGACCTTAGCCCTCCTGTAAGCTCTCAGGTGCTTAGCCACAGGCTGAGCCTATAGACACTGTCAAGGCCAGCAGGCCCATGGACAGAAAACTCAATTAATTGAACAAGAGAGTTCTGGGATATGGCAACTCTTAGCACAAATGGGCCAATTCATGACCTTTGCTGGTTGGCCCCCAGTAGTCAGGAAGTGAGAGTTGAGACTTTCCACACTTTTGCATAGAATGGTGGATCAATTGCTCTCAGTGCCTTTCTGAGACATCAGTTTAAGTTTTACCAGCCCACATCCCAATCAAGCTAGAGTCATATTATAGGTATGAAGAAGGTATGTGTACAGTTTATGGCACCCAAAACTTCTTTCAAATTACATATCAGGGTGGTAGACATTAAAACACTTGCGGCAATGTGAAACAATGCAAAGATGGTCAGTCAGGTGAGAGAAGTCAATGGCTGCTTCATCTGGGTATATAATGTGCTAATAATCTTGCGAAGAGTTTGATAATGCAAAAGGACCTGAGTTCTTCTACCCATGCATATTGGGTGCTAGCATTGTTAACCTGATCTTTGAAGAGCTCATAAAAATTTTCCAATGAGAATCTTAGTCACAATCCTAATGGCAAAGATTTCCATGAAGTATGTGAGATTCCGAGAAGATCAAAGAGTCTGCAAAGAACTCATCCAAGAGCACATATTTCACACAGTGGTGGCTGCTTTTTATCAGCTCATGTTCTATTGAGCAGGATTGTCATGCTATTGGTTGTCTTGGAAACATCTGGATCTCCCCTCACAGCATCCAGATTCAAGAACAAAGCAGATGGAAGCTTTGACAGTCAAAGGTGGTTATGCATCCATACAAATGTAAAGCTGCCTTGCTCTACTGATCTAATATCAACTGTCTCAATTATGAGACAATGAAGAACTCTCTTTCTTGCTGGGGCGCCGGCTGGAAAAAATGGACTTCAGGCCACTTCTGAGTGGCATATTGTTTATGTGCTGAGGACACTATCAGTCAACAATTCACTGACTTCAAGCTTGACTCTGCCAAGCTAGAAACTGTCCTGGAAGAGGTGCAAGTTGCAATGCATGAGGACAGTACTGGCACAGTTAAGTCATATCTATTCTTATCTCATAAGTCAGTTTCTGGGCTACTGTACCCTTTCCTCTCTCACAGTGTCCTGCCCAGAATGACTTATGAACATTCTGAAGAGCAGATGGCTGCATAGTTACTTTTTACAGATTGGTGTGAAGCTCATACCTACTTTATTACTTGGCTAACCATGTGATCAAACCTGCACTGGCATTTGAGACACATCAGGAAAACGCTGTTTGGCACTGTAGTGAGGACTTCACTATCAAAGTGTCCAAAGCTAGCGGCACACAGAGCTGCCCACTACATAGCACAAAAAGTTGCGGTAATAGCCTCAGAGCAGGGGCTCAACTTCTATTTCCATTATTGCTGCAGTGATTCATTTTTTAGTAGTATAATGATTCCTGTAACTGACTATAGCCATTCAAAAAGCTTAGCACAAGAATGACCAATACTACTTTGCATGGGCACTTGGAGTGATGCATAACTCTTGAAGTCTGCCAACACTGGTCCTAAACTAATGGCACTATTGGTTTATTGCCACGTTGTTGCACTTTACCCTCTCTCTCTCATCCTCAGCTCTGTCCTGCAACAATGAGCAAGTGATATGGTACAAGCAAAGTAAGTGTTCTGGGGGTGAAGATGGGCCCCATCACTAATTACTCTTAGCGTGATGCACTAGTGCAGCCATACAGCTGTTCATTGTCGCTGTGATGTGATGAAGCAATTGTGCAGTCACAGCAGGTATGGGAGTCTGTGCAGCACTGGCAAAGAGGTGAAGAAGGAGTGGCAGACACTAGCTGGGCAGTCATGTGAAATGGGCATTTAGTTGTTTAGTGGAAGTGCCAGGCTGACAGACAAGTTGGCAGGTGCAATGTCTGGTGTTCTGTATGGTATGCGCTACTGCTTGAGTGACATGAGTGCACATGTCATCAAACGGCAAGCATGGATGCCTACAATAGGCTTCGTTGGGTGATGAAGATAGGCTTGTGAATGGCAACAACTGGGCCTCTAGGCTATTGCCTCGATGTCATCCAATCAGCACAAGCCCGTACCAATAGACAATTTGAATGAACTTTGCCTCCTGCGATGGCATGTCCAAGTCCAACATGTTCAGCGTCAGCTTTTATATGCTGCAGATGGTGAGTATCAGCTACTCAGGCACGTACCTGCATGC
>NW_006767630.1:433750-451470 GCF_000300595.1 Phanerochaete carnosa HHB-10118-sp | reverse complement strand
TACGAAGGGACTCAACCAGTACGGGAAGGACTGAGTGAAAGTGTCCAACAATTTGTCAATCAAATGAGTCGAGTATGTGAGGACACTAGTGCAGCTATTGGACTAGCACAGGAGTCGATGAAACACTTCTACGATAGAAAAAGGAAGAACGGACCAGAGTACAAGGTCGGAGACAAAGTTTGGTTAGAAGGGATCAATATTCAGACCGATAAGCCAATGAAGAAACTGGATGATAAGCGGTATGGACCATTCAAAGTCAAACGCAAAGTTGGCGCTGCAGCCCATGAGTTAGAACTCCCGCGTCAATGGAAACAACACCCTGTTTTCAATGAAAGTCTTCTCAGTCCCTTCGTAGAACCTACATACCCGTCACAACAGCACGCACCCATAATCCCAGACCTCGTAAATGGCGAGGAAGAATGGGAAGTAGAAGAGATTCTTGATTCACACCATGACCGAAATGGAAATCTTGAGTACCAAGTCCTTTGAAAGAATAGCCCTCATGGCAATCGCCGTACTTGGGAATCACGAGCAAACTTGACCAATTGTCAAGAACTGCTCCAAGATTTCCATACGAGACGTCCAGATAAACCCGCGCCCATGACGATCTGTATTCCCCCTCTTCTGACACGACCTGTTCACATGCTCACATGCGATACCACTCTCCTGGTGCAACGAATGGGAGGAATTCTCCCGAAACGTGGGTCAGAAGAAGCCGTCGGTCTCGATCTTTACTCCGCTGAAAGCGTTAAGATACCGGCACAAAGTCGCAAGATTGTCAGCACTGGCATAGCAATGCGTGCCCCACATGGGACTTATGCCCGAATCGCACCACGGAGCAGATTAGCGGTTAAAGGGATTGACACTGGTGCTGGGGTCGTTGACTGAGACTACACTGGAGAAGTACGTGTGGTAATGATCAATACCACCAATCAACCATTCCAGGTACGCGCCAGTGATCGGATCGCTCAAGTCGTCTTGGAATGCATTGCATCATGCGATATCGAGGAGGTGTCGAGTTTAACGGAAACTCAGCGTGGTACGGAAGGTTTTGGATCCACTGGTAAATAATCGTGAGGACACAATTCTAAAGGAGGGGGGGGGGGGGTAATGTCATGAATATTACATACTCCGGATGGTTCTCCCGGATTCTACAGTATTCTTTCACTTTCTATACACCTCCGTATATTCGTAGGATATTCCAGATATTCAGTCTGACATGTATATAAGGAGCTTGTACTGCTCAATAACAAGCCAGACTCGAGCTGGTCTTTACTCACTTACATTCCTCTCGTCTGTCTCCTCAGCTGTGTCATATCTCAGTCCAGTTGGATTGTTTGTTGCTGACACCCATCCTCAGCCATCTAGAACAGACAGAGAGACGCACGTCACGCATTTCTCATCAGGGTCTCATATCGAGCCCATATACCTGGCGAGTGTGCCGTCTTGTCAACGGCTTATAGAAGGCTTATAGCCATCTTATTTCTAGATCAACCGTGAGACCGAACCGTTGTTCAATGCAAGCGGGGAGGTGCGTTCTTCGTCTGTGTCTCCTACCGAGCACACATATTCGGTGAATATGCTATCTTGTCGACAGTTGGCAAAAGGCTTATACTCGTTTCATTTTAGATCGACCACGAGACTGAACCATCGTCCTCTACCCACGGGGAGATGTGCTCCTTGCCGGTCTCTCCTATCGAGTGCGAATACCCGGTAAGTATGCTGTCTCGTCGACAGCTGGCAAAAGACTCATCTGTTTCATTTCTAGACCGATTACGAGACTGAACCGTCGTCCAGCACGAACAGGAAGGTGTGCTCTTCGTCGGTGTCTCCTCCTGAGCAAATATACCCGGTGAGTATGCTGTCTTGTTGATGGTTGGCAAAAGGCTCATAACCATTTTATTTCTAGACCGCTCGCGAGACCGAACCGTCGTCCAGTATGGGCGGGAAGATACACTCCTCATTGGTGTCTCCTACTGAGCAAATATACCCGGTGAGTGTGCTGTCTTGTTGACGGTTGACGGTTGGCAAACGGCTTATCCCCGCTTCCCCAAAACTTCGTGAAGGGGCTGCTGAGCTTCATCCGCAATGTATTTACTCTTTTCTTTGAAATCTTGGACTGTATGTCATTGTGAACTCTTATAATAACACTAGACTCCTTGATAACAGTGTACAATCACTTATTTTTTGTGTTTATGCAATGTAGTGTCCTTGCTTTAAACAAAAATGCCGGCTGAAGTACTTCACAGACTACAGCTAGTCCGGTGGGTTCGCGCCCACGCCTGAGGGCACACCTCGCACAACCCAATTCTGCGATGCCACAGCAAATTGCGTCATTAATCGTGATGCATGTCGCGCAGAATTTTCGAGCACCCAATTCGAGAAGCAAGTTTTGGAGAACGCGTCGCTCAATTGACACAGCACCACTGTCTTGTAAAAATACATGCTCTTGTGTTTCCAAGTTATGCTACTTGCGCACTTACATTTCTTTGATAAATCATATTCCTTCGGTAGTTTCAGTTTCATAGCACAAGCTTGAGCAAATCACTCATAACACCCATTGCAGTGACAGCGGCACCGGCGCCTGCGCCCTGAACGATGAGGGGACGTGGGCTATATCGCTCAGTGTGGAACATAACGATGTTGTCCGAGCCGCCAAGGGATGTCGCAAAAGGGTGTGTCGTGGGGTACCTACATAAAATGTCAGCTTCACGCCAAACCTGAGTGAACTCGTACTTCTCGAGATCCGCCTTGACAATACCGTTCTCGACATCGACCACGCCCACGAATCGGAGGACAGACCCTTCTGCACGCGCCTCCTCGCGCAGCTTCTCGAACTCGACGTCGAACTCGGGCAGGCGGTCAACGAACTCCGCGCCTGAGGAAACGGATCCGAGGGCTTGTGGGACGAGCGAGCGCGTCTGGACGGACGTGTAGCCTTCAGGGAGCGCGTTCTGCAAAGAGGGGATGCTCCGCGCGAGGATTGCCAGCTTGCGCGCGACGTCTGCACCGTTTAGGTCGTCTGCAGGGTGGGGTTCCTAGTCCGACGCTGGTCTTCGTGCGGGCGAAGGGAGCGAGAGCAAGGAGACTTACAGTATAGCCCTTCTCACGCGCAACACGCACGACAGACGAGAACGCGGGCCCTCCTGGGTTCGCAGTAGAGAAGTTGTTGAAGATATAGCTCATCGTGCCCGAGAACACGCCCTCGATCTTCTTGACCTATGCGGGACTGTCAAACCGTATCTTTCGACGTGCGATAACGCGGCATACCTTATCGCCAGTCGCCACCAGATCTTTCAGCGTCTGCACAACAGGCAGGCCCGCACCCACAGTCGACTCGTTCAGCCACCGCGCGCCGGTCTCGCGACTTGCCCTCAGGATCGCGTCGTACAGCTGCTGGTTGGCAGAAAACGCCTTCTTGTTCGGCGTCACGACGTGCACGCCGCGCTTCAGGAACTCTGGGTACAGCTCTGCGACGTCCTGCGACGAGGTGTTGTCGACGAGCACGGCAGCCTCGAGCTTCGCAAGCTGCTCAGCGAGAACGGGCAGGTTGGGTGTGGCGGACGACGCGGAGAGCGCGGACGCCCACGAGCCTGCGTTCACTCCCAGACCGTCTGCAGCGAACAGCGTGTATCTGGACGACGTTAGAGACACGAGTCTGAACGGGTTGGGTGCTTGAATGGCGAGCAGCTGCGAGATGAGCTCGGAGCCGACCAGGCCCACGCCGACGATAGCGACAGAGAGGGTTGGTTTGGGGGGCATCGTGGTGCAGAGCAAGGGGCGATATCAAGTAGATAAGACGCAGCTATCGGATGGTAGGCGGGCTCACAAGGGCTGTACAAGGCTTAGGCGGAGTCAGGACACACGAAGTGGCAGATAGGCTATTGGCGCCCATTCGCGAGAGAGTTTTACCCCGCATTGCTGCCAATTTTGTCTCAAATGCCACTGTAGGAAGTAGTCTGAACTGATCTACAGTGACCGACAAAAATAGCGCGCGTGACTACAAAGGGGTGTCGAGTTTGCTCAATAGCTTGCTAATGGCTAGTACTACTGGTACAACTTGTACATTTATTGTATAACACTATGCTAAGGCTATATTTTGAGCTATATAAATCTCCCAGCCACACAGGCACTGGAAGGCTATTGTTGCTTTCCTCAGAATTTGTTCCAATTTTGATCTGACTATCTCTCTACAAATACAGGTGAGAAAAATGCAATCTTATTCATGGACAATCTGTACATGTGTGGTATGCTACTATTAATTTTATATTTGATATGCTGTATGCCTCACTAAGTTATAGGCTATGTCACACTAGTGGCTCACATTCTTACTGTATAGTCATGGGGTACATCAAGAACAGCCAGACTAGTAGCCTGCTATTATACATTTTTTATTTTGTACTAGTTCTATCTAGGTCATATACAGCAGAACAAGTCTGTACAAGCTTTCAGCATTATACTCCTGATTTGTAAATCATGTAGCATAGAGTAGCCAATATAGTTAGGCTTGTCATTGGCTGATTAGGAGGGAGGTTGTACTGTAAAATTTATATGTTAATCTATGCATAGGGTCACTATTATTCATAGATAAGAAAGATTTATTATACCACTCCTTGCAGAGTTAAGAATATTTCAAAAAAGAGGCATATTTCAAGTAAAATAATAACAGTGCTACAGTATCCACACAGTTTGGCAATTTGTATAGCTCAAAATATAGCCTTGTTAAGGTATTATACAATAAATATGGAGCTTGTATCGGTAGTACTAGTTGTCAGGAAGCTATCAAGCAAATTCGACACCCCTTCGTAGTCATGCGCACTACTTTTGTCAGTCACTGTACCCTCTCTACTTTGGGCAAACGAAGGAGAGAAATGGTGGAGAACTGGCCAGAACGGTCCAAAACGCAGTAACACTGGAAAGCCTTCGGTTTTTCTCAGGTGAAAACTGGAGAAATTTAGGTCCTTTTTTTGACCTGTAGAGCGCGACAGTGCCAACAGCAAGCATTCATGCCCGGCTTACCAGATCGGGACGCTGGCTGAGGTCATGTCTGGGCACACTGGTTCAAGGTCAGAAGAAACTCTAGCTTGGTTACCCCCTTGTCTTGACTTAGCTCTGTGACATCCTTCACATCCCAGGCAACTCAGACGCAAAGTTGTATATTTGCTGCGGGTTACTGGGTTTGAGAGCGATAGATGTGATGGGGAAGGCGTTGCAATGTGCGCTTTCGAGTACTTGGCCACACAATGCATGTATTTTGAGTATATGTCAGGGCTCAGACTGATATGATGAAAGCCTACACCGAAGAGTATGAAGATGTGAACGTATGGAATTACCGAGAGGTAGATACAGAGAGCAGCGTGCGATGCGGAGGCATGTAGGCTAATATAGTGTACAATGGATTTCGTGTTGAGGCTTGCAATACATGACGACTTGTTATGTTTGTATTGGCACGACTTTTGCAACAAGATGCACGCGCGACTCACGTATGATCACGTCCAAGCGCTTGTTCTTGTGCGCGATTCGATGCCTCAGGGCTTGCGGTCGCCATGAACAGCCTCCCGAATCTCTTTCGAACCTAACCGCGCGTCGGTTTGACCGCTCGTCAAGCCAGCGCCCTGCTCTTCAGTCTCTGCACAATGTCCTTGTCAGCGCATTCTCGTCAGGCGGCAGTGCTGATGACACTCACTGTATATTGATGCAGGCTGGTTCTCGGTCTTGCTCTGCTTGCCTGCAACGTACATGTATCCCAAGGTTGCAAGGCTACCACCGACAGCGCACATAGCCTGCAGAGGAGCGTTCAGCACTTGGCTCTCGGAACATCCGTAACGTCTATACGCACCAGAGGCTTGCTGTTCGCGAGAGAGCTCATGATGCTGTGGTGAACTAGGTGATCAAAGACGTGTGTAAGATGGTGAGAAAGTGTGTATATGAGGTATGTGAGTTTGTGGATCGTGTATGAAGATATGGGTGATCTCGTCAAGGTATATGTAGCGTGCTCCAGCGTCTGTAATCCCGTTGAGCCGCCTTGGCTAACGTCGGGATCAGTGACGTCATGGTATCTTCGGGCTCGCTTCGGCCTCAGACGACCTTCGAAATACGTATTTTATATTGCAGGAGACTGAGGTTTGGTGGGGTAGAAGATCTCCGCGAACCACAAGACGGGAGCGCGAGATAACAGTGAAAGCAAACGCGAGGCTTCTAGGCTCACTTACCTTTAGCTGCACTTTGAGAGCAGTAAAATAGCAAGTGCGATGTGATTAAGTCTCGGGCCACTAGGCCTTGGGTCTTAAGCCTCAGTATTGGCGAGAGTGACAGTGATATATTATACTCAAGGCTGTCAGAGTGTACGTTCGATAAGATCGCCTTGTTCCTCCCACTGTGATACACTCAAACCCGCTGGCAGTGCGAGGTTTCACGAGTTGCTTCCAGACATATCTCCGGGAATGCAGATTCTACATCACATCGCTCGAGAAAGAATGCAGAGTCACACAGCGGACTTGCGAGTTTCCGGGCCAGATTGAGCTTTTGGGTTCTCATCAACCTTTTTGTCCGGTGTCCCTGCGCGGAGGGGTCAGCGTCAGTAGACCGGAAATAGAGTCTGCATATGCTCACCTGGTTTTGCTTGGTCATTCCTAGCTGCTTTCACGGACTCCGAGCCCTTGGTGCCATACCAAAGAACGCCAGCGGTCACAATTGCGCCGGCGGTGTACAGCATCTGCGCCATAGGCGGCTATGGTTAGCGGTGCGCCAAACACAAGATCCGTTGCTGCGCACCATACGCTGCTGGTTTGCCGCGGTGTGTGGTCGGTTCATGCTGGTCGACTGTGCTTAGAATGATTCGTAGGTCGTATAGTACAATGTCAAGATAGTCGAGGACAGACCGCAACGAAGTCCTAAGCACCCGTCAAGTTGAACGCACGGCTAGACGGCAGCGTGACGACACGAATGACCTCACTGTGGGCCAGTGTAGAGGCACGAGAGCCCCGCGGATGACGTCGATGTCTGCAGGGCGCGTGAACATCATTGCATCATTGCGCCACAAAGTCTCTGACAAAGCCCGAGCTCTTCGCCGGACGAGGTAAGCGGCGGGCGACGGCGACGGCAGCGTCGGCTTGAGGGCGTCCAGCTGTCTGATCCGTCAAGCAGGCCTTTCATAAACGAATCTTTCGTCAGTATGGGCTCGAGCGGTCTGATCTGGCTGGAGCCAGTCAGTTTTGGTACAAGCCGTCCAGTTCGGCCTGAGTCGTTGAACCTTAGCCTGCCGATGTCCAGGCAGTAAGGGCGTGCTATTATGCTGTACAAGTTACGCCGATCGCTCTGTTAGAGCCTACAAGAAGATAGTTGACATATTCTTGTAGGTTGGATGTGTCGCGTAGTATACGTCGGAATCGTCGTCAATCTCTTATGCTCGTTGGGGCCGCCGCTCGTATCCGACGTCTTTGTATCGCCTCGGCGGGGCCAACAGCGCCTAACAAGGCCGGCCATCGTCATATTAAATATATTGTATACGCAGTAAAGCTCTTTTAGGTGTTCATAAGCATAGGATTGCCTTGCTACTCCTAGCTCGGTTTAACACAATCTAAGGCCTGACTCACAACTCCGGCAGACTGTTAGCTCTCCAAGCTGGGATAAAGCTAGAGCGTTCGAGTCAAATTGCGTTTGCGTAACGCGGCTAGACGACCAGTAGAAGATGGGATGCGAGTGGCTACTAGCCTTCCGCAAGAGGCTATTCGCATGTAAGAGAACGTGCGCCAGCCTCGGGGCAACATGCTATGGTTAGCACTCAATCAGTTGTAGTGCGACTTGCGAAACAGGGTGCATACGAAAGTGAGCCCTGAAAACCAAATAATTGCCGAGGGAGCATGTCGACCGACGGGAACGGCCTCGCGTGGGCAAATTATGTACAACTTACAGCATCGTAGGCAGGGTACGGCCAAGGTGAGGCGACAAAGCAATCCAGCCGCCCGAAGGACCGTCCCGTCGTTCGGCTCATTGATCACCTCGTGTCTCATGCCTGGGCCTGGCGCGCTATCCACGTTTTTAATGACATCGCCGGGGCTCACCAGGGACATTGGTTTGCCGTTACGTTCCCTGGACATTCATGTAACTGCCCATGAAAGTTACCAGTAGAAGCGGCAGCCAAGGTCACCGCTGCCTCGGCGCTGCGGAGTAATAAGCAAACTGGGCTGAACTAATTCATCAGCATGAGACGCCATATAGCTGTGCTAGTTTCTCCCTCCCTCTGTTGAATGGGTACCGCAGAGGCTGCAGCTTGCAGGCTTGCACCGAAGCGCTTTGAGCACGGACACGAGCAAAAGGAGATTAGAGAAAATACAGATACCCAGTTAAGGTTAGGCCGATACGTCTGGTGGCGTTAACATAATTTGTATTGCAAGCAGCCCTTCCGCTGTACATCCACCGCAAGATAGATGCCGATTTCAGTGCATTGAATCGAAGGTCGTCGTACATACTGATCCGTTTAGTGGGTAGAATAATTTAGACATCATGTCCGGAGCCGTGCATACCGAGCAATATCGGACAAGGAGCATATGACCGCGCAAAAGCCGAAAGGTGTGTGTCCCTGGACAGGAGCTGGACGGATTTTGCTATGGGAGGTATGGTATACATACGTCGACCATGCTATGCATTAGGGACGCCACTAATATCCCCTGCGCTCATACGTGGAGGCTTGCCGCTCGTGGGCTATCCAGGGCGAGTTGATATCGCTGAGCGTAGAGCGATGCTGCCTGGAAGTAAGCATGTCGTCGACATGGTGTACCATGCTTCAGCGCTCAGCCGCTATCCTAGGAGCGAACACAGCGGAACAAAGTGTCAAGCGTATCAAAACCCGATCAAGTGTTGCCGATGCTTTGCTGACTGTTGTGCAGTCCCATGCCGGTTGAGCATCCCGATGCGAGATAAGTTGTAGCCTCTCGAGGACCGGAGCTTGGGGACTGACCAGGCCACTGTTATGTTACTCGTCAAGTATTATAATCAAAGTTATTAGAAAGAAGTGTACATGAATAAGCAATCGTAAAGCTTCGCAATTGAAAGGCCATAACGAGCGCTAGGTAATTGCCGATTGCCCCCTTTTTTGGAAGAGCGACCAAACAATGGCACCGCCGCCGTCGCTCGCAGCTTTGTTCTGTACTTCCACCTCGACGCCCTACACCCCGTCCCTAGACAACCTTCAGGTACGCCAGCATAACGACTAATGAGAGACGTAGTGCTAACTTCGCTTGTGTCTTGCTTGTGTCTTGCATCTCTTGTCGTCTGCAATGTCTGTCGGGCTCGTGCCAACCTGACCTCACCGCCACGACGACCTCGCGCGATCCCTGCGATCTCTCTCGATTGCTATCCATCGACTACGCGCGAGGCAGTTTCGTTGCCACTCAGTCTCTACATACGTCAGCATGGCCCTCAAGCGCATTAACAAGGTTGGTGTTGTCGTTATCTCGTCATGTTCCATGAGTGGCGTTTCGGCTGTGTAGAGAGGGCGGTTGAGGGGATGCTACCGGGTATTCTAGAGAGGTCGGCGTTCTGAGTGCGGGGGATGAGTAGCTCCTCTTTGAGGGCGCCCATCTCTGTCCTCAGAGGCGCTACTTGCCATCGATGCTGCATGTCTCGGGTCTTAGCCTGGATAGTCAGCTCGCAGACTGGGAAGCACACTGACACGGCACCCTGTGATCTGCAATCGATGACCCAAGTCTATTGCTTCACTTTCTCTGTATGTGGGCTCTAGATGCTGGGCACACGACCCCAGGAAAGGCTATGTTTATGCCTTCTCATTATCGTGTGCACGTCTAGCGCTGCTCATACAAGCTTTGGAGTATCCGCGAATTATGCTGACTCATCTCCGTCCTAATAGGAACTCATTGACCTCGGCCGGGACCCTCCCTCATCCTGCTCCGCCGGCCCTACTGGCGACAACATGTTCCAGTGGCAAGCAACTATTATGGGCCCCGTAAGTCAGATTTCGCTGTGCCACAAATTGCTATGGCTCAACCTCATACTTGCTTTCCTTCCGTTGACTTCCATTGCTCCTGTCAACTGCGCTGCACTGCTTCTGTCATGAATTTCAAAGGGCGACTCACCTTATGCGGGCGGCGTCTTTTTCCTCTCCATCACCTTCCCCACCGACTATCCCTTCAAGCCTCCCAAGGTCTCGTTCACGACGAAGATCTACCACCCGAACATCAACGCGAATGGCTCAATCTGTTTGGACATTCTGAGAGATCAATGGAGTCCAGCGTTGACTATCTCGAAAGGTACGCTCCCCACGCCGTTGCACTCCGACTGTAAATAGACCGATACCCATACTCCTTACAGTTCTACTTTCGATTTGCTCAATGCTTACCGACCCGAACCCTGATGATCCTCTTGTCCCCGACATTGCGCACCTATACAAGACGGACCGTGCGCGGTACGAGGCGACAGCGCGCGAGTGGACTCGCAAGTATGCTATGTAGTCTACTTTCGCTCGCATCCGGATGCTATGCCTCTGCGTGAGTTGGGGTGAATGTGTTAGCTGCTGGAGGACCGTTGGGGGGATGAAGTGAATGGATGGTGTATGATTTCGCGTGTCGACTGCATCTCTCGAACCCCAGTACAACTCAGCTTTCTTCTCGTACTATGTTTAATACATCATCGAAGCCGGATACAACCTGGAGGGTGGTTCGTCTGAGACTGCAGATCCTTGCAACACACCGTCTGTCTTCACTTCGGGATTCACAGCTGCATGTATGAAGTGAGGCATTTGCCAGGCCGTTTTTCTTGGAATACATCGAGACGTCCATGTTGGCTGGCCGAAAATCTCGCAGCGGAGCTTCAATTGATGGGCTGCAAAAATTCAATTATGGCACGTCGGTTTCCAAGTGCCATTACCATACTCCGAGAGATAAAATTCGATGAAACGGTGGCAGTTGGGTTACGAAAGGTTTGACGTGAGAAATTTTAGACGGTGATTGCAGTGTTGACTCCGAGCACATACAGTATATAGCCTCGACGGAGATGCAGCCAAAGCGGACATCGAACGGTCCATGCGGCCATTAAATGAGCAAGGCTTCCTGCCAGTGCTCCTAAGGTGAGCGTTCGATTCACATCACGATGCGGCCTCGCAAGAATAAAGCTGTTAGCTGCAATTGCGGCTGCGCACCTGGTGCGAGGACACGTAAGTACTAGAAGCTGAGGCTTATGCATCTAGTGATTTTGCGGTGAGTAGGTAGAGCACATACATGCAGTGAACCTCGCTCAATGTCCATCAGTATCGTTCCGAACTCAAGCTTCGACCAACTGGAGTCTGATCCACCATGAGCCAGCAAAGAGCAGCGAATACTGCGAAGACTGAAGCCGTGAAAATAGTTATATTCGATCCAGAACGCTACCCGGCCTATCCTGGAGAAGCCTTCAACAATCGCTACGTAGTTCAACGCAAGCTCGGGAACGGTCATCATTCTGACGCATGGCTCGTGGGGGATCGCGCATTTGCAGAAGCCGAAAACAGTAGTTCGATGCCAGGGTGCGTGTCTCCTCACTAGAATCCTCCTAAGTGGCGTACAACCAACGATCATGTAGGTTTGGAGCCAAATACCTGGCCGTGAAAGTACTGACTACAAGCGCCACCCTGCACTTGTCCACTGGTCAGATCCGCGAATACGACCTTCTGAACCTCATCCGTTCGCAGGCCCCAGAACAGTCATGGGGCCTGCCCATTCTTCTCGACGACTTTGTGCTCGCCGGCCCCAATGGTCCGCACCGATGTTTCGTAATGCACGTCTTCGGAGGCAGCATTAGCCAATTGCGAAGGGCAGCACCCAACAAGGCACTACCGGTGTACATCGTCAAGAATGTCATCGCGCAGCTGCTGGATTGTCTCAAGCAACTACACAATCTAGGGATTATACATGCGGGTGAGCGTTGAGAGCCGCCGTGGGATCTTATTGCTGTTGTCATGCAGTAAAACATATGCTGACACTTGGCGCTCTCGCATCATAGGAATAAAACCGGAGAATATTCTCATCAACTCTGTCAAGGGCGATGAAGAGATTGAACAGTACTTGGAGGAGAGTCCTTCGGACGTCGAGGGTCTGTTCGAGCTCCCTTTGCCTGACCCGCAGGCCGACTCGGACGATTCAGATGACGAGAACCCGGACACAGCACAGCCAACCCTTGGCAGTGCCACTGACCGCAGCGGGGCAGAGGGACGCGTCATACGGCATCCATACTTGCGCACTCAGCCGCTGCCCCTGCCATTGTCATGGGATTGCGCTCCCAAGGAGGCCGAGCTTCTCACAATCACGCTCGCAGACTTCGGAAAATGTGCGTAGTAACAGCCGACGCCGCGCCACGCGAAGCCCGGTGCTGACCTATCTTTCTGATATTACAGCGCAACAGGCTGGCGCACAGCCAACGCTCCGCCATTTCGCCCCCATCGCGTTGCGCTCCCCCGAGGAGATTATAAGCTCGTATTTTGGGCCCAAGGTGGACATCTGGGCTATTGGATGTATCGTACGTCTTCATGCTCCGTGGTGACCTTGTTCACAGTTCTGACGCGAATGGGATATGGCAAGACTTTTGAGCTTCTGACAGGCCGCTGGCTCTTCCATCCGGAGGCTGGCGATTCGTGGACGCTAGACGACGACCACTTGGCAAAGATGCTCGAGCTGACGGGCGACACGTTCTCTCCGCAAATGCTCGAGTTCTCATTGGACGCGGAACACTTTTTTGACGACGATGGTCGGTCCCTCGCGCTTCCCGTTTCCGTACATGTGCCCCGGCCGCTCATTTCATATGCTCTCTGACAGGAAATCTTCAACGGATCCAGGAGCTCATGCCCGTCCCGCTGGAA
This sequence comes from Phanerochaete carnosa HHB-10118-sp, assembly GCF_000300595.1. Taxonomy (NCBI): domain Eukaryota; kingdom Fungi; phylum Basidiomycota; class Agaricomycetes; order Polyporales; family Phanerochaetaceae; genus Phanerochaete; species Phanerochaete carnosa. The sequence continues at coordinate 438,623 of NW_006767630.1, read as the reverse complement.
CAAGCTATCTCCGTCTACGACGTTGTGCCACAGGAAGAGCTGAAGCCTGCTACCGACTTCATCAGGGCGTGCCTAAGGCTAGACCCCCTCAAAAGGCCCGGCGCAGGCGAACTAGAGATGCACCCGTGGCTTGCCCAAGCATTCTCCTGCTAAGGTTCGGCTGGGTCCCGCTAGGAATGGCTTCAACAGCCCATGTTCGCCATGCATTCCGGGGCTTGTTAATTTGAATAAGCGTGGAAAACGTTTTCCCCCCATTCTTCTATTCTTGACATTCTTTCATGACGAACTTCACGCATGACCTTTGGCAGCTTATTTACGTAGGTTAACGGACACCCTGTTATGTGTAGATTCATATCATTCATAGACACATAGACGATGGATGGAGCGGTCTAGAGACAAATGAGGGTGTTCCGGTCAACGGAGGAACCTAGTCTCGGTCGATACTAGAAGCGGCCTTCTCCGCGGCCCTCAGTGCTTTTTGGAACCCCTGCAACAGCAGTTCACGGTGTTCCATACCGACGCTCACACGTACTAGGCCCTCCTCGACACCATAGCCCGCCGCCCAGTCGAGCTCCAGGTAGTGGCCCAGGATGGTATACGGACACGCCAGGGTAAAGTTTGTTCCGAGACTCGGACCTTTGAAGAATGGCATGGCGTCGAAAAATGCGCGGCTCGCTTGTGGATGACGAAAGGTGACGCTGAAGAGTCCGCCGTAGCCGGCACCCGACACCCGGCACTTCTCGTAATGCCGTGACGTGGTGTACTTGGGATAGAAGACTTCCTTGACCGTCTCCGGGTGCGCACAGAGGAAGTCACAGACCGCCTCGGTGTTGTCGTCGATGGTGCGCGCGCGTCGGCGAAAGTCGCGCGAGTTACGCTCCATGTAGATGGCGTCCTGCCCAAAGTAGGAATCTTCGTATGTCTGAGAAAGGTGTGCTTTCAGGACGTCATAATGTCTGCTCTTGGGGTTGAGGACAAGGCTGGATCGATGTGAGCGATTGTAGCCGAAGTAATGCTGCGGACATACCTGCCACCCATGACATTCGCATCTCCACTGAATACCTTTGATAAGCTGCTGACCACGACGTCGGCGTGTGGGAGTACTTCTACGTTCGCGAAGTTGCCGAGAGTCTCATCGACGACAATCAAGAAGTTGTACTTGTCTGCGAGCGCACGCAGACGGGGTAGATCGGCAGATCGAAGTAGAGGGTTCGAGGGAAACTCCGTGAACAAAGCCAGGGCCGGTGGCACACCAGGGTTTTCTGCATGCTCCCTCGCGAGTTGCGACTCGAGCTCATCGATGTCCTTGTCCAAGCCATGCCCGAAAAAGTGGCACCCTGGTCCCCACTTCTGAAGTACCTTAAGGGTGTCTGTGTACGGAAAGCTGAGATGATATTAGCTTCGCCGTCGGTATGCCCTGTTGTTACATGTACTGACCCGAAGCATATACTCTTAGCTAACGGCATGGCTCCAAGAGCTAGCTGATGTGCACTGAAGATGGCAGACATGCCCGTAGGGTATAGGAACACGTCTTCTTCGCTGACTTCCATCACACCACGGGTACTGGGACCGAGCTCGGCGGACTGCTCGCCAGCCTGCAACCAGTGGTTGGGGGTATCATGGACGAGAACACCAGCGATACGACGACGCATGGCTCGCTTGGCAAAGGATGCCGCCTCGACTGGCAGATTACGACCATAACGCTCCTCGAGGTAGGTAGCATGGTCTGCGTCAAACGTCTCTGTGATAGATTCTGGAGGTGGGGACGTAGACTGAGGTGAATACGAGAAGCTCGCTTGCTTCGCATAATGGCGATTGCTCGCATTGCGTTTCGTAAACATCGGTGGAGGCGGGATCTTTGGAGAGCTAGGCTTTAACTCATCAGGCAGCATCGATAGACAGTGTGCGGCCAGACGGCTGGAAATGCCCAGGCCGGCGTGCTGCCAGAACTGCTTGGCGAGAGGGAAAGCATCGGCGGGGAAGAGTACAATGTGTAGTTCCATGCTGGTAGCCGTTGAAGCTGAAGCGTTCTCTGGTGATATGAGGAATTGCACGAGACGTACAGGAACAGCAGGGCCTTGTTGAGAAGACCGATGAACCATGAAGTCTCGGCATGCCTCTGCTATCCTGAGCGTGGGAAAAAGCATCGCCTGCTCTCCGTTTACACCGAACTTCTGTTCACATATCCCGGCCAGCTAGTCGCTGCATCAGTGGTTGCTGCCCGCAGGACATCCTCCAGCGCTCACCTTCCGGATAGTTAGATGAATGAAGAACCGTGGATATCCTGATACCATAGTGTCTATCACCCGCTTATCGCCCTCTTCGTAGCCAATATTATCCTCCCATGTTGGCAGCGAGACGGAGATTGCATGGGCTTCGAGCGCGGGGACGGCTGCACCGAGTGCAATCTGCTCCTGGATCGCGACACAGCTCATCCCGAACTTCCCAAACTAGATTAGATGGTTGGTGTGGACCTCTGTGGGCTTAAGGGGGTGAGCTGGGGAGTGTACTCGGCAAGTCTGACACTTTGCGATGTGATGGGGAGGGCTCAAAGAGGACCGCCCACCGAGTCACTCAATCTGATCTTCCAAAATGGAAATAAGGAGATAACGCTTTGCTTGCCGATAAGATACAGTAAGCCGATCACTCAATAATTCTGCTCACTAATGCAAGGCCTGCAATCTTCGCTTTGTCCTTCCATCTGGATTCCTTCTTGCCCCCGCACTCTCCGTAAGATAGTCTCTTGGGTGTGCTCCTACCTCATGCTAACGTTATAGTCTCACAAGATATGGAGTTTACCCCAGGTCCAGCCATCCACAAAGTGCTTTGCGCAGACTGTGGTACACCGATCGTTCCAAACTCGGCAAATCTTTGCGTAGCATGCTTGAGAAACACAGTAGACATCACAGAAGGTATTCCAAAGCAAGGTGCGTAGCTTCATGCTTGATCCTCATTTACATTCCTTATATCCTTGCAGCATCTGTGTCGTTTTGCAGGAACTGCGAACGCTTTCTCTCACCGCCCGCAAGCTGGGCACTAGCACGACCTGAGTCCCAGGAACTTCTCGCAATCTGCTTGAAGAAGCTTAAGGGCCTCAACAAGGTCCGGCTTACCGATGCGCATTTCATCTGGACGGAACCACACTCGAAGCGACTTCGTGTCTCGCTAACCATCCAAAAAGAAGTCCTCACGGCCACAATCCTCGAGCAAATATTTGAGATCGAGTACCTCGTTCAGCACGGCCAGTGCCCAGATTGTGCAAAGCTTGCGGCGAAAAACACGTGGAAAGCTTTGGTGCAAGTCCGTCAGAAAGTGCCGCACAAGCGTACTTTCCTCTTCCTCGAGCAGCTCATTCTCAAGCACGGAGCGCAGAAAGATACGATTTCTGTCAAGGAGGTTCGCGATGGACTGGACTTCTTTTATAGCTCGAGAAGTCACGCGATCAAGATGGTGGAATTTTTGGGCGGCGTCGTACCTATCAGGTAAGCCTACTTGATACTCTTCAGACGGCTGCAGATTGATGTCAATATAGATCGAAAGCCTCGGAGCAGCTCTTGTCAGCAGATACACACTCCCATACTGCAAACTTCAAGTACACGTATTCCGTAGAGATCATTCCAATATGCAAGGACGACCTCGTCTGCATACCATTAAAACTTGCCAAGCAGATGGCGAATATCAACCCCTTGACCCTCTGCTCGCGGGTGGGTAACACTCTCCACCTTCTCGACCCATCTACCCTACAGGCCTGTGAGATCACTGCGCCGATATATTGGCGGGCACCGTTCGAGTCGCTCACCAGTGTAACCGACCTCGTCGAATTTACCGTGTTAGACATCGAGCCGACTGGTAACTCGCGGGGAAAGAATGTCGCTGCCGATGCACAGGTCGCACTTTCAGGAGCATTCAAGTCCTCGCACCCACACGGCAAAGATGACGGCATGATGGACTACGAAAACTCGTCGCTAGCAAACCAGATTTTCCACACGCGAACGCATCTAGGCGGTATCCTCCAGCCAGGTGATATCGCGATGGGCTACTTCCTTTCCAACTCGAACTTCAACTCGGATGACTTCGCGTCGCTGCCGTCGCATCGCGTGCCGGACGTCATACTCGTCAAGAAGGCGTATCAGAACCGTCGGAAAAAGAACAAGGTGCGCAAGTGGAAGCTACGCAGCATCGCGAAGGAGGCGGGCGAAGAGGGCGAGACGGGCAGCGGACGCGGTGTCGTGGGGCGCACGGGTGGGCGCGACCAGAAGAAGGTTGAAGAGGACTACGAGCTCTTCCTGCGTGAGCTCGAGGAGGACGAGGAGATGCGCGGTGCTGTCAACCTCTACCGTGCGAAAGACGACCAACCCGGGGCTGGATCTGGGCTCGCGGGTGGCAAGACGCGGAAGAAGCAGCAGTTCGACATGGAAATTGACGAGAGCGCGCCGGTACCGCCTGCTGCGGACGAAGAGGAAGAGGAAGATGAGACAGATTTCCCCCAGGTCAAGCTGGACGAGCTGCTGGAAGATTTCGACGAGATGACGCTGGAGGAGCAGCAAGTGTAGATTTATTTCTAGACGCATGTATCGGTAGCTCCTTGACATGTACGTGTGCTCTTACACCTGTGTTGTTATCTCGAGACTCGAGTGCTGTCCTCAGGTCAACTTGACCTCGACTGGCTTTCCAGTTTTGTCCTGATTGTCGCAGCCTCGATCTTCTGAGCGCGCTCCGTGGTCTTCGGCGACTCTTCGCTTACTTGCATCATTGTCGTCACGTCCGAAGATCGCGAGTTGCGCAGGGCGCGCCGGTATACGATTTGTTCGTTTTCCATCCCGCTCAGGCGCTAACTCCTTGGTCAGCAAGTCAACGTCGAAGAAGAGGTTGC
>NW_006767630.1:429930-433564 GCF_000300595.1 Phanerochaete carnosa HHB-10118-sp | reverse complement strand
TTGCATCATTGTCGTCACGTCCGAAGATCGCGAGTTGCGCAGGGCGCGCCGGTATACGATTTGTTCGTTTTCCATCCCGCTCAGGCGCTAAACTCCTTGGTCAGCAAAGTCAACGTCGAAGAAAGAGGTTGCATGGATGTCGTGCTGCAGCTGCTCTGCTTTTATGTCTGTGGCTGAACGGTATGCGATATGATACTGGGATATCCATGTCAATTATGAGGGCACGCAGCTTGATTAGACAGCTTGGCGTTGCGATCGCCCCGAAAAGACTCGCGCACTCACTGCGGCTGGTGCGTCTTTATCCTATCAATTCCGGCCCATTGAAACCCATGCGGGTATCTTGGTCTTGGAGCCATCATCGCATTTTAGTCATTGTCTTCGGGCAGACTCCCTGACTACGCTCTTTTCCTAGGGCGGCTCGCTCGCAGCCGCCGCTCAAAGCTCAATCTTGAGCCGGATGGTGCGCCCTATATAAGCCCTCATTGACTTGCGGGTCAAATATTGCTCCCGATAATCTGGCACCCTTCCTGAGATTTCATGCCTCCCGCGTCTCCCTCAGATTTTGATCAGACCACTCACAATGCCGCTGTGGCCCTCCACACGAACCAGGAACGTCGGGAGACCAAGGGCGAAAAGCTCCTCGATACTGCCGGTACATTGCATTTCCGCTCGGTTTTGCAGGCGATCGCTGACTGAATCGGTACCTGCAGGCAATACGTACGAAGTTGTCTCCGGTATTTACAATAGCGGGTATGTCACTGCGACGTCCGGTGCCGTCTCGGCTGGGATTGCGCTGCTCCAGCCGGAGCTGGACAACTTCAAAAGCAACTGCGATATTCTTATGAAGGCTCTGGATGCCGTTGCAAAAATTCATCCATTTGTCACGGGTACGGGCGGACGATTTGCAGGAGACTCGGGCATTTGCTAACTAGTCTTAGTTGCGGTCTTGGCGTTCAAGGCGGCAGTGACCCTCGAGATGACGCGCAGACAGAATGACAAGCGATGCGTGGCTCTTCATGTCAGCATGTCAGACCTAATGGCCGTCATCGGGCTGTGAGTCGTGCGCTTCTTCGCCGCGCTAGTCCAGCTTAGTCTAACCAATCTACGCCGTCTAGTCTGCGAAGCTTAGCAAAAGACGACTGCGGCTCTGACGGCGTCACGATCGGGGACCGCCTCCGAGATCGGATGCAAGCCATTGCGAAAGACATTGAAACGTGCGCAGCAACTTGCGACAGTTTCGAAAAGAAGAAGCTCATTGGTGTGTTCAGCGGTATTCGAGTTTGGAACAGCGCTGATGGATCTGCCAGTCAGACTCTTTAAGAGCATCGCTTGGGAAGACAAGCTCGAAGCCTTCGCCACTACATTCGACGGCCACAAGGATGCGCTGCAAAAGGATCTGTCCATGCATAGTGCGTTGGGGATAGAGCGCGCTAGTCAGAGGCTCTCCATCGTCGATGCGGTGGTGAAAGCAAGCGGGACGAAGCTGGATATGGTCCTGCTCTTCCAGCAATTGCGATCTCCCGCAGAGCGCGAGCTCTGGAAGTTCGTGGAGAGCAGGGGCGGCCCGGAGAAGTTCCTCCAAGATGATGCGTTGATGAACGAGCTGATTTCACGTACCGAGAAAGATACCACCGAACAGCTGACGTCTGTGAACGAGGTCAAATATGATATCCGGAAGGACTTGGCAGACATTATCAAAGAGAACTTCGAGGTCTCCGAGAACAAATTCCAGGCTCTGCAGGTCAACATCCGCGCACAGATGGAGCAAACTGTTCGACGCGAAGGCGACCGTATCATCGGTACCCTGCTTTCTGGTCCCGCGGACCGGATTATCGACCCCGTAAGTGCTACCCCCGATGCCTTCGTGCTATTATATTTATAGACCGCCGTAGAATGTCTGGGAAATATGGCACGATATGGTGAGCGTCCTCCCGTACGATACGGTTCAAAGCCATTCATCTCGCCACAGGGCTGGAGAAGCAGCGCCAAAGCCAGACATCTGGTTATGGCATTACGGGAGTTCTACGCAGAGCGCTACGCCGACGCGGCAGATGAGGGCGTGGTCACGCTTGCGATTCCAAAGAGCCGAGGGAACACGCCCGTCTCCCCGCATCTGACAACTATCTTTCAAGCGCCTAGCCGCAAAGCTATCGGTGTCCCGCCTGAGTACCGGTGGACGCTGGACTACATTACTATCCTGCGTATTCAGCCGCTTTTGGAGGCATTCGACGACGACGCTTCGAGCTTTGTGACTGTCAGCGAGGTTAATGCTTTCACGCATGCGAGACCCAGGGGCTGGAGGTACGTGCTACTTCGTGCAGCAGGCGCAAAATAGCTGAGGATAAAAAAAAAAGCTTGCCTCATTGGATGGCATACTGGACGATTGGTGCGCAAGCAACGTTGCCTCGAGGTCTAGGACTGAAGATGGCTCATGTCTTGCAGGCTACCCACTATCGATGAAGTATTACCATGACCGGATCCAGCGAATTATCCGCCAAATAGCGGACCTTTCGGACGATATATTCCCCGAAAACAGGGCAATATATGACAAGTTAAATGGTTCTGATATCCTCAGCAACTTCGAATTCATACTGGCCGCGGCGTTCAAGGCCGAAGACCACATCACGTGGGACTCGCAGTTGTTCGACAAGTTCAAGAGCTACGTCATGCAGGAGGAAAAACGCATGAAGGAGACCCTTGAGACCGTCAAGTACAAGATCGATGCTCCGAGCACTCTGACGCTGCTACTCGGCTCGGGGCGTCTTGAGAAGGTATGATTACCAACTTGACGAGGCTCGTGGCTGATTGAGGGTTGGCTAGTACCTCCTGCCCCTTATGTATCTGATGTACCACAGGTATCTCGAGCTTTTGACCGTGGGACGCACGGTTGCTCTCCATAGGGATGAGGTGCTCGAGATGCTCAACTCCTCAAAAATGATTAAACAAGCGATTAGAGCTCGATTGGACATTGTAAAAGGTGCAAACCAGACGGCATGTATTTTACGACCTTCTTATTTCTTTTCAGCTATGTGTAAAATCCAAAACCTGGACATCGGGGACCATCTGAAGAAGTTTGCTTTTGGGCTGGTGAGTACATACGCGGTCTAGATAGCGCTTTGCTAACCATATGAGACGGTAACAGTACTACTACTTCGAATTTTCAGGCGATTGGACCAATTCTGACTACTACAGGGTCTGCTACCAAAAGTCTTTCGACGGAGAGCCGCCTACAGATGACGAACAACTCGAGACGAACCCCGACAAGGTTCTCCTTAAAGGCCGTCAGAACAACGACGTCGATCTGTCCGCGTACAGCGAGCCGTTTGAACCCCGACCCGTGTGCAGGCCTGCCCCGAACTCGTCGGCATTGTGGGATGTCTGCTGGCGCGGTTTCTATATCTCCGACGCGGCTCACTGGCTCCCGATCTTTGGCGGGCACATGGATATCGACTTTCCACCTGCCGACGGGATATTCACTGGGCAAGGCGGTGACGCATTCGTAACGTTCACCATTTTCGGCAAACGAGTTGGGCGGCAGGTCGCCTTCACCAAGACGCATAAAGATGACCGAGCGAAGCAGTTTACGTGGGAAGGCACGCTCAACGACGCTGAAGACGAGCTCAGAGGAACGTAT
>NW_006767630.1:408617-429749 GCF_000300595.1 Phanerochaete carnosa HHB-10118-sp | reverse complement strand
ACCAATTCTGACTACTACAGGGTCTGACTACCAAAAGTCTTTCGACGGAGAGCCGCCTACAGATGACGAACAACTCGAGACGAACCCCGACAAGGTTCTCCTTAAAGGCCGTCAGAACAACGACGTCGATCTGTCCGCGTACAGCGAGCCGTTTGAACCCCGACCCGTGTGCAGGCCTGCCCCGAACTCGTCGGCATTGTGGGATGTCTGCTGGCGCGGTTTCTATATCTCCGACGCGGCTCACTGGCTCCCGATCTTTGGCGGGCACATGGATATCGACTTTCCACCTGCCGACGGGATATTCACTGGGCAAGGCGGTGACGCATTCGTAACGTTCACCATTTTCGGCAAACGAGTTGGGCGGCAGGTCGCCTTCACCAAGACGCATAAAGATGACCGAGCGAAGCAGTTTACGTGGGAAGGCACGCTCAACGACGCTGAAGACGAGCTCAGAGGAACGTATTGCTATGGCCGGCCCGTCGACGATAGCACTACTTTCCCGGTAATCAAGTCCGGCGAGGGTATGGGATCGTTCAAGTTGAACAAACGCCCGCTCTATTACCATCTGTACCGCCCTCCGGACGCAGCATTCGACTACAACAAAGCGCGAGCGCTTTGGCGGTATGCCTTAGACTCGGTCCTGCACGCTGTGCGGACCCAAGGGCGCAAGCTCTCATGGGATTTTCTCAAGGACCGCCGACATCGACGAGCCGAATACGTCGAGCGATTCATGCAGCTTGACGAGTTCAACGGAAACTGGAAGGATCTGACGGTCCGCGATTGGATTGACGGGGGTGAAGCAATGGGGATGTTGAAGATTGAGATGACCGCGACAGCGGCAGATATCGCCTTCTATCGATCATTGGCCAGGTGCATCATGCTCAGAGAAGTCATCCACGCGTGAGTACATAAGCACCAGTCACATCTGCGCGACTTATGGTGGACTGTAACAGCGGTGTAACATGCTTTGTATGCCGGCGCCGCGAGGGATTCCCGGCCACACGTGCGACCTGTTTGGAATGCTCTTCGGCGAGCAATGGTATAGACGGGGACACGCTTGACTTCTGCGCCGAGCACATGGTGTGCGACTCCGCGTATGGAGACGACGAGAACGCCCACAAACCGTCGCATCGGATAGTGCAGGTCCGTAAGTCTATTCCTCAACGACTCATCCATGGGGTCGTCAGCAAAGCGCAAGACCAAGTACAGCTCATGGATTCGTTCCCAACACATACCGACGAGAACGGTATGTATGCTCGTGGTACTTGCTAGCTGGTTCGTCCTGACATGTCGTGCGCAGACAACTGTGTCATGCACCCGAGATGCATCAGGTGCAACAAAATCCCGGAACAGCCCTACTGGTATTGTTTGGAATGCAATGGTACGTCCCGCAGCCTGCTCTCTGCGATTGACGATATTAATGTCCAACACCGTACCCCAGGGAGCACATACATGTGTATGTCCTGCAACGTCAAAGACGAGAAAGAACGCCTGTCTCGCTTTGCCAGTCGAGAGGACTATTGCTCTGCTGCAGCTAACACTATGCAAGGCCACAAGTGGACGCATTCCATGATCCTGTACCAAGTCGTACCCGAGATGGAGGAGCCGCTCTCCGTAGAAGATCGGTTATCGAGTATGGAGGAGAACATTCGAAATCTTGAGGACTCAATTCGTTCTCGCGAAGACGAGTTCAGCGAGCAGCTTCAGCGCCTGGAAGGGATGCTGACGCAGCTCGTGTCGATGCTGGCGGAAAAGCGTGCCGGTTAGTAATTTAAGGGAGTGTTCGGAAGAGGCTGCAATGGTATAATTGAACGTTGTATCAACCTCTTTCTCTGAGCATTTCTGCTATTATTCATCCAAATTTTCCCTGAGAGTAAGTTGACGTGGATGGCCGGTGAGCGTGAGGACGACGCACCGGATTCTAGCAACTCGGAACCGTTTTCAGGGTCCAAAGAGGCATCAAAAGCCCGTTGGCTTATGCATTTGGTTTCATGGTGTGCTGTGAGATAGCCACAGAGATATGAATAGTGAAAGCTCGAAATTGTTAGAGATATGAGTAAACTGCTCATGATCAACTAGAACGTTGGTCTGAAACCTAGCCCTGGGTTGTTCGCACGACGCATTTCGCGTTCGTCACGAGTGACAGTCACAGTCACAAACGTGACGGTGACATTTGCGGATGGGTGTCGCGCGTTGTCCGCCGTTCACGACGTTCTGCTCGCCACTTCCTCCGCCTTGTCGACGGCGTTCTGGAAAACATCTCAAGGATATTGAGCGGATTCTTTTACCTGAATTTTTGTCCCTCTCGCGCCTTACCCTCAACTGCTCGTCTCCTCAACCATCTTCAACGATCAACATCCATGACGCGTTTCCGGGCATTTTATTCGGACAGTGATGAAGAGTCACTGTCAGACGACGCTGTAGAGGTCGAGGAGAATGTAGAGTCCGAACCAGAGTCATCAGCGGAGCAGGGGGAACCTCCAAGCCGGCGTGGGGTTGGCACAGTCGATAGCGACATGTACACAGACGATGATGGTGCCGGGGATGAAGACCCGCCCTCACGAGAGTCCTCTGCATCTCCACCACCTGCAACTAGTAGGCCAGCTGACCCGACACTTACACCATGGGCCCGCGAGCTAGGCGTCGACCGCCAGAAAATGCACGTCATGCAGACGTCCTTCTTTCGCGTCCCGGAGGAAGAAGCCGCTCTCAAGAGCATCTCTCAGCAACCAGCCGAGACTTCCAGCAAACGGCTGACCCTGCCTTCACTTACGCGGAAGCACAGCAGAGACTCAGATGGTGATGGACTACGTGCCGACTCTAGACAAGTGAGTTCTGTGGTCTCCGCTTGGACCTTTCGCGTACGATGCTAAACTACGTAGCGAGCTTCTTTCGAACAAGATATCGATCCCGCTCCATTGCAGCCATCAAGAAAGTACGCGAGAGTTGAAAGCTCCTCGTCTGCGTTTACGGGCCACGAAGGTGTCTTCATAGACTCCGGTCTTTCGTTCGGACGTTCTTTTGGCGTATCTTGGGGACCTGGCGGGAGTATAGCTCATCTCGGAAGTCTGTGTGGACCTTATAGCACATCGTGGGTGCGATATCCTACTTTTGAACGTCGCTTAACTGTTTCGTTCAGTTCAAATACCGCCGCTACTTCGGTGCTGAAAGTCGGATCTCTCCCCGCGCTTGCAGTACCTAAAGACGACTCGCTGGACCACGCTTCAAAACTCCTTTCTCACAATCTCAGCAACACACGTATACAGCCGGACGCAGAAGGAGTGCCATGGGCAGATCCGTCACGCACGCTCTCCTTCGCCTCGTTCGCTTCTCTCTTCCCCCAAACCGACCGATCATTTGAGGCCACACTGTTCCGCCTCGGACAAGCTTTATTTGACCCCATTGAGCTTCACCTCGGCGACTCCGTCAGTGTCGACATCCGGAATCGTGTCAGCGCTTTTCGCCGCAAGACAGCGCTATCGAAGTGGCTCCAGACGGCGGTAGCATCATCGGTAGAGAAAGATGTGGAGGAGTCCTCTGGAGAGTATAGTTGGGCGCAAGCTGTATTCGCCTTGCTGACTGGTTGTCAAGTGGAAAAAGCCGCCGACACCGCCACAGAGGCAGGCAACGTGAAGCTCGCGACGCTATTGGCCCAGGCCGATGGAGACGCAGAGTTTAAAGAAGATCTGAAGAATCAGCTGGCATTATGGCGCGAGCAGCGCATTGATGTGCACATCGACGAGAACGTGCGCAAGGTTTACGCGCTGTTGGCTGGTGTCGTGGATCTGCTCGAGGGTTCGAAAGGCACCGGCCTCGAACGCTGCGTCGATGTCCACCTGGCGAAGGGTCTCGACTGGAAGCGCGCCTTCGGCCTGCACCTCTGGTTCAGCCAACCGATGGACTCGCCGATCCCGACTGCGTTCGAGGCCTACGATCGTGCACGGAAGGACGATCCCCAGAACGTGGCGGCGCCTCTTCCCTGGTACCGCGAGTCTCCCGCCGGCGTGCGAACACCCTGGAAGCTGCCGCCGGGGGCAGAGCCACCGGACGCGCTGTTCTCGCTCATCCAGCTGTTCGCGGATCCTGTATGTTCGCTGTCCGACGTTCTCACGCCGCTCTCGTTCTCGCCGTCCCCGCTGGACTACCGCCTGCCGTGGCACCTGTACATCCTGATGTCGCGTTGTCTCCGGACTCGTGACTTGGCCGATCGCGGCGAGGTGGTGGTGGACGAGCGCCAGGGCGGAGATGGGGACGCGGGTGCGGAACCCGAGGTTGAGGGACACAGTCCGGGCGCGGACCTGCTCGCGAGTAGCTACGCGCTGCAGCTCGAGAGGGCGGGCATGCTTCAGGAGGCTGTCTTTGTCCTACTTCACATCGAGGGATCCGCAGGGTAAGCTTCCGCCGGTCGTTGCCGCCTTGACCGAAGTAAGCTGACACGATCTCTGGTAGCCGCAAAAGGGCGATCAAGGAGATGCTCTCGCGGAACGCGCCCCTGCTGGACGACTGGATGACGCGGGGATTGGTGGGCAGCCTGAAGATCCCCATGGCGTGGGTGATCGAAGCCAAGGTACGGGCACAACTCTCCGCAGCGGATCATCGTCTTGAAGTTTTTCTTTTCTTTTTTTAATGTGAAGGCAACGCACGCTCTTGACAACGGTGAGGTGTATCACGCGTACGAGCTGTATCTTACCGCCGGCCTGTACAATCCGGCACACGACCTTGCTGTGCTCGAGCTGGCGCCGGATGCCGTCATCCACCGCGACCTCGATCTGCTGAAAGCCATCTTTGATCGCTTCGCAGCTCACCCTGTGGACGACTGGAACGTCCGTGGCAAGGTGCGGGGGCCTTCCGGTGTGTCGACCGTCTGAACTGACGCACACACATACAGGTGTTCTTGGACTACGTGCACGCGATGACGCGCATGCCCGACCTGCGGGATGAGCTTGACGCCGCCGCTGCCGACGCGGTGCCCGACCCGGAGTGCGCGGCCGAGATCGAGGAGCTCGGCCGGACGGTGCCCAGAATGATCAGCCTCCTGCCCGACATCCTCCGCGATCGCTCGGACCTGCGCCACGGCGCGGCGCTCGCCGAGATGATCGCTGGGCTGGCGGCGGGCCTCGACCGGCTGCGGCCGCTTGCGGTGAGCCTCTTTTTGCCTTCTTTTTTTCGTTCTTCTTTTCTCTCCCCTCCCTCTATCTTTTTTTGGTTGGGTTCGTTTGATGCGGAGTTCGCTGATGCGGTTGATGGGAACAGCTCGGGACGCATCTCCGTGGGGCCAAGGTCGCGGAGGCGACGAAGCTGCATCACATCCGCGCGGTCACGTACGAGAGGTTCTTGCGGACCATCGAGGTAGCGTAGCCGTTGTGTGTGTGTGCGTGTACAATGGGTTTCGGAATGCTACGGTTAATGCGGGCGGGCGGCCCGCGTGCTGAGGGTCTTCGAGTGCGAGGTCGCGGACGGAGGGACTGTGTCATGCATCATGTGTCGTCAGTCCCGCCGGACACGTCGGTGCCAGCACAACAGTCCGGAGTGCCATCGGAGGCACCACACTTGCGCCTGTGCATGTTCGTGCAAAGGGCGAGTCGTTTTGGTCCACACTTTGTCGCGCGCGCGCGCGCTGTGAAACGGGGGCTGCTCGAACAGCGAGTGAGACACGCCACAGAAGCGGTGCAACATCAGGCATAAATAAAGCGTGAGCAAAGGGTCGCGGAGTCTACAGTCTAAAACGAAGGCGGGGCGGGGGACGTGTACAGCAGTGTGCTACAGGAGTTGTTGTCGTCGTCTGGGGCTGCATCTACTACGGGCTACAGACTGTTCTGCGGAGGCAGGCGCGCATGGGCGGGGTATATAAATAAACGCGCGGGCGCGAGGGCCCGACGGTCAAAGCTATTGATACAGGGTTAGGAGTGGAGAAGCGAAGAATGATGGGATGGGGCATGGAGAGTGGCGCGTGCGCGTGCGTGCGTGCAAGTGCGTACGTGTGTGCAAGACAGACACGGCCGGCGCCACGCGTAGGCGATCTCAGTCGATGTTGTGGCCGCAGACGAAGAGGACGGTGGCGACGAGGCAGGGCTCGAGAAGGCCCATCTGCATCGCCTCCTGGGTGAGCTCGAGGATGACCATCGTCGGGGCCCTCGCGACGCGCGCGAGCACCTTGGGCGCGGTCGTCTGGGTGCGGTACAGCTGCAACGGTACCATGTGCGCGTCGTGAGTTTTTCGCAGTGCCAGGAACGGACGAGAGGTTGGTACGTACGCAAATGTAGCCTTCGATGGGGGCCCAGGCGAAGACGACTCCGCGGACTTCCATCGTGCGTTGGCTAGCAGAAACGGGAGGGAAAGAGAGAGAGAAAAGAGGAAGGAGAGCGACGTGAGCTGCCAGTAATGCGACTGGGGAGGAGGGATACAAACTACACAAACCTCTGATCAGGCGAGAGACGGAGCCATTCGCGGATGCGCTGCTTGGGCGTCACGCCGCGAATCTCGAGGGTGGCGTTCGGCTGCCACTGGACCATGGCGATGTTCCGGCTCTCGTTGTCCTTCCAGATCGTGCAGGACGGGGTCGTGGCCTCGGTCACGATGCGGTACGCGACGCGGTTCTGGGGGCCGACGACCTGGCAGTTGAGGATGGTGGTGTTGAACTGGGAGAACTGGAACGTGACGCTGTCGGGCTGGATGGAGCGGGGCGGGGTGGTGGTGACTGGGAGCGAGGGGAGTGCGCCGAAGACGGAGGGCGCGGTGGCCCAGTTCTGCTGCTGCTGCTGCTGCTGCTGGGACTGTTGCCATCCACCTTGGGTATAGGGGTTCATGCTGAGAGATGTGAGCTTTGGAGAGGGTGGTAGCTGTGGAGAGTCTTGGCGGTCTTGCGAATCTGACTTTTTGGCCATCGAGACGGAGTGGGCTATATACCTGTACGATGAAGCGTGCCGAGGACTGTGAAGGAGTGTGTGTTGCCGAGTGCAGAGCTCGTCCCGATAGCTGGGAGCACTTTTGGGCGATCTCGATCATTGAGACCCGATACATCCGCCCAGCAAGGCACGGGTACACGCGAGCAGGAGAAGTTTCAGATGAGCGACAGGAAACAGCACCGATTGATACTGCCACAAGGTTGGGTTGAATCAGCCCTTGGCTGGGGCTCCGAGACTTTGCAAAAAAAACTGAACGAGACGTCTTTTCGTCCTTGCTCGCTGTGCTGCATCTCTCTCAGCCCAAGGATTTGCAGGAAGATGCTCTGTGCTCTGACCGCGGCGGTCCCTGGGCCATCCCGAGCTGATGGGCGCTCCATCAAGGCAGGCTCGCGTGGCGGCCACGCGGGCGAGCTGCCGCCGGAGTTGCTATACCGGGGGGGCACTGTCCCCGTCAGAGCACGATCTCGTCACCAAGTGCACAGCTCTCCGACGCACCAGGCCGACAGTGTATCATCCTCCTAGTGGCTGTTGTTCGTCCCACCACAAAGATTTCACCTCCTGCAGAGCATGACGACCCACAAAAGGGTGTGCTTACTCTCCTCCAGAAGCCGTGCGCGTCCCGCTGCACGCTCGCAGATCGCAACCAACGTGTCCGGAACACACATACCCGCCGTCCGGGCCACACGGCTCTCGTCATCCAACGGAGAGACATCGTTCGGGAGGGCCGGTCGCCTTGATCGCGCCACCTCATCTGCTCCTTACGTCCGTTGGGCCCGTCTTACAGATTCGTGCGCCCCGCATCTGATCCCTGCGACCAGGCGGCTTCAGCGACTCCGGCGAGCCGGGCTTCTGTTTCACCCGCCACAACTCGCCGCCGGCCCCGTGCCGCAAGGGACGTCTTGTGTTGCGTTCCCGCCTACCACTCCGAGCCGCTCGGGCCCCACCAAGGCCGGAAACTGCGGCAATCACTTGCGCTGCATAATTATAATTAACGAGGACGCGCACGCTGGGTCTGCCGGCGGCCCGCACGGCGTAAACGGGTTCGAATCAAAGGCGTTGCGTTGCAGCGGATCTGCGCTTTTTTCTTTTTTCTTTTTCTTTTTCTTTTTCACGTGGCGTATCCGTCAACGTTTCGTTGTGTGCGCCAGTGGTCCCACTTCTCGCGTGCACGGTGCCCTGTCGATCAAAACATCGTAATGATGAAAGCACCGAGCGACGATCCCAACTCGCCTTTCGAGGCCCAACGACCAAAAAATGTGCCCGCGCGCGCGGGAACGACATTCGTACAATAACGTGGCCGAGCACTGGCTGCGTTGGCGACGAGAGATGACAGCAAGGTAGGAGGAGGAGCGCGCGCCCGTGTGCAGGTGAGATGCTCAAACCATCTGATGATCAACGCTCCCGCAGATCGCTTAGGCAACCTGCGTGCCGTCATGCCCCACGGCTGACGGAGTGCGGGCGGGGCGCGACGGCGGCGCAGGTGAGCCCGTCTGTGGTCGGACGCGTGCGGGTGCCGTCGGTGCGTCCGCGCTCTGCGCGTGGCCCTCCCGCCCTCTACGCCCTCTACGCCCTCGTGGAAGTGTGCCTCCGGATCGCATCGAAGCGATAGACGAATAGGCGTACCGGGTGCCGCCGGCGGCAATCGCTGAGGCAATCTGGGTGTGCCTACAAGCGCACCCAGCGGACGCCCTGCGTAAACACGGGCCTCGGGATGTGCTCGTGCAGCGCACGGTGGTGCGTGCGGAATGGAGAGAAAGTCTGCGCGTCGAGGAACTGAGCCGTGTATACCGCAGGGGCCGGGCGCGCCGCTGAGCCGTCACGCATGGCACAGCGAGCTTCGTTTGTGCAAGTCGGAGAGCGCGTTGCAAGGCCGGACCAGGCGGGAGTGCACGCGTAGCCCTTGGTTCTGACACGTGGAGCGGTGGCCCACCCTGTATTCGCTCGGGCCAACGGACTGGCGGTAGATGGTGCATTGCTTGGATCACTGGTGCTCGACATGAGGCAAATATTCGTGCTCATAGGCTGTTCTTCCGCTCCGCCGGTCCAAGAAGCGGTGTCCAGGATCGGTGAATTAGTAATAAGCTTGCGGTCGCAGAGGTGGTGAATCGTAGAGAGCTTGCATGGATGACTGGCGGTAGATGACGCGTCGCCTGGACCTATGGAAACCGAACTGAGGCGAATATTCATGCCCACAAGCCGTTCTTCCGCTTTGCCGGTCAAGACTTTGCAGGGGGCAATGCCCGCAGTAGTCGGCGATCTCGTAATAAACTTGTGGTCGCAGTGGAATCGTAGAGAATTCGCATGGGTGACTGGCGATAAATGATGCGTTGTCCGGACTAGTGGAGCTCGAACTGAGGCAGACATCCGTGTTAACGAGCTGTTCTTCCGCTTTGCCAGTCGAAAACTCGCAAGAGGCGGCGCCCAAAATCGACTATTTGGTATGAGCTTGCGGTCGCAGGCATGGCGAATCGCAGAGAACTTGAACGAGTGACTGGCCATAAATGATACACTGCCTGGACCAATGGAACTCAAACTGAGGCAGACATCCGTGCTCACAAGCCGTTCCTCCCCTTCGCTGGTCGAAACTTTGCAAGAGGCGGCGCCCCAAAATCGGTGAATTGGTGATGAGCTGGCAGTAGCAGAAGTAGCGGATCGCAGAGAACTTGGACGGGCGACTGTCGATAAATGATGCACTTCCTGGACTATTGGAGCTCGAACTGAGGCAAACATCCATGTTCGCAAGTTGTCCTTCCACCTTGCCGGTCGCCGGTCGGAATTTCGCAAGAGGCGACACTCATAATCGGTTAATTCGTAACGAGCTTGTGATTGCAGAGGTGACAGACCGCAGAGAACTTGCGTGGGTGATGTACGCGACTGTAGCGACAACAAACTGAGGCAGTATCCATGTCCACCAGCTGTTCTTCCGCTTTGCCGGTCGAAAATCCGCGAGAGGCGGCGCCGAGATCGGTAAAGCGGTAATAAGCTTGCGGTCGCAGAGGTGGCGAACCGCAGAGAATTTTGCACGGGTGATGTCCGCGACTGTAGCAACAGCAAAACAGCACAAGCGTGTCGATGTCTACACTGGTATAATCAATGAACTTCCCGAAAATAATCGCCGTGGAGGTGCGGAAGTAGAGCGCCGGAGCTGCGTGCCTGTTGCCCACGGCGATCCTATGCACCGAGGCGAGTATTCATTACGTTTATCTCCATGGAGCTTCCTTCATGATACGCGTCAGGAAGCCGTACGGCATCCCGTAGAATGGAGGCCCGCAAACCCTGGAGACCTGGATCAAAGACCCGCGTACACGGCGACAAGAGCTGGAACGGTAAGCCTGACCTGGACGTAGACTGCGCACCCTGAGCGCGAGAAGCCGACGTCGCTTTTTGTTCAATGTCTTCGCCATCGGCCGCAATCAGTAGCGAGCGTGCGCCACAGCAAGAAAAAAAAATCATGTGCCACATTGCTTTGCTGATGACCGCGCAGCACGATGTGCGATGGGCTGGACGATGCCGCAGGGTTCGACCGACGCAGTGCCATGGCCAAAACCAAGAGTCTGGCATCCTCACCAGGCGCGGGACAGCATATGAGAACTGCCTCGAGCATTGTTCCGTTAGCTTCGCCACATGCTGTACTAACCTGGTGCGAGACCACTGTCAGCATGAGCACGCAGAAACGTAATTGCCGCCCGAGTCCGGGAAGGTTCTGCACTGCCGAGCTCGGGGGACGGGCTGTGGCACGACAAGAAAAATGAAGGGCAAACGCTAGCGCAGAATGGGTCTGGAGTGCCTGGTCAGGGTTTGCCTTGACGCAGGCTGTAGGGCCTCACAAAGCTGAATAGCTTCAAACGCGTCCGCCTGGTGAAGTGTGTCAGCGTGCCATTGGATACGGAAATACCTCACAGCATCGTACACAGTAAGAGGTAGCCATGTCTCATTGGTTTAAACATCTGTTTTAATAATAGCGGGCCAAGGAAACATCTGTAGGAAAGGTCGGTGCAAACCGCAGCGAGCATTGGGGCTGTGAACCAGAGCAGCTGCCGGCATACCTTCGTACTTGTCTGCATCGTAGCAAGAGCAGGTACTATACTTCAAAGAGGAAAGTCGCATTTATTTTAGCATAGTGCGAACTCTGGCATGTAGCCTGCGAAATGCATGTGAAGGAGGTCAGAGGTGGAGGCGAACCTAGTTCGGACTGCCTGATTAGGGCAAGAATAGCACTTTGATGGTATCACGGTAAATGCCGAGAGTAGTTCCGCCCCCGGGCGCGGGGGATGTTGTCAGGGCCGGACGCCCACCACCTTCACCTAACAGCTCTCCCTCAATCTGATACATGTGAGAAGGGTTTGTGACACAGAGACGAGGGTACTGACGTATGAACTTCAAACGCAAGAATATTGCTCAAATTTCCTCTGGATTATGAGTAACGATGACCACCACTCCCAACATTGAAGGCATCATGCTCTTTGAGCAGCCGTTCGCCAGGGTATGCCGCGGTTTCCATCTGAGCTGATGGAAAACGTAACACCGCCTAGTAGGTCCCGTACGAGAACTATCGCAAGGTGTTCCGGGTGACGCAAAAGAATATCGAGAAGGAACTTGGGACACTGCAAACCGCGGCCGCGGACCTCGTGCGCAAGGCACAGACGGGCGCCGTCGCCCAGGAGGACGCCTCGAAGGCGGTGGAGGCCATGCTGAAGCGAACAGAGAACCTGAGCGCAAGGTGCGTCACTGCATGTGTTTCGCGGTGCCCACAGCCTGACGGGACTGGCTGTTCGCACAGCTCGGCGACCTCCAGAAGAACGCGGGCACGCCGACGCTCGAAGTGATGCGCGAACGCCTCGAGCTGCTGGCATCAGTCGAGTCGGTGCAGTCGGCTGCCTCGCCAGAGTTCGATCGTTGGGCGGACACCAGGCTCGATCGCTGGCTGACGGACTGGGCACTGCGTTCGGGAAAGGAGCGGACAGCCAGGAAGCTGGCCCAGGCTCGCGGCATAGAGGTAAAGTTGCTTCATTGACCATTGCTGCATTGTTGACACCTTCCGTAGCGCCTAGTCGACCTTGAGTTGTTCTCGGAAATACGGCGGGTGGAGGAGGCGTTGAAGAAGCACAGCTGCGCCGAAGCACTTGCGTGGTGTAGCGAGAACAAGGCCGCGTTGCGCAAAGTCAAGGTAAGCATCGAGCTTTTGTTACAAATGCTGCTGTGACTAATCGTTAGGTGAAGAATCCCCTGGAATTTGAATTGCGCCTTCAGGAATTTATTGAACTTGCCCGGGATCGAAAGCTCATGGAAGCAATTGCATATCAGAAGAAGCATCTCATACAGTGGCAGGAGACCCATTCGGTGCAGATTCAGCAGGCGTCGGCTTTGCTCGCCTTCACCCCTGCTACAGCGTTTGGGCCGTACAAACGACTCTACGATCTTGCTCGATGGGACAACCTGGTACAATCCTTCCGCCTGGCCATCTACAATCTCAGCACACTACCGACAGAACCTCTGCTCTACCTCGCCATGTATGCTGGCTTGGCATCCCTCAAGCTTCCCTCCTGCTATATCCATGAGACGAAGAACGTCGACTGTCCCGTCTGCGATCCTGACCTCGGACTGCTGGCCAAGGAGGTTCCCTTTAGCCACCACGTCAACTCGACTATTGTCTGTCGGCTGGCCGGAAAGATCATGGACGAGAACAACTTCCCTTTGGCATTCCCCAAGAACGGGCATGTCTACTCTAAAGAGGTGCGCGCGTCCTCTGGAAGCTGGCTCATGGCTGTATCTGACCGCTGTCCCTAGGCGTTAGAAGATATGGCGGCGATCAACGACGGGACGGTCACATGTCCGCGAACGAAGGAGACATGCCATTTCACAGAGCTGCGGAAGGTTTTTATTTCGTAATGACGGTTCAGTTTGGTAACGTTCTCACGCTCTGTACGTTGCATTGTATCATTACTGTACAGTATCATCATAGGATTCCAATGCACCTCACCTACACCCATCCCGCGAGCGTGCAGCGCGCTGCCATCCCGCTTTGTACTCTTTCCAGGTCCATTCCGCGTTCGAGGAAATGTTTACTTACGTTCCAGGTATCTACACCACTATTATGCACTCTCTTAGCCCACTGCGATCCGGTCGTCTCCCGCCATGCGAACCTGGGACGACCGCTGGCGCCAAAAGGGCGCTTCGCGTAATGGCCGTATCACCTGGACGGCATGGTGAGCTTCGTTCTCGCTTCGTTCTCGCTTCGTTATCTTTGGTGCATGGACTTATCGTTATCAAGGTTGTTCTGTGCCTAGTCGTTGGAGTGGCGGCAACGTCTTCCCCCATGGGTTGCATCAGCATATAAGGCGGAGAAGCAGTGAAGGGAGCGCGCTTGCCCCGTCCTGACTCGACGGCTGATTCTGGCGAAGGACTCCGAGCGGCTATGGCACTCCGGCCTGCGAAGCGGCTTTTGCGGAAGTTGGAGGTTGAGCATGACGAAAATCTGACGTATTCTCAGCTGTTTCTCGCGGTATGTCATGCGACCTATCCAAGAAGTTCGTCTGGTTTTTATTTATTGGTGGCAGAATGACGACCTTCTTCCCGTTGTCTCGGAGAAGCGTACCTGGAGAACGTGGAACTTTATCGCTTTGTGAGCCAAGTATGTGTACGAATGTCGGCGTTCGCTCATTTGCATGCAGCTGGATTGCAGACAGCTTCAACATTAACACGTACGTCATAATTCGTGATTTCCTCTTCAGCTGGCTGATAGAATTCTTAGATGGATGATAGTCTCATCCATGGTCCAGCTCGGCCTCTCTTGGTGGCAAGCATGGATCTGCGTCTGGCTGGGCTATTCATTCGTTGCGCCCTTCATCGTTCTCAATGCCCGTCCCGGAGCTGTCTTCCATATTACGTTCCCCATCGTCGCACGAACGAGCTTTGGACTGTACGGTAGCCTGTGGCCAGTTTTCAACAGAGGGGTGATGGCCTGGTGCGTTTAAATCACCTAACTCTCCTTTCACGACTGCCTGATTTCTTGAGGTAGCATATGGTATGGTGTGCAGGCCAGCATAGGCGGAAGCTGCGTTTTTGTCATGCTCAGAGCGATATGGCCAAGTGTCAACAATATCCGTGAGTTTCTTGGTCCTGTGCAGAGGTGCCTGCTGACCCTCGCGCATAGCCAACCACATGTCAGCGTCCTCAGGAATCGATACAAAAGACTTTATGTGCTTCTTTCTCTTCTGGCTCATCTCTCTTCCCGCAATCTGGTTCCCCATACACCAGATGTCAGTGCTCATTACCATATTCGCGGTCTGATCGCTGAACCGATTACAGTCGGCATTTGTTTACGGTCAAAGCCATCGTTGTACCAATCGCAGGTATCGCATTCTTCATCTGGTGCATAGTAAAAGCGCATGGCGTTGGCTCTGTCATCCACCAGCCGAGCACCATACATGGAAGCACGCTGGGCTGGAACATGGTCGCCAGTCTCATGTCTTGCATCAGCAACATGGCGACACTGGTCACGTCTGTAACCGTAGTCTCATTTTTCCGGGCAACCCACTCACAGTCTATACGCAATAGGAACGCGCCGGATTTCGCCTCGCGCGCGACACACCCCTCAGCCACGGTGTGGCCTCAGCTGCTGGCGGTGCCCCTAGGCTTCTCGATTGTCAGCTTCATCGGGATCATTGTTAGCTCGTCATCGCAGACGCTCTACGGCGAGGCCATCTGGTCTCCTATCGACCTCCTCGACAAATTCCTCGACAACTCGCCCTCGCACGCGACGCGTTTCGGAGTATGTGTCTTCTCCTTTCTTCCTTGACGGCGCGGAGCTGATAGGCCGTGATTGTAGGTGTGGTTCATTGCCACGGCGTTCATCATCGCGCAGGTTGGTAACATCATGTTGAATGACAGCGTATCAGTGTTGCTGATAGGAAAACTGACTACCCGCTTCCCAGCTTGGGTGAGTGAGCACCAGTTACCGGGTAGCGTAGCCTGATCCTTGTGTGCAGAACGAACATCTCGGCAAATTCTATTAGTGCTGGTTGCGATCTAACCGCACTGTTTCCCCAGTACATCGTACGCGCGCCCTTGCCGACAGTTAATGCCCAGAGTTGAATGTCTGCTGCAGAACATCCGTCGCGGTGGCTTCGTCGCAGCAGTCGTCGGTATCTGCATGCTGCCATGGAATCTCCTGAAGAGCAGCAATAATTTTAGCTCGTACCTTTCGGCGTACTCTGTCTTCCTCAGCTCCATTGCGGGTGTCATGGTACGTCCGCTTATTCATTCGTCTAAGTTGGCGATGCAGTGATGCCGCGGTCGCAGATCTCCGATTACTGGCTGGTACGCAGGGGGCGGTATCGTGTCAAGGACCTGTACACCACAGACAGACAGGCGTGGTACTGGTATACGTACGGTATCAACTTCCGGTGAGCTGTTGTCTCGGCCAGAGATCCACATGCAGGGCTGACGGTCGTTGCAGCGCGTACGCTGCCTACATCGCGGGTATCCTAATTAATGTTGTCGGCTTTGCCGGTGCCAGTACGTTGAAACGTTTTGCTTCGCGCTTGCAGAGAGTGATCGTCCGCCACAGCCGGTCGGACGGTGCCCACGGCTGCCACACACATCTACCAGATGTCCTTCTTCACCGGCTTTGGAGTGTCAGCTATAATCTACTGTGCATTGAGCTACACTTTCCCGCCAATAGGAGTACATGCAACCTTCAAAGAAGAAGACCTATCGGAGAGCAAGGCAGAAGACGAAGGCTTGCAGGAGACGAGCAGTGTTGAGAAGAAAGAAGAAGCATTTATCTCCGTAGATGTTGTGTAGTCTCTAGAGACAGTAGTGTACTACGCTCGATCTTGCATACCCCCAGCCGGCTGCCTGCTTTTTTCTCGAGATAATCGACCAATCGGACTCAAGTTCCGCTATCGCCGCTTCTACCATTATGGGCGCTTATACGACGTTCAATGCTTGCCCGTGCCTCGTTGGGTTCACAGCCAACCACCTCATCCAGGCTCTGCTCCTCCGACTGCCGACCACTCAAGCTCATTCCAAATATTTGTGCTGCGCTATGGCCGAGAGGTACGCCAACTCATACCATGGGAGAAAGAGCAAATTCCTGGGCAATGAAGCTCGGGTGGCACCAGCATGGAAAGACCAGGCGAAAGCCAGGACAGCAAACGGACAGCTAGCTCCGAAGAGCAAGATTATCCTAAGTTATCTCCCACCCGATGTTGGTCCAGACGAGGTTAACGTATGTTGAACCCCTGTTGTAACATATGGTTCGATGAAGCTGACGTTCGTCTGCTGCTGCCACACAGAGCCTGTTTGTGAAGACAGTCGGACCTGTCCAGGATGCATTCGTAGTCTACAACTCGCAAGGCAATTCGAAGGGCATGGCTGTAGTGGCCTTCTATAAACCAGAGTCGGCTACGCTTGCACGCCAGAAGTACAACGGGAAAATCATCGACGGCAGTAAGTATGCGTCGCACGTCTGTAAGTTCTCGAGATACGGCAGCTTCATGCAATACGGTTCTGTGAAACGACAGGACGTCCCATAAAGATCGAGATTATCAAGGACGAAGACGATGCACCAAGAGCCAACGGAGTGCCACAGGCTGCACCGTCTCTGCTCCAGCGAATGGCAGGCCCCGCGCCTATATTCACAGCGCAACCGCAAAGTTCAAAACAGTACGTCTGCGGATATTGTTGTCAGTATAGTGACTGAACGCCCTATAGGTCGACCAAGAAAGCGGCTGCATCAACCCGTGCACCCGCTGCAGCGGCCTCTCGTGTTGCTGCAAACCCTCCCCGTAAGCAAAGGCGAAAGAAGGGGCCGAAGAGGGTGAAAAAGGCAGTTACTGTTGCTGACCTGGACGCCGAGATGGAAGACTATCGTGCTCAGGCTCAGGCGACCGAGGATGTGAAGGACTAGTGATTCTCACAAACTGTGTCTCTAGGCGAAACGCTTGTCTCAAATCACCTTCCTTCTCTTGGTGCTTCTGTTGTATATCGTTCGTTAAGTAATTAATGCTGTCCATATGCTATAGTAGTGCGCCTTATAACCCTGCATTCCCCTATCCTGGTCAACTAGGACATGGCCAAGGTCAAGCGGCCAGAGGTGAAGGACCCTGGCCAGGGGGCTGCCCAGGTTCGGCCAGGGCGAGAGTGCGAAAAAAGAGATGTCGAGAGAGAGGTCAAACTTACACAAAGTCCTCGCACACCTTCCAGTTCGCGGAGGGAGCGACCCTCACCGGTCACCCACCACGAAGCCGCTAAATATATGCACGAGTAAGTATGGTTAGATGTCGTACTACGATACATATGTCACAGAGGTACTAGTTAATTGTGCACTTATATGCCTTTCCGCGCCTTCATAAACATATTTTGTGCGAAATCAAGCATACAAATTAGTATTGTATTTAGAGAACTCTTTGGCTCTATTAATGCATGATCCATGGCTCGCTGTACCTTACAAGGGGCACTACATAATAGACCTGATGTACTATTTACAGAGAGAGCAGCGCCAGACACAGTCCCGACACGGCAGATTCGGGTTAGGGCTTAGGTCGATTTAGGCGCCCATTGGTTAGTTGCGGAGTCCCTTCCAACCGCGCCCACCGTAGCTTTCGTCCCCTGCTCCAACATTCTCGGCGTTTCTCGCATGTAGCTTGTACCCCGCCACGGTCTCTCCTCCCGGAATGTCTGGAACAACATCCTTCTTCACATATCAACCTGCTACGTGAATTACCACTCGTCTGTTCTTGCAAACCAAGATGTTGATCTAGCCACTTCAACTCGAACGCGATAGAGTGATTCTACAACGTCTGTTACGACAGGGCTACCACTCAATGACGCTGCGGGCTTCTGCCGCACTGGCACAACTTAATTAAGTCGCTCACCAGCCGTCAGTTGAGCTGCGTACGCAGGAGAAGTTCCAGCCGAAGCTGAATGTACGAGGATATGATAAGATGGGAAGCAATACGTAAGGGTCTGGGAACGTGCACGCAAAAATCCTAGCCTGTGAGTCAAGGTTTGATGAGGGATTAAAAACCTTCACTGAGGCTCAACGGACGCTAAGAAGCCTGACTTCTTACTGTCAGAATCTTGGGACGCTGTTAGGTACCATGTACAAGCCCCAGAGCCTGACAATACAGTCAAATTTCCGACTTTTGTCCGGTATGTCCTCACAGAGATGCTTTCAATCAACTCTCGAACATTCACGCCGCGGTGCAGGTTACGACATGCCTATTCTCGGGTTGGGGGTCTACGAAAATTGGGACTGCTACCCGAGCTGTCTTACAGCTATCGAAGCAGGATACCGGTACGTTTACCTATCGCGCTTCCAGAACAGCCTCAGAGACAACTGATGTGCGAAGGCACATCGACTCTGCACGCTACTACGAAAACGAGGAGCAGGTCGGACAGGCCGTACGCGAATGTGGTCTTCCTCGCAAGGAGCTATTCGTCAGTGCGTACAATCACCTGAGCGATGGCAAAAGCCAACGTCATCGCGTTTGGTAGCGTCCAAGATCTATCATCCTGACTTTGGTTACGAAAGCACCTTACGATGCTTTGACGAATCCTATCAAAAGCTTGGGCTAGGTACTCTTTCTCTTTCTTTCCCACGTCATTGTTAAAATTATACCAGAGTACATCGACTTGTATATGATCCATTCTCCAGTATCTGGAAAGAAGCGCCGCCTCGAGACCTGGCGTGCGCTCATCAAGAGACGAGACGAAGGCAAAGTGCGTAGTATTGGTGTCAGCAACTAGTGAGCGAGTACTTCCATAAGCGTTCGCTAAAATTCATCAGCTGTCTTCCAGCAACATCAGGCACATTGAGGAGATTCTCAAGGCTGGCCTGGAATTGCCTGTGGTTAATCAAATTGAGGTACGCGCGAGATACTAGGAGACGTCGTTCATAGCTTAAGAACTCTATCCTATAGATTCATCCCTACTGCCAGCAGAGACCTATCGTTGAGTATTGTCGGGAGAAGGGTATCGTGGTGCAAGCGTACTGTCCTCTCATTCGAGGCGCGTTCCACGATTCCATCTTCGAAGAAGTGGCAAAAGAGGTACAATATCGCGCGCTACATAACTCCACTGAACTGAGCAACGCTGTGCAGTACGGCAAGACGATACCACAAATCCTCATTCGATGGTCGTTACAACATGGGTATGTCCGGGAGCAGAGCCTCCGCTATTTCCAATACTGATTGAGTTTTCGCTTAGGTATTCGCCTTTGCCCAAATCGTCTCAGGACGGCCGTATCCGTGAGAATGCTGCAGTATACGACTTCGATATCAGCCCGGAAGACATGGCCAAACTCGACGCTATGGATAAGGGTGACGCGGGAGCGTGCCAGTGGAATCCAATCCATGTCGCGTAGATCTCTTACGTACCCATGTGTCTTGATTTGAATGTCTCGCCAAGCCCTCGCGGCCTCCCGACGAATCCTGCTAATTGCAGGGGACGAGCCGGCGGATCCATCGGATCATGGATCTCGGATTGACCGCGTCAGTTGCCTATTATAGTAATTGCGATGAAGCATATTAGCCTCGTCGGCAGGTGCCGGACGCCACCAAGTATGCATCGATCGGGCCTGTATGATCCGATATTTGGCTTCAATCTCTTCGCACTCAAGTTCACGGTCTTTGCCCTCGTCTCGCTGCGTGCATATTATGCTCAAATACCTGTTCCAATCACGAATAATGTGCAGCACAATGACCTCTGGGAGGTCTCCTAGCTGCTACTACGGACCCGACCCAACGACCCCCCGGGGTCTCGCTGACGATCGTCACCAGTTTGCACGTACCGTTATGGCCCGAGATGCGACAAACGCCGCGTCTCCTTCGCGCAAGCTGGCTGGACTTGGGCCATTACATCTACGCCGCCCAAAATGTCATTCCGCCCGCGGATCCGACGGATATCCTACTTCTTGTTTGCCGTTCCTCGTCATACACAGTCGTCTATAATACGACGATATCCCATCACGGCTAGTCTTCATTTGTATGCCTGGGATGGTGCTGCCTGGCCGCAAGCGCGGAGCTAGAGTAGCACTACCCCTAGTCAGACATGTCATTCCGCGCGGAAGCGCATTGCGATGTGGACTGCTTGAGAGACGGAAGGCTTGTTTCAGTCTGTCTATGCATTGGAGTATAAAAGATGCTGAGCTCGTGGTACGCCATACAAAAGTTCTAGTTCTACCTTACTGTTGACGGATACCTCACACTAAACGCAAGCGCAGTTACTGATTCATCCTCAATGGCGGTGCCAGAGCGTAACTTGCATCCGTTGGTCACCGGTCCGATAGTGTTCTTCACGTTCGCTGGAGCAGTATGCACCCTAGCCGTTGTTTGGGAGGCTTGTATCGTTGGTTTGCTTCTGGTGACCTCATCGGGTCGTATTAGCCCATGGTATGTTTCCGCTTTCTTCCTTAAGATACGGTGATTGATTAGATATGCATAGATAAATTCCCTTCCCAGCATACCCATGTGCCGTATTCGCATAACGCTATTAATTCCAAGTGCAGAGTATCGTGAGTAGACGCCTCTCTCCATTTGACGCGCCTGCATTGTCTAATTCATGGTTTTGCCAATAGATTCGATTTCTATTGTCGTACTTATGTAGAAATCGCTCGAGTAGCTTTCATTCTAACGCTACTCTAGCCAATTCTACGCGACAAGTATGCAGATGGACCCAAAAGTTGCTTCAATTGCGACAGAAGAGTTTAGACAACGTGGTCACAGTACTTCAGAGGGCGCCGCCTTTTTTATTAATTAACTTCTCTCGACAATGTTTATTTTGTTGAATGCAGTTACTCATGCATGTCTATTTGCGTTCAGCATATAGTAGTCCAGAACACCATTGGTTTTTGATATCAGTATGTTGCGGCGATAACATGAAGGCGAACAGTAGATTGAGCCCAAGCTGACTACTCGTCACCAGCCCCGATAAGGTTTTCGGGGTACCGCCCCGGCGTTTGAGCACGCTCACGTGAGAGACGCGGCAACGCGAGGCGGGCAGGCGCTAGTAGTTAGCCGCGTGCTGCTTACCTAAGCAGCAGCGGAAGTTCGACTTGCGGCTTGAGCGTGTGCGGCTTGAACCAAACCTCTATTTTCGCTTTCTTTTCCTGAATATTTGTTGCGACATCGACGGCGTTAGGCCACAGCGATGTCGACAAACGTCTACTCTAATCTTCCCCCTCAAGCTCGCCGTCATCCGCTGCCAACACTGCTGCAAACAA
>NW_006767630.1:403538-408246 GCF_000300595.1 Phanerochaete carnosa HHB-10118-sp | reverse complement strand
TCCTTTTTATTAATTAACTTCTCTCGACAATGTTTATTTTGTTGAATGCAGTTACTCATGCATGTCTATTTGCGTTCAGCATATAGTAGCCCAGAACACCATTGGTTTTTGATATCAGTATGTTGCGGCGATAACATGAAGGCGAACAGTAGATTGAGCCCAAGCTGACTACTCGTCACCAGCCCCGATAAGGTTTTCGGGGTACCGCCCCGGCGTTTGAGCACGCTCACGTGAGAGACGCGGCAACGCGAGGCGGGCAGGCGCTAGTAGTTAGCCGCGTGCTGCTTACCTAAGCAGCAGCGGAAGTTCGACTTGCGGCTTGAGCGTGTGCGGCTTGAACCAAACCTCTATTTTCGCTTTCTTTTCCTGAATATTTGTTGCGACATCGACGGCGTTAGGCCACAGCGATGTCGACAAACGTCTACTCTAATCTTCCCCCTCAAGCTCGCCGTCATCCGCTTGCCAACACTGCTGCAAACAACATCAGGCCTATTCAGCCCGTTCGCCAGCATATTCCCGGGACACCTCCGAGACAACAGGAACAACCTCCAGCGCAGCCTTCGTCCCCTCCGTTGCCCAGACAGAATGTCAAAGTCCCTCCTCCGTCCCCTCCCCGGGTCATCACTGATAAGGCGAGAGTATTGCATTTCACGAGAGTCGGAATGCTCGGAGAGGTGCGTTGCGGCAAACCGTCGCGATGAGAAGATGATCTGACTTTTATTGCTAGGGTGGCTTCGCACGCGTATACGAAGTAGAGGATCGACAGAGGAAGAGATGGGCCTGCAAGGTTGTCACGAAACAGTCGTTGAAGACGAAGAAAGCCAAGACAAAGGTTAGCTGTCGCGGAATGTGCATCGGACTTGTGTGTTCATATCTTTTTGCTAGCTATACGCAGAAATCAAGATCCACCGAGCACTTAAGCACCCGAACATCGTCCGCTTTATGGACTGTTTCGAAGACGACGAGAACGTTTACATGACTCTAGAACTTTGCCACAACGGCTCCCTCATGGACATGCTACGGCGACGCAGGCGATTTTCGGAGCCCGAAGCACGATACTTCATGGTCCAGCTGCTCGGCGCATGCCACTACATGCACAATCATCAAGTCATACACCGCGACCTCAAGCTTGGCAACATTTTTCTTGACGTAAACATGAACGTAAAGGTCGGTGATTTCGGCTTGGCCGCGCTCATCGAGAACCCGGGAGAGCGCAAGAAGACAATCTGTGGCACACCGAACTACATTGCTCCTGAGGTCCTCTTCGATACCGCCAACGGTCATAGCTTCGAGGTGGATACCTGGTCCATCGGAGTCATTCTTTACACCCTTGTCATTGGACGGCCGCCTTTCCAGACGAAGGATGTGAAGGCTATCTACAAGCGTATCCGTGACAACGAATACGAGTTCCCCGCAGACCGTATCGTATCACTGGAGGTCCGGGAGCTCGTGCAGCAGATCTTGACACCAGACCCGCAGCAGCGCCCCACGCTCCATGAAATCTTGGACGACTACTGGTTTACACGTGGTATCATGCCAGCCTGCATCCCCGTTTCCGCCCACGACACGACCCCAGATTTCCGCCATATCACCCTCTCTGTCTCCCAGCAGAACCTTGCGATGCTCCGCAAGCACGCGGGGCTCGATGATGAAACCGGTGACATTGCGGTGCCGTCCGCACCTGACCCTGCTGCGAGCAAACTCCGGAATACGACCGCCAGTCTCGCGCAGCAGGAGAAGGAGTTCCAGAAAGCCGTCCAGCCTGGCAGTCCTATTTCTGCACTGCTCAGTTCCGCGAGGCAGCCGCTCCTCGTTGCACCCGCCACCACACGTGGGGAGCAGCCGTTGTTCCGCAAGCTCCAGACAGCGAAAGTCGAGCAGGCGCGTGCGTCGCCCGGCCGCATCCCGCGCGAGGCACGTCTTGGGGAGGAGGGCGATCCAGGAAACAAGGCCGAAGAGCTCCGCAAGAAGGAATTGGAGTCTCAGAAGGCCCGCATTGTGGCGCAAATGGTCCCCGCGCAGGCCGCCGCGCCCACGTTTGGCTACGACGACGTTGAGAATATTCCGCCGCCACGGCCTGGCGCCAGCGACGCGCTGCGGGAGAAGGCAAAGGCAGCCGCTCCGACGAGGACCGACAGCCCGCCTATTCCCGTGTCGGCGTCGGCGTCAAAGATTAACAGCTTCGATGCAGCTGCGCAAGTGCTGACGACTGCCTTTGAGGCCAAGGCGGCGGGCAAGCTTTTCCGCGACCCGAGAGAAGATACGGAGCTGCCTGACCCGAAGGTCTTCATCGTTTCATGGGTGGACTACTGCAACAAGTACGGCATGGGCTATGCGCTGACCGACGGGTCGGTCGGCGTGCATTTCAACGATAGTACAACTATCGTGCTCTCCGCTGACAAGATGTAAGTGCGAGCACAGCCGAAACTGCGCGTATATGCTCATTAGACCGTCATTTCAGACATCTTGACTACATCTCTTCGCGGCGGCAGGGTTCTGTTTATGTCCGGAAGAACTACACGGTATCGGATCATCCTGAAGAGCTGAAGAGCAAGGTATACCTCTTAAAGCACTTTGAGAAGTACATCATGGACCGGCTCTACGGCGACTACGACTACACCTTCGAGGACCGCGAGCGGACGAAGGGCATGGACTTTGTGCAGAAGTATCTCCGCATGAAGCATGTCATTGTCTTCAAGTTGAGTCACGATGTCTTGCAGGCAAGCCTTACTCATTCGCATAGCATATATGCACGAGATCTGACGTCCCGCATCTAGTTCAATTTTTACGACCACTCGAAAGTCATCCTGTCTTCACACGGCCTCCTAGTGACGCACATCGACAAGAATTACCAGCTTTCGCGACAGCCACTTAGCGAGATCATGGCCAACGCGCTTCGCCCGCCCATGAACGCCGAGCAGGCGAAGCGAAATGAGAAGCTTGTAGAGAAGCTGCGATACTGCAAGGAGGTGCTTGCGTCCATCCGGAACGCCAGTGCGCAGGCACAGGCACAGGTACAACTGTCCCCTGTTGAGCCCGAGGCGATGCAGATGCCCACTTCGGCGTCGGCGCGGACGGTGAACACCCGGCCGTCGAAGGTGTCACTCCGGTAGTGCCCTTCCCTCCTGTTTCCGCTTGTTGTTCAGGTTCCCTTCGTCACGGTGGCCCCGCTCGAGGACGCTAGGTCCTCGGCGTGCCTACAGCTTCTCACGACTCCTGTGACGTGTATACCCCTGCATGAACTACCCCGTTCCTTTCGTACTTTTCTCATCTCACGCTACGCTATGACACTCTTAGCCAGGCTCACGACTATCTTTATTGATCTGCACACATCACGCGATCTTCACCCGCACACATAGCTTACCCTCGTTCACCCACTTGCGCAGCGAAACGGACCGTGTTCTTTCTTGTGTTGAGTGTATGCACCCACTGTAGAATTGCTGTAATATTGACCGAATCGCATGGTATCTGCACGGTGTTCGCACGAACAAAGTCGCTGCTATTTGCGTCATTTATCGATGTCACCCGTAACTTCTGCACGTACGGAAAGCTGAGTCCGGGCTTGAAGTGCCAGACCTTCATCCAGGTTTCTTTCAGCAGGCATGCACTCTAGAGGTGCATTGTATCATCATATAGCTAGTTGACGTACATGCGGGTCACAAAGATTTGATCTAGCTCGTCGTAGGGTCTTCGCTTGTGAGCTAAAAACATCAGCAAAATAATACCGAAATTAAGTGGCATTAGACCGCAAGGAAATTAGACAGGTGCATAGTAAAGTCACCGATACACTGACCAGTAATAAATTAAATTTCAGCTCACCGTCGCCGTTGATATCGCCGGCAACACGCCAGAATGAGGGCGTTGCAAGGCAGGTAATTATATCGCTGCCTAGTAGCTTTTATATCGCGAGTCTGGGTATTTTATTGCGAAACGGTCTGTAGACAACAAAAAGCTTCGCAGGGTCATGTGATAGCGGGCCCGTGTTGCTGGTACGGCTCATTTCCCGCATCAAATTCAGGCGACCGTACATGTGGCAGAAAGAAATCTATTAGTGACCCATACCACCTATACTATGTACAGCAGACACGGAATCTTGTGCGTACAACTAGAAACCGAGTTAGAAAGTATTAGTGCAGAAGCGGAAGAGGCCGGTCTCCCGACGAGCAGCGTGTTGAGTGGCTATGGCCCTCATATCACCTTGTTCCTGCTCATCCTCCGGTCCCCGTAGCGCGCCCCAAACCTTGATAGAGCAAATGCCACCATTGCCGCCGCTAATACTGCCACTGCTGGAGCTCCACGTGGGCGACGGGACGCTGTGCACGACGCCTGCGCTGTCGGGCGCGATGAGGTGCATCCTGCCGCCGAGCTGATAGAGCTCGGCGCATGCAGCGGGGCTCGTGCGCGCCGGCTGCTGCTGCGGCTGCGGCTGTTGTTGCTGTTGTTGGCCGGCGGCGCGCGCTGCGAATGCGTCGTGCGCCTGGCGGTGGAGCTTGCGCACAATGTCCTGCGCCAAGGGGCCAGGTACAGTTAGTGGGGAAGGGAGGGAAGGAGGAGGGAAAGGAGAGGGAGAGAGGAACGCACGACGTGGTTCGCGGCCGTCGGCGCGCGGTCCGAGCAGCGCTGGAAGATCTCGCAGAGCCTGTCGAGCTCGTGCAGCGACGCGAGGGCGAGGGACGAAGTCGGGGCGCGCGTGACCATCAGGCACATC
>NW_006767630.1:397138-403484 GCF_000300595.1 Phanerochaete carnosa HHB-10118-sp | reverse complement strand
CTCGTGCGCGCCGGCTGCTGCTGCGGCTGCGGCTGTTGTTGCTGTTGTTGGCCGGCGGCGCGCGCTGCGAATGCGTCGTGCGCCTGGCGGTGGAGCTTGCGCACAATGTCCTGCGCCAAGGGGCCAGGTACAGTTAGTGGGGAAGGGAGGGAAGGAGGAGGGAAAGGAGAGGGAGAGAGGAACGCACGACGTGGTTCGCGGCCGTCGGCGCGCGGTCCGAGCAGCGCTGGAAGATCTCGCAGAGCCTGTCGAGCTCGTGCAGCGACGCGAGGGCGAGGGACGAAGTCGGGGCGCGCGTGACCATCAGGCACATCATGATCTGTCCGTGGCCGAGAGAAGAACAAATCAAAGAAAATAAACAAAAATAAAAGTCAGCAAACCCCTATGTATGTGTCTCTCCAAGAAGGAAAACACGCATCGCGGCAGACATCGACAGCGACCACGGCATGCCCCAGCGCTCGGTGACGAACGGGACGCGCTCCTGCGTGACGCGCAGCGCCTCGACGATGCGCCACGCCGAGCGGTAGATAGCGAGCACGGACGGCGCGTAGCGGTGGCGCAGGACGTCCTGCGCGCCGTCGTCGTGGAGCGCCTGCGCAAAGTACGGGCGGTGCAGGTTCAGTAGTGCTGCGTCGTGCAGACAATAGAATCCAAGAAAAGAAAGAAAGAAATCAGCAGCCCGGACGTAGCAGCGGCAACAAAGGAGGAGGAAGAGAAAGAGGGACACGCACTGATCTCCTTCGCAGCCATACAGCTGTAGCGCCGCACGTGCGTTGCCTTGCCCGCCTCGGCCGCCTCAGGGAGGCCACACTTGCTGCGCAGGCTGTGCAGCACCGGGAAGTCGCGCACCGCGCGGTCGAGCTCAAGGATCTTGGCGTACTGCGGCACGGCGGCCGCGAAAGCCGTCGCGCGCACGGTGTGCAGGAGCTTCGAGTACTGCCAGCACCATGGGTGGGCTGTTGGGGGCCAGGGGGAGAGGGGAAGGGAAGGAGACGGGCGTCAGTGGCGGGCTACGGACAGAGGGGAAGGGGGGAAGGGAAGGGACGTACAACTCCACTCGCGATGTCCGTCAGTGTCGACCCGCTCCTCGGGTTCCTGCGGGAACTCGTAGTTGACCCAGGACAAGTTCATGCACGGCGGGCGGCCAAACATGACGCATCAGTAGCATAGTATGAAGTGATCAGGTTGTGCGTACCACTCGGATGACATTGAGAACAGTGTCGGGCTGTGTTTGACAAGTTCTAGCTCTTATAAGACCTGGATGTATGCGTCGCATGCAGGGCACAACGGCGCATACACTCGTGATCCAGGTGGAAGGCGACGAATCAAGTATACATAAGAAGCGCATATATGCGCTAAAAGGAGGGGAGGGGCAGAAGAACGCACTTTTCTGGAGTCTCTCGTCATCTTCAATGGGGGACTGAGTGCATGCCGTGCGCGATGGAGCGCTAGAACAACGAGGATAAAGTCGACGCTCGCGACTGGGGCTCTCATGTCGGGAAGTGCAACGGCACGAATGGCTGGGGTATGAGACAGCAAAACTTGAGTGTGGTGCTTTGAGAAGAAGATGGTGGTTCGAGAAAGAGAAACAAAAACAAATGAAGTCACCTTTAATACGCGTGCGGCGCGTTACACGTCACGCGCCTGTGGCGCAGTGTTGTGTTATGCCCTGCTCGTGCAATACTTTGCCTTCTGTCTGCGAGGTATAGTTTTGTCCGACTCGCAATGCTTCATGTCGCACCATATGCGCGGAAAATGGGTTTATTGTGCAAGCGTTGCACCTGGGCTTGCTTGTTCGCTGGGCTGGCCCATTGGGCTTAAATTACCTCAGCATACAATCGAGCTGGGTCGCATTATTATGCATTATCATGCATTTCAACACAATATTATTTGCCCATTGCAACGAGCCCCGTTTCAAATTTACACCTGTGCATACAGCCCATTTCATTGCATTATTTTGTCAAGTATTTGTATGCTACGCATCCGCAGTGCTTATAATACTCTCCACGCGTGATAATGCTAATTGATTAAACGCCCATTTTGCCGATGAATATGGATACGGACATGGGGGCTAACAATATCTGCTATTGCACTATTTTACCGCTGGAATCACTCGTTCGCCTGACCCTGCTGCTCGCCGAATTCGATTTTACGATCTGCAGGAGGGCAAATAGAACTGAGGATGTCGTGCATGCTTGTCCGAACTGCGTCACGATACCGTTCTCGATTATGCGACCGTGTGCGCTTCACACACAGCACTGCGTCGGACGCTGCAAGACTGAAGCCGATGAGTGCGCCGTAAACAAGCGGATCTTCCCAGTCAAGCATTTTCGAGAACGTAAGTTCTGAATCGCCGGTACGCGCGTAGAACATCACGAATTGGCCATTGGTGATAGTACCCAGCCGAACTTGAGTTGCATGCAACTCTCCCCATATCTGCCAGTATTGTGATAGTGTCTCAGCAGAAAAGAAGACGTCTCAAGGACTGACAAATACCTGGCGTACTGCTTGAGCCGCACCGATATTGCCTAGCCTGAGCCCACTCATCCTCCAATAGAACTTCCCAGCTTTCTGGGCGGTCTTCTCGAACAGCGACTCGAAACGGGCCTGGCTCAACGAGTTCACCCACGGTGGCTTCACCTCCCCTACTGCCGCGACCACGTTAGGCATAGCATAGAGCGCTATGTCTCCTACGCCTGCGTTAGAGGTCCAGCCACCTGACATCAAACCTCTTTTTGCGTCCGCCGATAACGGTGTGCCCCAGTGGGGATATGTAGTACGACGAAGCACTTGTTGAGGCTGATTTTCATGAGCTGGCGGAGTCGCCCACTGGTGTCGTAGATAGGGCACCGGGTCTGCAGCAGTCCTTCCGTATCTAGTCTACGTAATACAATAGTTTAATTCAGAAGATCTATCCCGGATTGATGCTGCGCACCTTCATGCGGGCGTTGGTCACAGATAGAAGTTGACGGTGGACCTCCCGTTGAACTGCTGCCTCACAGTTCACCACAGCAGGACTACGATGTACCTGGGTGATATACTCAGCCGCTAATTCGTCGAGCGCAGCGGCCTGTGCATTTGCAGAGGGAAGAGTGGCAAAGTGGACAGTGCGATCCGCGGACCAGGAGGAACGCATTGTCTGCGTCGGATAGGTTACGGAGCCAAGCTCCACGGTGTGCTGTTGCTCTGCATATGCATATCGTATCAGATGATCAATGAAGGTGTTTGAGTGCCTGATATCCAGAGCCCGCTCAGGCATCAGTTCGACATCGCCAAGTGCTTCTACAGCAGGCGCAGGCTTCGTTATAGACGGATCACTTCGGAGAGGGCTCGGTACGAGAGGCTTCGCGCGCAGGAGGGTATGCGGCAACATTCGACCTTGCTGCGCTTGCGCATCGAATACGGTAGGCAGCGCGAACGGGAATATAGCAGGGCGAAGTTGGATAGGATAGTCCCCCGTCGCATGCTTCCTAACCTCAGGTTCCGACCAGTTGAAGATCTTGTCGGGCACGTAGAGGGGAGCTTTAGCGGCCATCGTGCTCCAAGAACCTAGGCCCGAACTTAAGCTTTTAGCATCCGGACAAGCACTATACGCACTTGATGTAGTACTGGATGTTGAATGAGGGTCAAGTCCAAAGTCAGTCATAACCATTCGCGACAAAGCTTTATGCCTTCAGTCTGTGCGGAGAAACCCAAGCCTCAACAGGGTCCCGCGCAATCAGATAGGATAATCATAAATCCATTTTCCTCCCGCGGAGAAGGAGTGAGCCCTAATAGTAAGGCCTAAAGGCCTCATCGACATCAGTACCAGCCGCTGGTGAGTCAGATGAGAATAGGCGTGCAAGAAGGCCATCGTTTAGCTCTTGATAAGGAACATGTATAGCAAACATTTTTATAAAATGCAGAGCATCATGGAATGACTATTACCGCCGCTGCAATGCTAGGGCTGCCGTCATCATTAATGGGTATTACTGCAAGTTCGACGAAGGGCGACGACATAGCTCCAGCTCCTAGCATGTGCTAAGCAGAATGAGCTGGGCAGTGACAGTATAAAATGCACCTACTGTTCACAAGTAGAGACGTTGCAGTCGATGACCATTCGGAGTGGTTGGAGAACACGATCTAAATAGGCAGTTCCAGTCCGAATTTGGCCCGAATTTGGTCCGGATCCCGCGTTACCAGCGTTCGTTTCTAGTTCGCTCCCTTCCCAGCCTCCCTAGAGTCCCTACCTAGAAGAACCACGCCATGGATAAACTGGTGCGCCATTTTTGTCAATATTCTGTATCGTTGCTGGCTGAGCATTGCTGTCCCGCTCAGGCTTCCAATGTGGTCACCACTTTTACGCTGAATGACGCGTTCAAGCCGGTGGAGGCCAGCAGCTCAAACCATGTTACTATCCAGTTCGCCCGTCAGCAAGTCCCTGTTGATCTAGTCAAGCCAGTTTTCGACGATCCCACGGGCGCTCAGCCTGACATGTTTGCGGATCTGCCACCACGCCGCTCGTCTCTAAATGACTTAGGGAATGCGCATCTCACGGCTTCATTGGGGGACTATCTGGGTCACGGTCACTGCGGTTTAGTCTATGCCCTCGAAGACATGCACGTTACTGGAGCCCCTGATGGGGTTGCGTTTCCCCCACTGGTCGTAAAGATCGCGCGTCTCAACCGTGTCGCGTCGCTTCTCCGTGAGACGTGGTTTTACGACGAGATGGAGTGCCTGCAGGGCGTGGCAATCCCAAGGTGCTATGGCTACTTTGAGGCCGAGTTTTCTGAGAATGGCAGCGAGAAGGCATTGCTGCAGACGCTATTCAAGAAATTTCCCGGTGCCGACGAGAGTGAGGGGAATCCCACCGTCGAGAGAGACAGATGCCGAGGACCGCTGCATCCTCTTCTTGAAGAACGAGACTCCCACAGCAGAGTTGTTGCCGTGCTCATTTTGGAGAAGCTTGGACCCCGGCTTCCAGTAGGTGTTGCCGTGTCGGAGGAGACTCGGTATGTATGGCTTGTGTCGAAACATGTTCTGCTTGCTTACCACAGTACGCTGCTTCATAGTGAAGATATAAGGGGTCTCTATGAAGAGATTGGCCACCTATGCATTGATAGTAGGAGTTCACTAATCCACTAATACAACTTCGATCAACTTTGCTCACCTGCACCCGTAGATGTCGAAGATATTCGATACAAGAACATCCTGCAGGCTCCTGCACCGCCGCCTGGTCTCCCTTCTCTCCCTTCTCCGTTTACTAAGCGAGTTCACAAGTGGAGGCTGGTCGATTTTGAACTGGCCATGCAAGTCAATTACTCCATCAGTAACCTCGAGGTCCAGTATCTCACGGAACTCGATGGAATCTTTTACGACATGGAGCATGGATGTGAGGAAGACTACGAAAATCTCATGGACGACGACGAAGAAGATAGTTTGGAATGGTATGATAGCGAAGATGGCGATGGCAGCTCGAGTGACTAATCCGTGCATTGCACATGTGTAGGCGTGATAGGCCTGTAATTCCGTTGATGCTATTCACTTGGAATGACGTGGAGTAGGTTTCTACCCATTATACGCAAGAATTTAATCGAACACATCTAGTGTGCGATGTCATACATGTGTGGCGTCACTATTCGCTGCCTTCGGTACTGCCCCTAAGACACTCACGAGATTATCAAGCAGCGCCTCCAAACGTTCCAGCCGATTGTCGAAGGACGAGAAGCGCTCTTGTAACTTGAGAAGCGTCTCTTTGACGGAACCGTTGGAGGTCGTTTCTGCGAGCTCCTTTGATGCTCGTTGATAGAGCAGAAGGTTGTGCTTGAAAGAATGGACTGCGAGTCCTGCAGACCCGCTTTCATCTCCGCTTCCTCTCTTGGGCCTGTCTGCAGCGTCTCCGCCGCCTGCCTCGATATCGCTTGCAGCGCCCTCTTCCTTGCTAGCAGAGGTGTACTCCGCCGGAGTGGCTTCCGACTCTTCCGCAGCCTCGCCATTTGCAGCCGCCAAATTGGAAGAACCGGCGCCCTCAGCGTCGTTCAAAGGAGGCTGAGCGGGATCATCTTCCCTGTCTTCTCCGGTATTGTTCGCGGCAGAGCTCTGAGCGTCGCCGCTATTTGCAGCGTTAGAGCGGCTGGCGGCCATGGCGAAAGCGTATGCCGCGAACGAGAGCTCGTCCTCTTGGGCCAGTGCGTCCTCCTTTTCCACCTTACATTTCATGCATATGTAGGCGTTTCCTGCGAGAATTAGCGCAAGCTGCTACGGATGTATTCAACAGTCTTACCTGCGCAATCAATGCAATGCCAGAACGGAGCCTGGAGAAGCCTCGCGGACAGTAATGGCAGTTGTATGTGTCGGTTCGGCTTTT
>NW_006767630.1:339903-385651 GCF_000300595.1 Phanerochaete carnosa HHB-10118-sp | reverse complement strand
TCGACCATTAACATCTAAACTGTGCCAAGTACATATGATACAAACACCAAGAACAAAAGTACAGAATAGTACACAGTTCTACAGAGTTTCCGTACAAGTTCCGTGTCTCCGCACTTTTGGGTGTTTCCTGATGTGTGCTCCCGCCAGTTCGCGCTCGCACAGCCCAGTTGTTGTACCACAACAATAGCTTCTAATAGATCTGTTGAGCAGCTGACATGACAGACCCATTGTCAACAACTTGTCATCCTAAGTTTGACTCACAGTCTCAGGACACTCACAAATCGCAGTTGGCTTGACGATACAGATAACCGGCTAGTAGCGACAACAATATCAAATTGTCATGACAGCTGGTGACATAGTTTGCGATAGAGATGAAGATACAAAATTCACAGCTCTGAGTCGATACAGCGCGTTTTGATACAGAACAGAGTCACTTATGCCTCTGTGCGGGCAAGACTCACGACCGGGGTCCCAACGGAGAGAGCCGGCGGCCCCCGATCACTATTTAGCGCTTCGCCACTCATCGTACTTGAAGGGTTTTAGGACTAGTACGGGTTAGTTGTGACGGCGGCCAACTCAGCCACTCGTTTTTGTCTCAACAAAGGGTGCACAGCACGGATGGCAAAAAATTCTTGTATCTTGTACATCCCAATCTTGTCTCCGTATTTAATGGGTCCGGAGACCTGGTGTGCCGCTGACTCACAAGATCTCTCGGACTTCGCTGCACTGACTATTTGCCATTTCTGCGTGCAATCTCCCACCTTTCCTCTTCTTGCTCTATTTGATTTTGTACAACAGCCTTCCTATGGCTACCACAGAAATCACGCAGTCGACACTGTATTTCGCCGGCGTTCGGAGGTTAATATTTTGAAGTCCTTCATTCTTGGGAATAAACCACCTCTAGCGGAATCTGAGGCGACAAAGGTCACCTCCGCTGATTTTTTGCAGTACACAAGAAATAGATATAATTGAGGAGACCCCTACCCATAGACTAAGGAGTACTTGTCAAATTAGGGGCATTGGAAACGTCTGTTCACTCGCAGGAGAACAGTGTGATAACCTCGAGCCTTACGTGGAGATACTGAGCTTTTTATCAACTTAATCAAAGACATGAAGTAGGAGCACAGCAATATTGCACTCAGTCTCTCTTGTCGAGCTTTCTTCGCCCATCCAGACAACTGGCAAGTCTGCACTCCCGATGGGCTTAACCGTCCATGGGAGAGAATCGTGGCTACCA
This sequence comes from Phanerochaete carnosa HHB-10118-sp, assembly GCF_000300595.1. NCBI lineage: Eukaryota > Fungi > Basidiomycota > Agaricomycetes > Polyporales > Phanerochaetaceae > Phanerochaete > Phanerochaete carnosa. The sequence goes on along the minus strand of NW_006767630.1, from coordinate 384,414 downwards.
ACGGCGCCGATAGCGAAGGCCACAACATAATACCGGACAGCTACTATACCTTCCAGCGTGTGCCACAGCTGTCCGTGAGCGCTCTCAAATGGGAGGATGATCCAGAAACGGGTAAGATTTTCGTATCAAGCCCACGATTCATAGGTTGGGTGCAATCTTCTGCCCCTTATTGAGCCTTCTGAATAGTGGAATGCTGGCTGCATTCGTGACAAACCCATTACTCTTGCTCGCACATTGTACTTTGGGGGTATGATATGACATTAGAGCTACAAGAAGGTCACGGGATTCGGCTGGTCCATTCACGCGCGCGTAGTAAGCTCGTTGATCGCTTTTCAACGCGCCGTCTCGCAGGATGAGACATACGCGACGCGGCACTATTTATAGGGATATCCTACTATCCGACTCTTAATATTCCAACCACACACCTTTCCCATTTTGTGGCCATCCTCTCCGGCTATTAAACCCACCAAGTCTGCCACTATTTCTATGCATCACCTCGAATACCCTCTTACAAATAAGCTGATGCATCAGACCCAGGAAAAACCTCCCCAACGTACCTACTCCATCAGTGACCTGATGGCTATAGACTCCTCTGTCCTCGATTCGAAGGTCCACTTCGTCCGGCCTAGCAAAACTGGCACCATTGGCACGACGTATGGCAGCGACGAATACGACCGCACCTCAATCCACGTTTCGCGTCGCAAAAAGCTGGCTTTGGCTCTGCCTGAGCGCGGACGGCGCATGTACTGTGGCAGAAGAGAAGTTTCGCCCGACGAATCTCCCGTACACTCACCTGTAAGCACATCCAAGCTAGACGGCCAGACTCCCGAGCTACTCAAGCACATCGCCACACGGGACGGTGGCTCGCAGAAAACGGTGGCCCCTTGCTCTGATATTGCGTTCGCCGGTGGCCTCTCATGCTCGCTTCCCCAACGACGCTTTACCAACTCCGTAGACACGCCTATGGAGAGCGACTCCGACGAAGACAACGCCAACCGGGCGATGGCATTCTACATGTGCCGGCCCGGCACGCCACTGCCCCCACTATGTCTTCGAATGGACAGCTTCGATGAGGATGATAGTTCCGCAGAAGGTAGAATTCTTAGCAGCAGGGATGAACAACGCTCTTCACTGGTGGATGTCCCTGGCTCCGGCATGAGCCCTGTCGCAGAGACGACGCCAGCTAGTGAGCGACGCTAACTTCGTTACCGATCAGCTCGTGTCTAATAATCTGTAACTTACAGTGAGAGACGATGCTTATTTCCAAACGCGGTGCTCCGCGTACAACCGGATGAAGGCAATTACAATGAGTGACAGAACTCCATCTCTCACTTCTGATGGTGCTTCCTCTTCGGATGAATCAGAAGGCCTAATGTCTCCTCGAAACGGCGTCACGATAGGTAAGTAACCTGCCAAATCTGTGATACTGTGGAGCAGAACATATGGTCTAACTGCGCACCTGCGACATGCCAGCTATTTCCCTTCCAAAAGCTGCGGAGAAAGAAGTGACCTGGCAGCTCGGCTCGAGGGACACTGAAGGATGTCTGGGTGGTTTTTGACAGTACTTCCGTAGTGACACATATAACGCAACGCCATATACCACTCTCAGTGCTTCATGAAAACACCCGCTCGGGTGCGCACTTCTCACGAACCGCATTGTCTCTTTACTAGCCCTCCTGCTTCCAGCTCTTGTCAATACCGCTGCGCAACATATCCGCTTCCTCGCCCGAGTTCTCTCATTCTCGGTCTGATCTGGTTTTTCATTGGTTTTCTTGATTCTTCGGCAGCGTATCTGCACATGTATATGTTGTGCTTACTCGTAGCCTATGGTACTGGATATCCTGCCGTCGCATGAAGTTAGAGCACTATGAAAGGACGCGTCTACGTCCTGGTGTAATTCGCGGCCAAGCGCTCCATAATGTATCGTCCGCACTACAAGGCGATCAGTACCGACGAATCTCAAACGAGCCTAACAGGTATAACACACAGAGATTGGCTCGTACTTCTTCGGTCGCTCTGCTGAGTATGTCGTCGGTATCATATCAACGACAGTATCGAAGTTCTGGCGAGATTTTAGTACGTGGCATATAACGCAAGGCACTAAGTAATTACCGGTGCACAGAACTCATGACGACAATATATTTAGTCAGCTAGAGCAATGTAGAATGAGAAGAAATGGGCTGACGTATGGAATGGAGTAGCGTGGGGGCGTCATACCATCTGAGCTGGTCAGGTTGGGCGGAAGGCTGACCTGGTGAACACTACTCCGTAAGGTGTCATTCGTCCCTACCCAAGTGAGTGAGGCTATCTGACGTGTCTCCACCAGGTACGAGCACCTACACCGCTGCAGAAAGTCACCAGCGTTCACGATCACTGTACCGTTCACCGGCGTAGCGCTCTGCAGACAGTCAGCATCCTATCCGACAGACAACGAATACGCTTACTGTGAACTGCCCGGGCTTATTCGGGTCTTCCACCTCCAACCCACCCACGGAGTCTTGGAACAGAAATGTTATGCTGCCATAGTCGCTGTGTGCGATGACGCGACTGATCTCTTCGTTCTTAAGCTGTTCGACCGGCACACTAGATTGCGTCAGGCGGACCATGCGAGCATAAGCGCCAACATAGCAAACCTGGGGTAGTGCAAGAGTCGCAACTGGTTGTCCGCCCTGGTGTGTACCTGAACGAAGTGATCCTCGGGTACGCCGAGACCCAAGGCTAGAGCTCGCAGGAAGTTTATCTCGAGTACTTTGTGGCAGGCCTACATCGTTCTCATGTCAGCAAACTGTTCGACGACAGGAAGTACTAATAAACACCGAACCCAATAGAAATCCAAGCATGCTTCTTTGAAGCCAGGCAACATACCCTCAGGTAGCCAAATGTTGGGCATGAGCGGATCGTCCTCGCGCCCACATTCGAAGCTTTCCTTCATATCTGGAGCCTGTGCTCGGCGCTTCTTGATCTCGTTGGGATCAAACACTTCTCTGACAATCTTTTCGACCCCGGGCGCAGAATAACCTGTGCGTGTCATAATGTGATGAGTGCAACGGAAATGGGCATGCCTAGGCACAGATACCTCGATGGTGCAATCCACTGGCGGGGTGCGGAGCGAGCATCTTCACATCCATCGGCTGAGAAAAGAAACGCCTAGACTAGACTGTTTGTCAGCTCCACTGGCTATTGACAACAATGTAAGGGATCAACAAACCCAAGCAAACATGCCCTCTACCTTGGTCTGGGACAGACCATGGCTAGTCAGGTATACAAACCCAGTGTCTTTGAACGATTGCACGATCGCGTCTGCGACCTCTTGCTTCCGCGAGCCATCGAGGAATGGTGCAAAGTTGATAACATTGATCCCACCCGCCTCTTGTACCTTGACGTGAAGCATGCTAAGTCCGAAGCTCTGAAGAATAGAAGACGTAAAGTACGTTCTTATATATTCCTGTGAGCTCACTATCACAGGCTATCGTGAGGGGGAAGTCACGCTATGGCCAGGGGGCGCTTAAATGGGCTGGCCCAGATCAAGCGATCAATTAAACCCTAACCCAGCTTTGGCTGGGCTGGAACCTTGCTGTGTTGTTGACACCACTTCTCCATAGTAAATTGTAGTACATACACCTCGATTAATATTACTCCGTGGTCCAGTGAGCTGTAGGCTACATACAGCTGATTTGGAAGGCCCTATGAATATCCTTGGTTTATTTGCCGCTCTGTAAGCCTACAAATGGTCTGTGGTACTTATATCTGCATTAAAACTATTTTCACTGGACTATTAATGCATTCGTACTGCTTCGTTATGCCTCCTGGTTTGCGGAAGGGCGCGCTTGCCCGATTGGGAAGGCAGCGCTCGCCGTCCGTCTCCGTAGAATTAGTACTACTCCTTTCTAGAGAAACAGTTCGGTTCTTTTTGCGATAGATACCACATTTTTTGGGCCTCTTTTTACACAAATGAGGAAGGAATTTGTCTCGCGTCTCTAACAAGTCAATGCGCAGCGAGTCTCACTTCGAAATAGGTCGCAGCGGAAGTCTGCAATGCGCGCCAGGAGAGCCTTCAGAGCGCAGTTAACTGAAAGCTTGCACTGAGCTTGCAACACTAGGGGTTGTATAGCCAAGATATGCGACACAAGGGTCTACAAGGGTCAATTTAGGAGTCAAGCGGGGGATTTCGGTCTGGAAGTGGCGGACGCGAGCCTATCAATCTGAACTTATGGAACAACAGTCTCTCAAATTCGAGAAGTGTCTAGGTGTATGGAAGAAACTGCACCTTTAGCTCGGCTTCGAAAACACCCAGTTCCTAACGCCATCAATCGTCTGCCTATTCCCTCTATGTCTCGAGGCAAGAGTGTTTCCGCGGTCCCACCATGCTCGGAAGTTCTGCCCAAAAATGGCGGCGGATGGTAGGCAATACCATCGCAGTACACCCCTACTCAAACACAAAGCAGCTGAAGAGAATTGCAAAATGGCCCATGAGAGTGATAGCGTACCATAGCAGTCCCTGCGCTAGAGGGCCAATGACCTGCTCTCTAACCGTTATCCAAAGCACTTTGCCCCACGCGACATGCACGACCTCTGTTCCCTGGGAGGACTCTTGCGCTTCGCTCTTTCCGGTCACGTCTGAGATTGATTTTGTTTGCATGTACTTCACATGTACGTGCTGCCTGATGTTCTTGAGATATGTGTGCTCGAACCTAAGGTCGGGAATAGTTGGGACTGAGATCTTATGCCGACGCTCATACTGGACATGGAGGTGTCCAAGTGGATCATGGTCATGATGGGAGTGCCGGGAAGGCTTAGAGTCATCACGTCCAATGCGCACGGTCGACATGGTTGTTATCGGACGCTGCGTGAAGAACGTCGAGTGCGACGAGCTGGGGAGACGCCCAGGACAAGCGCAGGGCAAGCACTTGGGATCACATTTTTGATTTTCGCTCTTGTCCCCATCTCAACTCGCAAATTTCCAGACCTCATCCGGCGATTACACAGTATAGCCAGAACTATCCAGTAGAACCGCATTTGCTGCATATAAACTGACGTTGCTTTGTGCAACAACTGCGGGCCTACTAGACGATCTCTAATATCACGAGCCTTCGAATCTCCTGCGAACGAGATTTGCGTCAAGCATACCGCCCAGCGCTCCGTTACTCGAGCCACCATCTGCCATGGATGTCGAATTCGACTTTCTCGTCGAGGAGAAAACCCCCATCGTCGATGCCAACGTCCTATCACCCGCAGCGGCACTCGCGTACTTCGACGAGGCATGGTATCTGAAGGCCAGTCGTCGTGCGAGGCGTATGGACCTCATCGGAGACTACGCTGGTAATGAGCTGTTTATCATCGATGGTATGTAATCAGTCGGACCACTGTACTATGTGCTGAAGGCTCCTCGCAGGCGATTCCTTGCTCGAACTCGCACTTGATGACCCACTCCTTGCCCTTGGCCGCCAAAACGGTATGAAAGATGTCATATCGCATGTGATTGCGACATGTTGATGTGCAGATAAAGAAATCAGCTTTCAGATACTACATGCCATACACAATCTTGAGAAGCTGCTCAACAACTTCCTCAGACGAGGAGCGGTTTTCGAGATCATCTTCTGGGATGGTGAGTTTCGAAACAATTCCCAAGATTACGTGCTCAACCATTTGTTTAGAGGCTCGGCACTTGACTCTGCACTGCGGCTCGGATGACTTTATTTTCTCATCTCGGTGTCTTGCTCGTATGATGCTCATCGAGCACTCTAAGCGCCTCAATATCCCAGTTCATACGTTCGCGAGCATCGACGATAAAGCGTGGCTGAAGCACCAGTCAGTTATAAAGGTACATGAAGCGCATATGTCCTCCATAACCATCTTTAATTGTTTCCTACCAGCCGATGTACATCATGATCAATGACGGCGGCGCCATCGACCTTGAGCACGAGGTCAATCTTACTCCAGCAGTCGACGTTAAGCTTATCCAACGTACAAGGATCTTTTACTTCATTTCCCGAGGCCTGACCTGTTCGCTGTTACGCGGAGCGACCTTCCGCGATAGCAAGGTAATTCTCGTGGTCATGAAATTAATGGACGCAACCTGACCGCTTTTTAGATAATCTCCTTCATCTACGAGCAAAGACTAGATCCGCATGCGCGACAGCGATTGTCTCCGAAATTCTGGGCAGCGGTCGGTGTCGCACGCCAGAAGCTGGATCAGGTAAACACGAGGCGACGAGAATCTTTGTTGCCGACTTCGTCGCTACCGTCGGCTGCGAACGACTTTCAGAGATTCGATCACTTCCTGGATCTCGCCAAGCTCAAGCTGGATCTTCAGGACTCGCTTACCATTTTTGCCCTGTATGCGTTCACTGCCCATCTCATACTACTACCCCTGCTGTCCCTTGAACAACGAGGCCGACCGTACAAGGATGACCATCAAGGGCTGGACAACTTCCTGCGAAAAGACTTCCTGCCGACCGTTTTCCTAGCGTACGAGGCAAGTTATGGACAGTCGACCAATGCGGACGTCGACACTCGCGTTTTCAGGGATCTGATTCACTTCTTGCTCGCGCGTCCTACATCTAGCCCCATCGACATTCTTGGTGGCAGCTTCATAACTGAGTTGCAGGCGCTCTGGGCGAAGCATAAGCTACCGAACGTCGATTTTGCTTCAGTGGCCGCACAATATCCAGTAGTTGTCTTGAACGAGGATGCCAGTGCAAGCGCAGTCGCCGATCCTCAGCCTCTCCAACTCCTGCCCTTCTACAACGAAGTCTTCAATGAGTCGTTGGCGGAGGCCCACATCGAGGTACCCGAGATCGAGGAGGACGTGGGCGATTCCGAAATGGACTTCAACACTGTCTTCCAGGACGCACAGCACTGGCATAACCACCGTCGGGCTATCCTCCCGAAGCACCTTGGCGGCGAAGACAAGCTACCGGTGCTGAACGAATGGCAGCGCAAGAAGCAGCTGCGCAGCGAACAGCGGTTCACGGCGAAGCTGCAGTGGCAGGCAGAGAGCCTGACAGGCACGTTTGGGAAGTCACTGCAAAGAGTTACGATTATCCCTGGTGTAAAGCCTGCGACTCCGCTATCGTCGACGAGGGCGATGACTCCGGCCTCGACAAGACCTAGTACGCCACTTTCCCCTACGATCAGCGTAAGTCACCTAGTCGTGTCGTGTTGAATGTCTTACTGAGAGCTTGTGCAGGAGACGGGTTCGGAGAAGCCCAGGAAAGGCGGGAAGGAGAAGAAGGTTCATATCTCGAAAGCGGAGCAGATTCGCCAACAGAACATGGCGCGCAAGATGAGCACGCAGGACCAGTCGAATGAGACGTGGTGGAAGGATCAGCTGGAGAAGATGGACGAACTATCCACGGACGAGAAGGTCTCACTTATAGAGCGATTGCTCGGGAACGCGATGCGCGCCGAATCTGGTTGGCTTGCTGTCGAAATGCGGCTTTTCCGCATCCACCTTGAGTTGCAACGGTGGTTAGAAGATGCCGACGCGGATTCAGGCGACGAGACCAAACAGGCGCGCGTGCGCGACAAGCGTTCTGTCGCAGTCATGCGCATGGTGAAGGACCTCGCAGAGCGCGGTAGACTTTTCCCTACCGCGCGAGCCGCACTCGAGAACGTGCTGCAGTGTCTAGGCTTCGCGGACTACGTCCCAGCATTGCTCGATACGTCACCAAGTCCGCCCGCGGAAGATCGGAAGCTATCGTTCAAGTTCAAGAAGCTCTTGCACTCGAAGAACAAGGCGGCGATGTACGAGTTTATGGAAATCACAGAGGACCCTGTCGTCTGGCAGCTGCGTTTGTTTGGCGAGTATATGGACCGCTCGATGGATAGTCAGCCGGATCCGCGGGTTTCGTTCAATCCCGATGCGTGGCAGAGACGTGTCTTGGACTGCCTCGACGATGTTGACGAAGATCAGAATCTCAACCACTCGGTTCTTGTTGTCGGTGAGTCTGAAGGGCCTGTCCCTGAAATATTTGATTTTGACGCGATTCGCAGCTCCCACTAGTGCTGGTAAGACCTTCGTGTCGTACTATGCCATGGAACAAGTCCTGCGACGATCGGACGGCGAGCTCTTAGTGTACGTTGCACCGACGAAAGCATTGGTCAGTCAAATTGCCGCTGAGGTGTACGCGCGGTTCAACAAGTCGTACAAGGCCGTTGGCAGTTAGTGGCATATTCTTTTCAGCCAGCGGGTTTGTGCTGACGCCACTTTTAGGGAGCTTGTGGGCGATTCATACTCGTGACTACCGCATTCACAACCCGCAAAACTGTCAGATTCTGGTGACCGTACCCGAGATGCTAGCCATCATGCTGCTATCTCCGCAATTGGCGCGCGTATGGACGCCGAGGATTAAACGGTGTGGTTTCCGATTAGTACGTCTTGTGGGGTCGAAGCTGATTGCACACCATGGCAGCATCATCCTTGATGAAATCCATTCCATCGGTCAACAGGAAGGTGGTGCGGTGTGGGAGCAGATCATCTTGCTCGCCCCTTGTCCAATTGTGTAAGCACCTTAGCAGATATATTACAACAATTTGCTGATATCCTTCGTAGCGGCTTATCTGCCACAATCGGCGATGCAGAAAAGTTCAATAATTGGCTTGCCTCGGTACAGAAGGCCCACGGCTTCAAGCATACATTCATCTACCATCCACACCGATACTCACATCTTCGCAAGTTCGACTATATACTCCAGGCCGCACCAAAACAACCATTCCAGGGCACCGATTTGTATGCCAACACAGGCCGTTTACGGTTCTTGCACCCCGTATCTCTGTTATCGTTTGGCGCCCGGGCGCTACCGTCCGACTTTTCCCTTGAGTCCGCAGACTGCCTGAGCTTATTCAACGCGTTCGTCTCCGCGGAAGGCGAAGATGCACCGAACTTGCAGATTCTTGACCCTCGCAAGTACTTCAGACGAGGTTCGTTACTGAAGCAGAAGGACATACTGGAATATGAGGTTGCGTTGAAGGAGCGGTTGGCGTCGATGATCACCGACGTTGAGACTCAAGACATGGCGTCACCCCTAAGCCAGGTCGTTCGCAAGTTGCAAGACCCGTTACTCTCCGAGCTCTCAGAGGTCGAGCGGAATGCTACTACATCTGTGCACGACATATTCGACAACTTGTTGTACTTGGTGTGTGATCTGCACGCCAACGGCGATTTGGTACGTGTCTTACTACCCACATCTAACCTTATATCTGATATTTTTTGCAAGCCTGCTCTGCTGTTTAATTTTGACCGCACGGCTTGCGAGATTGCTACCAGGCGTCTCCTAGAAGCCCTCGAGAACACTGAGATACGGTGGCGCCAGTCTAGCCCTGAATGGAGGCACAAGGTTCAGCAATGGGAGAAATGGCAGTCTCAAGCAGCGCTTCGTGAAAAGCAAAAGGACAAATTGCGGAAGCAGAAGAAGGATGGAGCCGAGGAACCGCCAGAGAAATCTGTCGATCCGTCGTGGGAGGCTACGTTCGACCCAGACGAACCATCTCCGCAATTCTCGTTTGTGGGAAAGAAAGCGTCAAAGGCTATCCTGAATGAAGCAATCGAGGACATCAAGTGGACATCAACGCCGAAGTGGGCTCTTGATGCACTGCGTCGTGGCATTGGTATTCATCACGCCGGTATGAACAAGCATTACCGGACCGCCGTGGAAAGGTATGTTTTTTAAAATGAAATTCAAGGTTGGCTCGTTCGCTTATAATTTTTTCTTTAGTCTTTACCGCATGGGTTACATTCAAGTCGTCGTTGCTACGGGTACGTCGCTTGATTCGTTCTTGATACAAGTACCAACAATATTTGGTAGGCACCCTTGCTCTGGGTATCAACGCACCAACCAAAACGTCGATATTTGTCGGAGACTCGCCGTTCCTCACCGCCTTAATGGTAAGCGAGCCTTGTTGCATAACATAAATTTTATAGCTCATGGTTGCACCTTCTAGTATCGCCAATGTGCAGGACGAGGTATGTACATATTTCTTCTTCTGTGACCGCGACTCACCACCCACACATCCAGCCGGTCGCCGTGGTTTTGATCTCTTGGGCAAGGTTGTCTTTTACGGGCTGCCCATGGACCGTGTACAGAGATTAGTCTTATCGAGGCTACCGTCGATCGGCGGCAACTTCCCCCTGACGTCTACCATGGTCCTCCGCCTGTTCAATCTATTGCAGGGGTCGAATTACGCACCAGTCGCAGTCAACGCTATCAAAAGCCTGCTCGAGCTGCCTCATGTTAGCTTCGTCTTCGAGGCTGGCAAACAAGAACTTCTTCACCATGTTCGCTTCAGCATCGACTACTTGCGCCGGTCTCGTCTTCTCGACGCCGGAGGCAACCCTATCAACCTTTTCGGACTTTCAGCGCACCTCTACTACACGGAGCCTAGCAACTTCGCCTTGGTGACGCTCATGCGTCGCGGCGTCGTCCACAAAATCTGTAATCAAAATAGCACGGAGTCCGCGAAGCGCGATTTTCTCGTCCTTCTTTGTCATCTGTTTGGTCGTCGCTTCCTTCCCGCCGTCTACGCATCCGAGCACCATGCCAAGACCGTGCATCGGAAGTCAGCTTCTAAAGTTGTCTTGCCGGAGATCCCCACCATTGCAAGGCAAATATTGTTACAACATGACGACGAGATCTTGCGCATTTTCACCTCCTATGCCATTTCCTTCGCCGACCGCCTGCAAAACGCCGTTGACGCCGATGAATGTCTGCCGGTCAGCGGTCGGGAATTGAAGGGGCCCGGCTCGGGGTCGGCCTTCGAAGATTATCTCAATAGGACCTCTATCAGGGTCATCGCACGTTCACCATTCGTCGCCAACTCCGGCCACGGTGACACCTTCCGGACCGTGCCTGAGCTTGCTCAAACATGCAGGTCAGGCTTGCACCTCAACGAACATGGCATACCATCGATGCGTCAATTTGTGGCGGGTCCTCAGGGCAGTGATACCTTGCCGCTGAATGCGTATCTACTGGACTTCTACATGCACGGACAGCCTGCGACTCTCGTCGCAGCAAACGGTATCCGCCACGGAGACCTCTGGTACCTTCTTGAAGACTTCACTCTGACGTTGAAAACAATTCGGTCGACTATTGAGCATCTCTTACTTAAGAGTACAAGTGGCGAATCATCGGCGGAAGCGGACCTTGACGACGAGATGAACATTGGCGGAGTCAATCTCGCGGAGGCAGAAGATGACGAAAATGGCTCAGATGGCACAACTATCAAACGGCCTCCTGGTGTTTCAGACCGCGACTGGAGAGTATTCGAGGTTGCAGATCTCGTGACCAAGGAGTTCGACGAGAAATTCAGGGCCATGTGGGCGTAAAGGAGTCGGACGTCGTAAGAACGGCGGGGCACATGTCCTCCATCTCAATGTATGTGGATCATATTGCGAATATCTTGCCCTGCCTGACCTATCTTCGTTATACGATTTAATCTGATACACTCCGAATACCCGCATAGAACCGCGGTATAGGGCTTCGAATCGTTGTATGTGTCCGTCCCTTCAGCTTAATTGTCGACTAAGTTGGTGTTTCTGTGCAGTTTGTTCTTTCTTTTATTGTGTTGTCACACACCGTAGTTAAATATCATGCTTGCTCTACGGAATCCGGTGTGTCGTTGGAGAGATCCTGGCGTGAACTGTATCAGGATAGGCGCTCAAAGCCGCCTTATCTGGGTTAGGGCAAGCTGGGATCTTGGGGCCTGAGAATTTTGTCAGACAGGCTATTGTACAGCCATAGACGGATCAGCGATGTGAGTCAATTTTCGCCTCAAAATTCGGATCGAGTGGCTCAGATGCAAGGCGACCTCGGCGCTACTATATGATCATTCCGTGCTCGGTCCCTCATGCCTCTTGTCCCGTCACCACAACCTTCCTAGATACCGAGAACAATTCAGAACGCACGTGAATATTGGCTGCTCGTTTCCCTGATTTATCCCATCTCCCCAACTTCAACAAGAACTCCTCGCCACAGTTTGTGCACGCAATTTGAAAGCCAACCGTGGCGCGGCACGACTACTTACTGCCCTCAAAATTCGGATTAGGGAACTAACAATTATCCATGAGCGTACTCAATTCCATGCGTCCAATTCGCGTGCTCCCCACGCGGGGGAAGATCAAAGTCTCTCTCGTTTGGAAACAACAGAATCGTAAGGCCCTGTCAGTTGACATTCCGAGTCGCTCATTCATTGGGTTTTGCAGTTCGAGTCGTGCACGAGATAGACGCTCGAATATTACGGAAGCGGTAGGCCACTCGAGGCCACTCGTTATCGTGTGCTAGCTGACGAAATTTTTTACGTAGCGCTCCCTCCGACGATGAGGAAGACACAGACGGTCGCCCTCTGAAGAAACGGAACTGTACTCGCTTAGAACAAGTCGTCTTGTCTATGAGCAACGTCTGTTTGGCCGATAGCGCTCAGACAGTAGAAGATAAAGGATGTGGCGCAGGTGGTCGGAAATACGATGACACACATTCCGAAGGCATCTCAGACACTGCAGGGTCTAGCGGCGTTCCTCCTGGTGGTATGCGTGGCGAAAGAGATAGGGAGAACCGAGGTTCGTCGAGCGGGCATGTAGACGAAGAGACTGGTCTGGGAGATAAGAACGAAGAAGTGGAAGACAGAGTAGAGGAAGGCGATGAGGAGGCATTAAAGGAAACACATGAAGATGCGCAAGATGAGAAAGAGCAGCGCGGACCAACAGGCGAAGACTCTTATCTCAAGGTAATAATACGATGCGCCAAGCATTCCTCACACCGTCTCATAGAATACTGACACTATGATAGGGCTCGACTGGTTATCAAGAGATGGATCCTTCATCGGTATCAGTTCAAGCTCTCCTCCTACAACGGCGAGAGCACCAGAACTACGGTAGTGACTCGGACAATGATTTGAGTACAACTATGGGCCATGCCTCGGCTCCTAAACCTTTGCAGAGTGGCTCCGGCCTTTGCTCCAAGAACAAGGGGAAAGGGAGAGAGCCACCACCGTGTTCGCCGTCCTGGGACGGGCACCGCCCTCTAGTACCTGGAATAAACGAAACAGAGCATGGGGAGTCGTCTAATGGTACACATAGTAAATCCACTTGGCATAACACTGATCGCAAAGCACTAAATGCACTACTCGAACTTTTTTTTAGGATACACACATGATCAACTCATAATTGACTTGCTTGACAAGAGAGCTACCCAAGGGCCGTCCGCCACCTCCAACCAACTTGATTGGGGTGAACGCCCCTCGTCACCGCATATGCCCAACATTAACGACGCAAAGCCGGTGCTTCTTCAGATCCCTCGCTCAATTCCACAACAAACAGCAGAGAGGCCGACGCCCCCGAAGCCCCTGAAGGCTTACCCACCGCTCGAACCACCAACCGTGGAGAAGTTACGCAAACTCTCGGGCTCGGGGCGACGTTCGAGCGGCCACGTCTATCGCATCGACGCCAAGGGCACTCGACCAGCAGGAACATTCCCCTTGTACATCTCCCGCGACAATCTGGTCTCGCGCCCTTCCCGCCCACGTCTCGACCGCGGTCCATCAACTACTCAGTATCGGCGCAGTCGCGAAATGAAGTGTGTCCAACAAACGGTAGCCGAGCTCAACAGAGCCAACAACGACAGATCGTCTACGAAGACAAGAAAGGAGGAGCGCTCCATTGACAGCAAGTAGGGTTGTTTCCCCTCTCGTAAATATTACTAACGTCCTTGCAGAAGACTTAGCCTGCGCTTTAGACAGTCTTTTGCTAAGAGGAACAGGATCGGACCGCGATACTGTGCGCCTGCGCTCTATTCTCAAATGTGCTATGAAGAACAACCAGCGTCCTCGGGACAAGGGGAGAAGGGTACGCTTTGATCCTGGAACGAAGGAAGACGTCCCTGAAAAGGATAATCATCACAGTCCGTCTTCTTCCAGGGGGCAGCTACAAGGCGTGGGAGGACAGGAAGCACCTAAAGGAAAGCCAGCTCCTAACAGGAGGAGCTCCGAGGTCTCTCATAGCCATCGTCAGGAGGAAGTTGATAGCAGAGACCCTGGAGCTTGTTACGGGGACGACCTCAAGCAAACCGGTCTTCATGTCTTGACCGAGCAACCCTCAGTGCCACCCGTAAAACTGCCCAGCGTCTCTACCGAGGTCTCGGTACCTGTTATTGAGGCAGTAACCCTTGCATCCATATCGTTTTCTTCCGCCCAAACACCCTCTCAACTTTCCCGTTCCCCGGAATGCGACGGCGCATCGGAAGTTATCGTCAGCCTGCCTGTCAGCAATGCTGCTCCAACCCCCACGTCTGGAGCTGTCTGCTCCAACACGGACGTGGAAGCTGCTCAAACCCCCTTGACGACCTCGCAGCCCATGCAACCCTTCAGTATATCCTATGAACAGGCTGCTCTCCCTGCACTCTCGGCTTTCCATCCACAAGCGCAGTTCGCGGTAGCATCTTATTTTGCTAAGACGCCGCTCTGGCAGTCACCATCGGCCCAAACCGTCATGATGAACGAGTATACGCCATTCGTATCCTTCGACTCGTATTCTACCATGGGCGTCACAGATAGCGTCTTCGACCAATCCGCACCCCAGATAAATCTCATTGTTCCACAACTTGAAGCCGACCTGGGGGTGAGCGCGTCTTTCCGACCCGAAGCGGGCTCTCCAGTGTGGCAAGCCTCGCTTTCAGATGCTCGGTCATTCTCCGTCCAGGGCGACGCGTATGGGTCGATTGATGAATATGCCTCTGCATGCGCACAAGGAGCCTTTCCACAGCCTGCTCAAGAGTTTGCGGTCGCGCAGTCTCGACCAGAGGCCGACGCTCAGCCCGCGGCCTTCGACCCGGGGATGCCAGCGTCTCTGCTGGACGCAAGCTGCGCGGCACAAGGTGCACCGCTAGAGTCCCAGTCTAGCTGGTACGAAGGTGTCGAAACGCAGAATATTTTCCGCGCTGAAGACCTCAGTACTCCGAATGTGAGCTCGCCGCAAGTGCCGTCTGGTGTGTTTGACGATCCAGTAACGTTCATGGTGGACGCGGACCGGCTGTCTCTTGAAGCGATGGCCCAATTCGTCGACACTCTGACCGCAGAAGAGCTCCAACAGCTTGGTGATGCGATGCGGCAAGCGTTAGGCGTGCAACAGGTATCTGGCCCTTATGCCGACTACGAACTGGCGTTTAGCTTACTCGTGCGGCGAGTCGGACAAACTGACGACGGAATGTCCATATGGTCGATGGTCCTGTCGGAAGGGGTGTTAGAATGGCTGGCCATGTCGTTGGCGGGAGGAGTCCCGCAGGAGAAGGACGTAGCTTTGCTTCAAGCCCTCCCAGAGAGTATGCAAGTGGCGATATCACTGGGAGACTCTGCTGCGTACAAACAGCTCATTGAGGAGACTCAAGAGGCTTCGTGGGTGTACGGCTCGGCGACAACGGCCGGCATCACCTTGTTTTCTTCCAACATCCCCGACACAACGTCCAGCGCCGGCACCCTAGCTCAATTGTATTCACCGGAGGGTGCCGATGATCAGGAAGGCCTCACTCAGGAGAACATCGTCGGCATGTCTCCGACCGTATCTGATCCGGTAGAGCCTGCTGAGTCCGTGGAAGACTCACCCAGCGCGAACATAACTCCCGAGCGGGTAGAAGACTCGTCTTGCGAGAACGGGATCCCTAAGCTGACCTTGGACGATATCACGGTGGAAGTTATTGAGGCCTACGTGCGCCTAGAGTACATACACTGCACGCAAAGCGAGATATTTGTCGTGGCCGACGCACAATTTCCAGGCGACGGTCTGCAGCTCGTCAAGGTCGTCGAGCCTGAGGCGGTACGAAGACTCCTGTGCGTCCAGGAAGCGGAGCGCTTGATGCGCGAAGCTATACTACAGGTCAAAGCTCAGGGCATCTCGGCCAGTGTTCAGAGTGGTTCCACCGCCTCCACCCCTTCGTCGAGCCGACTTCCTTCCACACCGTCGCTTTCCAGGACATTGACAGCCTCACAGGCGCTGTTCGCTCCCCTGACTACACCAGACCAGACCGAAGTCCCGTAGAACAGTACGCCGGCTCTTCCTGATTGACAAGCCTCTAGCACGTTCTTGGTGCAATCTCCAAGCTTTCTCAGGAGTTTAGCAGGAGTCCAGGGCATGGCAGAGCAGCCAACGACTTCAGCCTGGTCATGGTGAGTGCCACCACGCTGGTACGAACTAAGACCTGCTATCTGGATACGCCGACGCTGGATCTCGCCAAGCATGCCAAGCCCGGCAATGGCTTGAACGATGGGGGCTTGATCGTGGTCATGCATCCGCAGTTATGATCCACATTGACCCCGTCTTCTCATATTTGCGGCTCTTGGACCTTGCCAAGCCACAGTACTGGATTCTCTGTTGTATTATCACTGGCCCTTTTGCCTTACGACGGACTGTGTATCCATAGCTGCTTGGGACGTTGGCTCACCAGAGTGTATGCAATAGCTTAAAGGCCTCGTAATTCACTCGCACCTCTCGTTTCAAACCAAATAATCTCGTCTGGCCGTCATGACGTTGGAGCAAAGTGGAAGGTATGCACTAGGAGATGCGTGATTATCTCGAGGTCCGAGCGTACGACCGGCCGCATACAGGTGACGTATAAGCTAAAACAGTACCAGTGTATTACATAAGGTCATGCGTTTTACGCTGCATGGACGGGGCTCGGATCATCACCAGCAGCGGTATGGGTCGGCGGGACGACTTGTACCCACTCGTTTACCCACAGGTAGCGTGAGAATGAGACATACAGCCAGCGGAACCACACCAGCTGCGAGCGATGCTGCATCATCGCCCGGAGTGCCGTTTTGTACCCCTCGATGCCCGAAATGAATACGGGCATGCGGCGCGGGCTGTCCATGCCATAGCGGCGTAACAACGAAGCGAAGATGAGATCGTATTTTGCCAGTACAGCAGAGAGGGGGCCGATGTATTTGTGCACCAGCTGGACGGTGATGAGGCTGAAAAGTCGTGGCGGTGGCCTTGTCGGGGAGGCTGTTGACAGAGAAGCGACGAGACGGGCCGCTCCGGCAGGGAGAGAGCCGTGGTTAGGATGCGATGAAATGCCGTCGCGATCAAATGTAAGAATCTGTCGGGGAAGCCTTGAGATTTTCAGGCATGGTTCAGCACGTCGCGGTCTACACACCGTGGTGATATTGTTCGCCAGCACGTAAGGCTTGATGGTGTCAGCTATGACATCCGCGTCCCATGAACGAGTAATGTTATCCGGCAGTTCGCTTTGAAGGGCTGAGATCAACTCGAGATGGGGACAAGCACGACGCTTACGGATGGTCAACGAGCCACCTTCGAGTTTCTGGGATGCCGAGGACACTGAGGCTGCGTGCCAGCTCGTCCCTTCTGACTTCTCCGAGGCCACCTGCATTGCCTATGGATAGGCACAGCGAATAAAGCTCTACATTGCGCTCTGACAAGTGTGAGGTAGAAGGCGGTGTGAGCAGTGACGACACCGTCGGAGCAAAGAAGAGGCATTCGTCGTCCGGGTGCGCTGTCAATAACAGGACACGCGCCGTCTTGCTTTCACTTAGAATAAGATCGTTGTCAGTGACTGCAGGATTCAGTATGACTCTCCCAAGCAGCGCGAGGACGAGAACGAAGACTGCGGCAGGCGCGAACATTTTCGCAGGATAGGCGACGAATGCTTGAGTTGCAGCGCAGCCCTGTACAGGATCTAATAGACGCTCGAGCTCGAACCTCGCCGACTCCGCCGCGCACTGCACTAGGCCATTACAGTACAATCGTTGAAGCATGAAGCTTAGATTCGGTCCCCGCCCCACCCCGCGCTCAAGTTTCTGCTGCTTTCTTCTGCTTCGTGTTCAAACACTTGGAATAGATCACGGCCATCCAGGCTCAATAAGATCACTCGGTAGCAAGCAGCTCCTCGAAAGTCCTTAGCCTCTCTTAGCCCTGAGACCGACCGTGCAAACTGCGCTCCAGTAGCAGGGTTGACAGCGGTACTTAGAACGATAGACACCCCCGGGCAGATTACAGCATACGGAGTTCGAAAACTCCGCAAGTGCTAGTGCGAACGAAGTGAGACGCGTCCTGAGGCATCTGACCTCCCCGTCAGTCCCTGCCTTGCATTTCTCAATCACGCGTGTTGCACCCTCCTCATTCAGTGTCCATCGCTACAGTCACCACAATTGTCTTAGAGATGGCATATCATATGAAGCTTTTCTTGTAAATTACCAAGGATTATAATATATCTGAGGCCCACCCAATACTGTACAATCATTTGAAAACTATGGGATGAGTACTCGCGGTGCAATGGGTGGGTCAGGTGACGGCGGGATTACCACTTCATCTCACTTCGTTCGCACTAGCGCTTGCGGAGCTTTCGAACTCCGTATGCTGTAATTTGCCCGGGGGGTGTCTATCGTTCTAAGTACCGCTGTAAGGTACACCATGTTCGTCCAGGTTGCGAGAGGCCTTCGGGCATCAAACGGACAACGTAAGCTAACTTAGCCAATATCCCAGGAAATGCCACGTGCCTATTATATTTAGGCGCCCATTTCCCACCTCGGAGGCTCGGACGCGCCGCCGAACTGGACTACATCTCACGCATCCGTGGGAACCATTGCTGTGATTGGCTGATCCCCCCAGAAAGGAATAAATGCTGCGGTGCCCGCGGTGCCTCGGGCACTGTGAAACTTGTGTCAAGCCACACAGGCGATGATTTTTTACACAGATCATGGAACGCCGGTCTGTAGTAGTGAATTAACATCCCGGCCCTGGGCTACCGGCATGATACAATCTGGGGGGCAGTGGTCTTGGATAACCGAAATTGAATTGACGTATTATTTACAGATAGCCGGGCATTATTTATCTTACTTGACTGTCACAATGGCACACTCACAATTACTTTGTTGACCTGGAGGGGCCAATCATGACAATGGCTCCCACGGTTGAATACGCGACTGGATGCACCACTGGAGATGATGTCCAGTCGCGCCCCGTCCCGAACTGGATGCGGGATGTGCACATTATCATAAGAGGCTATGCCTTTCCTGTGCGCCGCTGAAACAGCGCCGCCGACCTGAGGACTTATTGTGAGACATTTCGCATCATGAAATTTTCTGCATTGTCCATGCGCGGAGGGCCTACATGTTGTGCCTTTTGTTAGTCAGCAACTGTTGGCCTACCCAATAAAAGCCTCGGGCGATGGGCTTATTAACATTCCCCTTCTCTTTAGAGCAGCCTTCTATTTGTTCACGGCTCTTATTTCTACTAGTATTCAACACTTGCCATGGTCGCCATCAAGCACGTACTTAACAGCGCGCTCGCCGCCGCCGCGGGCAACTCTATTGTGCCGCAGATAGACATCATTCGCACGCCACTCACGCAGTGCGATGTCTCAAACGACGCCGGCAGGCTCGACTTCACGCCGATTAACAATCAGATCGCGCCTCCGTCGAACCTCACGTTCAACTTCGTCGGGCTTGGGTTCGGAGTGCAGAACTACACGTGCACGCAGAACAACAACTTTACGTACGTGCTACAGTTGCTCGAGATGCTCTATTTGACCCTGACCTGGCACACAGGAATGTCGGCGCTGTTGCCGAGCTTATCGACGTGTCATGTCTCATCAACTCGACCAGGTTTGACCAGCTCCCACAGCTGATCTTCGACTCGTGGAACACGACTGATGAGGCTACTTCGATCCAAGACTTCATTGCAGCCTCCAACTCCTTCAATCCGCCAGACATCCTCGCACAGCACTTCTTCGTCCCCAATCCGTCGGGGGCCGGCAGCGTCTCGCCTGAGTGGAATTTCGAATCGTTGGGAAACCGCAAGTTTCAAAATCAACCCAACGCGTTCGTTGTCGCGATAGGCAAGGCGAGCATTCCTGCGCCGAACAAAGTGCAGGATGTCAACTGGCTTGATGTTGTGAACATCGGCGGTCAGGCTGGTGGTCAGATCGCGGACGAGGTCCTACGCACGAGCACCGTCGGCGGACAGCCACCCCCGACGTGCGAGTTCGGCCAGTCGCAAGACATCAGCGTCAAGTACGCGTCCTTTTACGGTGCGTGCCTCCTCCCTGCATATCAGCTTAGGTTCCTGTCTCTAATCATTTCGTGCGCAGCGTTCTTCGGTGGCTCCCTCGGTGGCGCGGAGTAGTCTGCGTGCATGACGTGCACGCTCTCTCACGACCGCTTATGCGTACCGTTATACACTACACGTCTCTTATCGGCGATATCATGTGCACACCTTTTGTATTTTTTATACTATTTACCCCCTTTTGTATGTTAGACGGACCAGGACCCTTTGGACACTTGTTGCTGTAGACGGCCGGACTATCACTACATCCGCTCTTTGTTGTATGAACCTCGCATGCAAGGTCATGTATAATTTTGCTCCATATGTCTAACGAGAGGGCGCCCTGTGCTACGCACGGGCAGAAAAAATTGAGAGAAGAGAATGTCACAGCTTTTAACGCCAACCCATGAGGCAACATGATGCGCGTGATGCCTCATGACTAGCGCTGGCTCACGCGAGATTCACACGAGAAGCGCTTGAGCGAGCCCGAGGGAGCTAGATTAACCGTGGGAAGCCTTCCCGGAAGGGTATTTGTTCTCACAGGTGCCCGCAAAGGCTTTTCATTGGCTGGGAGAGCACTCATGATGGCATCACGAGGCTTCAGCCGGAAGTGCCGAGGCAGCTCGAGGCAGCTATCTCAGGCTATCTCATGAGGCAATCTCGGATTTTGCGACATAGAAATTAAACGAGAAATGGGAAGAACGCGCCAACCTTCCAAGCCGGTTGGCTGGGTGTGCGAGAGGCGCCTCATGAGAGACCTTGTTGAGGCTTTGACGCCTGGGTATATCAGATTTATCGCCGCGTACTCTAACAGTTGAACGTTTCAACCACGAACCACGAACATCGCGGACATGGTAACGCTTCTACATGTCGGTATGTAGGCATTATTCGCCCTTCATCGGGCCAAGCATGCACTTCATGCAGCAGATGCGGCAGCATGTTCGAGTACCGCCGCGTCTGAAGCCACTTTCTGAAGCTGTTTGCGGTGCAAGATAAACTGATCAACTGCTCTCCTCGGTTGCTTTAACGCTTCGCTTCCCAACTGCGTTGTAGTTTCTTACAGGAGAGATATGTGCTTTCCAAGTGCGATGGGCGGAAAGAGCTGTACGTACTATGATACGATGAGGGAGCTGCATTATGTATGCGAAGAGATATAAGGTATATAACTTAGACATGCGGTATCGATAGTCATATCTAGTAGATGCAAATTTGACTGGTACATTCTCACCTTCCGTCCCAACTCTACACGCTCATCTTCATCGCAATACTCGGGTGCGGGTCGTACCCCTCCACGACAAAGTCCTCCGCCTTGAAGTCATCGATGTCTGCGACGTCGCGCTTGAAGCGCAACTTCGGAAACGGGCGCGGCGCACGTTCGAGCTGGAGCTTTAGCGCGTCGACGTGGTCGCGGTAGACGTGCGCGTCGCCGAGCTGGATGACGAGCTCTTTTGCCTCTGTGCCTGTGGCGTGCGCGACCATGTGCGTGAGCAGCGCGTACGACGCGATGTTGAACGGGATGCCGAGCCCGAGGTCCGCCGAGCGTTGGTACAACAAGCACGACAGCTTGGGTTTCTCGGACGGCGCGACGGGGAGGTGCACGTAGAACTGGCACATCATGTGGCACGGCGGCAGCGCCATTTGGGGGATGTCTGGCGGAGCATGTGAGAATAACATTGTGACAAGGCGTAAGGCGACGCACCCGCGGGGTTCCAAGCACTTAGGATGATCCTGCGATCCGTGGGATCCTCCTTGATCTTCCGTATGCACTCCCTTAACTGATCCACCCCCTTTCCCGCATAATCCGTCTCGCAATCCTCATACTTCGCCCCAAAGTGCCTCCACTGGAAGCCGTACACGGGCCCGAGATCGCCCTCGCGGCGGTGCCCCAAACCGCGCTTCTCGAGGAACTCCTTCGAACCATTCCCATCCCAGATCTTCACGCCCTTCTCTGAGAGGAGTTTTGAGTCTGTCGCGCCCTGCACAAACCACAAAAGTTCCTCGAGGATGCCGCGCATGAACGTACGCTTTGTCGTCAGCAGCGGCAGCGTCGAATCCGCGAGCGAGAAACGGAGGTTTTGAGGCGCAAAGACGGAGAGCGTGCCCGTGCCCGTCCTGTCAGGGCGCACGTCGCCAGTCTCTAGAACGGTGCGGATGAGGTCGAGGTACTGATACTCGTCGTGCGGAGCGGTAGACATGGCGGTGGAAGAGAAATTGGTTGAGGACGGCGCGTGCTGAATTATCGCGCCGGGTCACGGCCGTGACAAGTCGCGTGCGTGGTGTACTGACCGTGAGAACTTTACACATTACTGAAGAATAACAAAGGACATTTCAAGTACCTAACAACGATCATCATGATGTGAACAGCGCTGCCCACTGTGAGGGATGGCGTTATCTGAAGCTGTCTCCATTATGCCATTGGGCTATCTCCATTCTACCATCCTACTATGAGTGTTGCAAGAGATGTAAGTAGTCCGATCCACCCTCGCTGCAGGTATTAAGTTAATCTTTAATGTTTATGGCAGGATGAAAACAACTTGATCGGCTGGGCCGCAATTGAAGATTACACCCAGAGACACGACGGTGGAAAAGTGAAGGACTACGCCGAAGATATAGACACCATGCTAGTTTTTGTAAGGTTCTGTCGCCAAAGGTATGTCGTCTGCTAATCCTCGCGCCCGTGCAGGCAGGTCTATTCTCTGCGGTCCTCACTGCCTTCGTGGTAGAGTGCTATCCGATGCTGCAGGAAGACACGGGACAGACAACTAACCAGCTCCTCGGCACTATCTCGTCTCAGATAGCTACCACACCGCCTGGCCAGTCATCTTCCGGCACCACTCCTGCTGCGCCTCCAGGCGCCTCGTCTTTTGTCCCGTCTACCGCCGTCCGTTGCATCAACTCGCTCCTCTTCCTCAGCCTTATCTTCAGCCTATCTGCCGCTCTCTTCGGAATTTTGGTCAAGCAATGGTTGCGCGAGTACATGCAGTGGAACTCTACCCTGGGTGCACCGCGCGAGAACGTCCTGCTTCGCCAGCTACGGTACGAGGCTCTGCAGGACTGGCACGTCGCCGCAATCATCTCGTCTATTCCCGTGTTAATCGAGCTAGCAATGATCATGTTCTTCGTGGGCATCGTAGTTCTACTGTGGACACTCGACACCGTCGTCGCAATCGTTGTCACGGCGGCAATTACTTTCTTTCTCGGCCTCTTTTCCGCCTTCACCGTCCTGCCAGTCATCTTCAGACACTGTCCGTACAAATCTCCGACGGCGTGGGCGTGCATCGTCCTCTGCGACGCCCTCACCACTGCCATGGCTTATCCTGTTCACTTTGTTACCGAGTTCACGCGGAGCGTACGACGTGGGCACTGGAGGCTCCGCACCGTCGGTGTCCGATATCCCAGGAGACTGCAGAGCTGGAGGGAGCGCGAGGAGATGCTGGAGGGATTTGAGGCCGTGCATCACCCATTGTGGCAAGCCTCGCACGAAGTGCGGTGCGGTGTCCGCCGTGCACTGGCTGCAGAGAGGCTTGGTCTCAGCAAGGACGGTGCCCTGCTCGATGCGGCGCACCAGAGCTTAGCCGTAGTGTCCTCTCCTATATCCTTGCTCAAAGATCTCACCGAGGTCTCGCTGCTCTTCCGGGCACTCTCGTGGGTGCACAAGGCATCGCAGGACCTGCGCGTGCGGGAGTACGTCATGCAGAGCGTGGAAACAATCCACGCCCAGTACCCAGAGAACGTCGATACGCTCGGAACGCACAGTGTCACGGACTGGTGCATCCTGTGGGCGCTGCAGGCCGGCGCCATTCGGCACCCTGAAGGGGCCCTCATCGCAACTGAAAACGATGACTGCGGGGCTATTGCCGTCCAGCGGCAGGTACGGGATATGTGGGTGCTCGAGCGGCTGAACATTCTCGGAGAACAGCGGAACATCGTGCGGACCAGGCAGCGAATTCACTACGGAGCAGTCAACCTCGGCGTCCCTGCCGACGACGCACCTCTCCTCGCCGACCTCGTCGCCGCGGACCTCAAATCTGCAGTCGCCAACCTACTATCTGTGTCTGAGTCGGATATGGAACGCCCCACCTTTCCCGTCTTCGGTCGCATCGCCTTGGAGAGGCTCTTCTGTGTACTGGCATGCATGAGTACGAGCAGGGTATTTTCTATTCGCGACGGCCATCTGCATGGCATTCGCGAGCTGCTCTGTCGGAAGGAGAGCGCGCAGCTGGTTGACACAGCCTTGCCCGGCCTCCGGTCTTCTGCTCTCATGGTTGCATGTTGCTTCGCGAAGGTCACCTCGGATGACAGACAGCTATCAGGTAAAGCTTCTCGTGTCCTGTATCACGCATGTCCTGAACAATGCTCCAGTTATTCTAGGAAACCGTCCTATGTCTGCGCTAGACTATGCACGACTGATTCAGGACTACTACAAGGGCGATATCCATGATCACAACCCCGAAGACCTGGACATATTTGTCTTGCTTGCCTATGAATGGCTCCTGCACGTCGATCTCCGCATCGACCCGTCAGAAGTCCTCCAGCACACATTTCCGATCTTGCAAAAGATGGCGCATGCGGCCGAGTACGCTCTCCGGTGGAAAATCCCCAACTGTGGATGCTATTTCCACCTGCCGTGGCTAGTTCGTCTCTGGCACAGTCGATATCGACACTTCCTGTACGCGGACATCAGCGCACGCAATTTCCAGATGTATCTGCGTTTATTCCGCGCACTTGAGGCATTGCAGGCCGACGGGCTCATCACTGGTCCAGACCAGGAGCTAGTGCCAAAGCTGTTAGCGGCCGTTGACGACGACCAGACGCAGTCAGCCCTGGTATTGTGACACGTAGTCCGCTATTCAACTCATGTTTGTATGGGTGCATTTGCGACGAGTTTGAATGAACTTTCGTGTATCAGAAAATATATCAGAACCTCACAAGAAATTTGCTGGAGACGATAAGTTTAAGGTGACTGGCTGGTTCAAGCCTCCAGAAGGCCAACCAAAAATGATACGGTATATCAAGCAAGGATAACTACAAAACTATACAATAAGATAGGGAAAAGACAGAGAGATAGGTTACGGCCAATGGAGTGTGTCTAGTCTGAGATCGCGGGATCACAGCAAGTCGTCCACCTCGTCTGCGTCCTCGTCTTCGTCAGAATTCGCTACAGACTCAGCGTCATGAGAAGGCAGCTTCATCACGCTAACTTTTTGCGGGACTTGTTGGTGAGTGCGACTCGGCGCCGGGGTTTCTTCGTCGTCTCCGTCGTCGTCATCCTCAGACTCGTCAAGCTCGTCTTCCTCGGATTCGCTTGCTGGCGGGATCGTGAGATTCTTCGACGTTTTTGCCATAGACTTCTTCGCTCTAGAACTCGAGATTAGCTCACATTTTCCCATGAACGGCGGATACTAGAAGCACTCACGCAGACCGGCGAGGCAGCACTCGACTCGGCGCTTCCGGAGGTGGCGTACGGGTGCCGCTCGTCTCCACGGCGCTCGTCTCAGACTCGTCCGCGGATTCGGATATGCGTCTGCGCCTACGTTCGTTCATCAACAACTCGCGATCCTTCAGCGCGAACGATAGGCACTTACTTAGCCTTGCTCTTCCCGTTCGCCTTCCGCGCGCGGGGCGTCGCCTCAACATCGCTGGCGGCACTCAATGATGCCGTAGTATCAGACACGACGCTCTCGCTGCGACGCTTGTTGCCTCCACGCTTCTTGACTGCAGCCTCATCGTCGTCCCAGTCCGAGTCCGGTGTGATATCGTCGAGAAATTCGAAGACTGCTTTGAAGTATTCGAGCTGCCGATACTCGACCTCGTCAAAGTCGGCGAGCTGCTTCTCGAACTTCTTATCGATGAGCGCTTGAAATTTGTTGAACGTATTCTTGGTAGTGGAGTCGCGAAGGGGTCGGCGCTGCGTAAGTGGTCAGGAAGTGATGAATGAGCATTAATAGAAGAGCATACAGTGCGAAGGGTGATCATGAGCAACTTGAGCGTACGAATCTTATCATCGTCGACTTCGTCTGGTATATAAAGCTTGCCAAGCAACTGACATAATGCTTTCTTGTCCTCCTCTATATCCAGATGCAAACAATGAGCTCAAATCGTTCAGGTGGGGATGGCGACTTACTCTCGAGGTCCTCACTGAACAGCGCCTTGATGATGTCGCTCGCCAGGTCAATGTGTATGCTCTCATCTGCCTTCAGCCTGGGAGCTTGCTGGGTTACCGCGCTAAAGCATCGTCAGAGCCACGCCTCAGGAGTCTTTGATAACTGTGATGACTCACACTGCCTTTTGAGGGTCTGTCCAGTCGACGATCATTAAAGACGCCTGCGTAGGGCTGATCATATCCTCATCACCATCGCATTCGTTGTATACTCTGTTCAGGTCTTCATAGATGGGTATAAATTGCTGCAATAACCCGCATTAGTACCATGGCTTGTTAAGATAACCTCAACGGCAGACCTTCTGCATGCGTCGTTGGTTGGCCGCGGAGGAGTAGCAATAAACTGGAAAGAAGTACGAGAGACATTGTCTTAGTTCTTGGTTCGTCGCAGAGTTTGGTGACACGTATTCGAGGATAAGAGCGCGGAGAATCTGAAACGACCACAGGTTAACTGCTCGGCACGAGCGTCCAAAAGACATCACGACATACCCGGTCGTCCGAGATCATGCCCGAGAGCATGAGTTTTGACAGGCCGACGCATATTAACGCCAGGACCTTGTCAGACTCTTCCGTGTTGAGTGTATTCATCAGGAACCCAATGATCTTCTCAAGCTGCACATCCCGTCAGCCGAAATGCACGTATACTCGGAATACGAAACGCACATATGGACTCTGCAGGCTCAAAAAATCCTTATCATGCGCCATGAGGATATCAAGAATGACCTGCAGGACGCGCAGCTTCAGGACCTCGGGCACGCCCGCTTGCACCTGGCTGACGAAGAGCTGGAACGAGTTGAGCGCCATGCGCCGCGCGATGAGGCAGCACAGCCCGAGGCTCACGAGCCCACGCTCGCGTAGGAGCATCTCGCGTCGCTTGACAGCTGGGATGATCAGCTCGCCGAGGATACCTTCCAACGTCGAGTTTTCCTCGAATGTCTAGACGCGTTCATGTTAGTCAGACTTCAAAACTTGTTTGAACCAGCGGACGCACGCCATTGACTCGTTCGAGCATGCCGATGCACAGCGCAAGACAGCGGAGATCGATAGTGTCTGCGCGGGCACGCTCTTCGGGAGGCATCTCTTCTGCTGGCTTCGGGGCCGCGCGCGCAGTACGGACCGTGGCAGGAGTGTCTGCAATGGTGGACGTGCTATCGTCGGCACTGATGCCCTGCTGCGACTACAGGCAATATCAGCATACACAGGAAAACTAGCACATAATATCCTCACTGCAGGGTCTTCAAACGGATCACGAAGAGTATGTATCACTTCCACGACAACGCGGATTAGGTCGCGTTCATTGGGCGACAGCGTGCGCAAAACGTCCAAGCACCTCGAGACAAGGCTCTCCGGAAGGACATCCTGCGAAAGCATATCACCTGTCCCGAAATGAGCAGAGCTCGGCGTCAGATCATCAAAAGCACTCACGAACGAGCTGGAACATCTTTCGCCTTCCAATCTCATCCGCATAGTCGAGGTTGTCAGACATCTTGAGCATCTCGCCGATGATGAATTCTTGGCTGAGCTGCGCCTCCTCGCGGCTCGCCCGCAGCTCTTCTTCTTCCTCGTCGTCGATGTCGCCACGCAGGAGCATCTCCTGTTCTCCAGCCTCAATTTCATCCACAAGATGATTGTATGCGGTCTGGATGCGGAAGGCAAGTGCAGTCACCACGGGAAGCGCGGCCTCTAGGCGACGGTCGTCTTTGGTAGCAACACAGTGGTCAACGAAGACGCGTGCAAGGAAGGCCTTCTCGGGAGTCATGTCATCCCAATATTTGTCTACAAGTCATCAGCGTAGAATACACCTAGATAACAGCAATCTTACCACCAAACTCGAGACCATCGAGTATATCCGCACGAGATTTGAAGACGCTGAGCAGTGCATCCTCCGCCGTAGAGTTCTCCACGAGGTCAAAGAGGTTAAGGAATGCGATGACATCTGCTTCGTGATCCCCCTTCTCGAGCTTAGAGCCATCCATGCGGACAACTTCAACCCACGTCGCGACCAGCTTCATGGCAGCGCTTTTGACGACATCTTCGCGGTCACCAAGGCCGTTTCGCACGATTTGTTCGCGTTGGGCAATGCTCAACGCACGCGGATGGGAGACGCCGACGTTGATGCCGCCATCGTGTTCGATTACGCAATTAGGTTCGAGGACGTTGTGGTAGACGAGCTTCCGAACTGTGACATCAACATCACGAGTGCGAGCGAGGATGTGGGGCAGGGTCTCAGGGCCGATAGGAAGATTGAGCAGTGCTGCACGACGGACATCTCTAGAAGGACGTTAGTGGGCGGGTATATGCGCGCAAAATAAATAAAAAAACATACGCCGCCGTATCGTATGTCAATATGTCTATGATAACGTCTGTAATCTTTGGCTCTTCGGTAGGGTCGTCCTCTGAGCCGCAAAGTTTCGACAAAGCAATGGCGGCTTGAACTCGTACTGGATTTTCCTTGTCTCGTATGCGCTCGAGCAGATTGCCACGCAGCAGATTATATATATCGTCACTTTACCGTAATAGATGAGTTGTACGCTACATTGAACATGCAGGATGACATACTCGATTTCTCCCAAGTGCGCAACCATCTCTGCTATGCATTGAACAACTCGAAAACGAATAATCTTGTCTTTCGCCTGACAGCCTTTGAAGAGGAAGCGCAGCAATCTTGACACAAAACGTGAAGCGGGTGTGTCATCGTCCGGCTCGTCTTCCTCGGTAGGGTTGGCTTTTCGTGCCGCTTCCTGTTGTTTGCGCTCCTCCACCGCTAGACAGAACAGGTTACACATGAGCATCACTAGCAGAGTTGAACACACCTTTCTCGTTCACGAATTTGGTATATCCACCGACAAACTTGATAATCCTGTCTACGACGCTTGCTCCTTTCTTGATGGGCAGCGCCCGGCTGAGCATGGAGATGAACAGGTCTTCGAAAGCGCGTTCGCCGACAAGCTTTATACTTGTTCCATCATTTATAGTCTCTGTGTGCTTTGAAGCTTCGACATGTAGTTTGTACAGCGCGACATAGTTCTTCTGGTGATTGGCCGTTGTGGTTTGGACTTGGTCGAATATTCGTGGAATATTTGTGGAGAGATCATCGAGTGTAAAAGTCACCCTCGCAGGCATGTCAAACTTAATCTGTACCCGGCCAGAAATACTGGCAAAAGGAAAGAGAATGGGTAGGCGGTGGAAGGAGGTGTCTAAGGCAAACCGCGACTGGCCAAACGCGACGCGAGAGATTGCTCACGTGATCATAACTAGGACCCCAGCCGAGCTGGCAAGACCCTTAATACTTCATGGCGCTTCTTTTTAAGACCCCGGGACCAGTGACCGGCTCGCGTCCGGACCCTGAATACCCCATTCCGTTTCATCCTTCAGCAGCCTTTTTTTCATGAAGCTCGAGAGACGTTTCATTCACGAACCACATCTTCGTCTTCTCCTAGCGAATTTTCTGAACGTCGTTAACCCCAGAAAGCCCTCCGAAATGGGCCCGGGAAATGGAGATCTAGAATTGTTTCCGAGCCGGTAATTTGGACGTCGCGTGCCAGCATCGTGTTTGCTGCGCCACCGCCCCTAGGCGTCGTTGCTTCGGACCGCGTGTAGGATAGACAGCCTTACCATCGTCGTCGATGATGTTTCGCTCAACGGCCAGCCCTCAGCAGATGGTCGCCCCCGGCTCAGGTCGCAGCGATCCCAACCGAATCGTTCCCTACTTGACCCATCTCGAGACCCACCACGGCCAGCCCACGCCCGCCTCATCCCCGAATGCTAGGCGGACGCGGAAAAGCGAGAAGAAGATCCCTGAAAGGCCTCGTCCAGACAGGAGACGGGAGCCAGATGAGCCTCGATTCAACGTAGCGGCCCCTACGCACCCGAGAGGTGCTACTAGGAGAAGCAACAACTCGGCGGGGCGGGCAGCCCGGGTCCCTGTGCCTCCTCCGAATGCTGTCAGAGGTAAGATCCTTCAATTATCTGAGGCCGCATGCAATTAAGTATCGCAATAACCAGATTCGATGATACCTGACTATCCACCGCCATCGTTCCAGGAGGCACTCATGACACCGCCCTTCATCCCACCTCCACTCTCCGAAGCATCGACGGACGGACCACAGCAAGATACACCGGAAGTAGATCTAGCACCAGATACGTCATTCGCTCCCTCTGCCAACCATCCTGAACCCTTATCGCATGCTGCTGAGCCGACACAGCCCCCTTCATTGACGGTACAGACGGCAGTCGGCCCCTCAGGGTCACCTTTGTCGTCCCCCTCCTCGCAGCCAAGCAGTGATCAATCGGGCTCGTCTGGTTCAGGCTCCGATGAGTCATCCAGCAACACCTCCAGCGTCGAGATCGTCAACTACGATAACGTGAGCGAGGGCTGGGAGGCTGATCGCAGACGCGGTGTTCCGCTTACCGAGAGGATTGTACACGAGCGTCGCAGGCTGCTAGTTGCCGAAAGCACTACCAACCTTGTTTCCTGCCATCTCACGCCGTCTGATCATGCCGACACGTCGCACCATGCGGACACTGCAAGCACCCACGGTCTGTGTACTCATTGCGGGTCGCCCAAACCTTCGAGCGTCAATGGGCGCCAGCTTGCTCCTTCTCCAGATCTCACGGAATACGAGCCAGATGGTCTGACGCCTCCGAGCTCCCCTAAGAGCAAGAAAGGATGGAGAAAGCTTCTTCAGCCTATCATCGCCCACGATACCAAAGCTGTCCATGGTTCCGACTCTCCGCCGTCCCCCATGCCAAAATCGCCAACGACGACAGGGCCTCTCGGTCTAGGCTTCCTCCAGGGAGCATGGAGTAGTACACTTACACTCGCATCTACCAACGGTAGCTCTCCCTCCAAAGCAGCTGACAGCTCCTCACCATCGTCTATCAAGCGCAGAGAGACCTCGGGCGTTCGGAGGCTGTTTGCAAAGGGCAAGGATCGTGACTGGTCGCCACCGGCACCTCCGGACGCTGACGACGAGCCTTGGGAGGTGGTCAATCGTGCTTCCGTCCTTTGGGCAGAGGAGCAGGAACACAAGAGTGGCTCGCGATCTATTAGCCCAGTCTCGGAAGTATCGCAGGAGCACGGTTATGTTTCTCCTATGAGTCCCAGCCCGCGGTCTACTCGCAGGCAGGCTCTTGCTAGCCCGCAGACCACCCCGTTTCTCAATCGACCTATTCGGCATCCTGCGATGAACGGTAGCACTCTGACGTTACCCATGAACCATTCGGTTGTCTCCCTCCAGTCCAGCACCGCAGCGGGCTCCGGTGCTGGTCGACCATCCCCTACATCCGACCTAGGTGCGCATGATACCCAGAGCCAGAAGAAAGCGAAGAGGCCGCCGCCGCCACCGCCACCTCCGCGCCGCAAGGCTATGTCTACCACTATGAAGGCATCGCCCTCCGCTGTCTGGCTGCCGCTTATCGACACCCAGGCAGCGGCCAGTGTCAGAAGCTACGCAGAAGTCGCATCTCCAGCACAAACGCTGGCTAGCCCGATGACTGCGACTACGATTGTTACGCCCTACGAGCCTAGGCCATACCCCTCACTGCCCTCTCTACGTCCCAGCTCCCCGGACGGAGCTGAGACGACTTACAGTTTGCCCAGCCCGCCGCCCAGCGCAGGCCTTTATGGCTCCTTCAACGTCCCAATGTCTGTTCCCGTTCAAGATTCTGACGCTGTATCTATTGCTTCGAGCTATGCTGGCATGTCCTCGGCCCCAGCGACGCGCTACAACCCCGCTCAGACGCGCGTTCCTCCTCCGGTGGTGACCGTGACAGACAGCATGTCCACTATCTCCATCGAGTCTCCTTCCATCACGCCTCCCCGTACGCCTACCACTCCGACACACCCGCACCACTACCCAGGCCGGCCACTTCCGCAGCCGCCTCGCTCACAGCCACCGCACCAGCCACAGCCAGCATTACCGTGCAGGCAGCCTTCCCCACTCCGCACAACGGCCGCTGTTGCCTCGCCGGTTTCTCCGGCAGTCTCGCCCATCTCTGAGCACTCCTACTTCAGCGATCTGGACGACCTCGCGTCGAGGGTCATCGAAGGAGACCACAATGGCAGGAACTACGAGGTCGGTCCTTCTCGCTCGCCCGCTCACTAGAGACTCAATGCCCTTCTGCAGGACCTCATGCACATCTCCGAGTTCGCGCGCCCCGCCAACGCTGCGCAGGATCCGTTCGTCGTCGACGAGACGACGCTCAAGATCCCGCCCTCAGGGCGCGTCCGTGCCGAGCGGCGGCGCGCGAGGGACGGCCGCGTCAAGCTGAAGCTGACGCTCCTTGGCGAGCCCGTCGACAAGTGTGGCATCTGCCTCTCGCGGTTCAAGGACGCCGAGGTCGCGTGCCTCGGCACGCACTGCCAGCACGCGTGAGTGTTGCCCTAACCCGTGCCGCCCCCGTGACGCGACGCGCTAACCCGCTTTGGCTGCAGCTTCCATGAATACTGTCTCAAGCGGCGGCTCATCGAGAGTCGCAAGTGTCCGCTGTGTCTCATGACGATCTGAGGCGCCGGGCGTGCTGGACACGCCCGCGCCTCGCCATGATCGCTGTGAGCCAGACGGTCTAGACCGGCACGATCGTGACCATATATGCCCTGTACGGACGTTCAGCATATGCCGCAGTCCTGCTTCTATGCCTTTACGTCCTACCGTAAACCACACTTTACTCTTACACATTAAAGGTGAAGCTCATAGGGAATTTGGGTATCATCATGTCCTCCGCTAGCAGCGACCTTTTACTAGTAGAATACTAGCAAGCCTCCAGCACGATTTCTCCTGACTCTTTCTGCATCACGCGCGACTGTACGCCGTTGCAGACTGGGCGCTAGATGTCGACGGGCGAGCGTACGCGTTCTCCGTATGGTGATGCCACTCCCGCAGCTCTATCGCATGATCTTCCGGAGCGGGGAACGATTCGACGTAATGCAGGTCTGCCTCCGGTATGTCGCTACATGACACCACTCGTTAGCTTCTGAGGCGCACAATCCCGCGAGAATGAGCCACACGCACTCTTTGAGAGGCACGTCCTCGGTGTTCTTCCACCCTTTAAGCCCCGCCGCGAGCGGCCCGTTCATGCGCTCAAACTCCTGCATCGTGATGTCCTGCGTGTACCCGGAAAAGACAGACGAGCGGTTGTGGGCGAGCGGTCCGCCGAGGCCGCCCCACATGACGGTGTCCTTTCCGCTCGTACTCGTGCCCGCCCGGTTGTTTATGTTAGCGCCCACGGAGCGCAGGTTGAGTATGAAGCGCGAGATGAAGATGCAGTTCACATTATCGTTGAAGTAGTTAACCGGGTTAAGGTCCTGGAATTGATTATTCAGAAGTTGGCTCGGAAGAGGGCGAATGGAAAACGCACCGCAGAGGTGCTGTTGATAACCACAGCGAGGATGTTGAACACCAGAAGGGTCCTGAATTTTTATCAGCGAAATTGAGGCAACCTGGGACGAGAATACCTACCCGAAGTACAAAGTACCGTCACGAATCAGGAGCTGAGACAGTCCTGTCCCGGCCCCCGCTCGTCGGGCTGCCCTGTATATGCTGTATGTCTTAATCCATGTCATGATGAGGACAAGGCCGTCGGTGACTATCGCTATTGCGCGAGTGATGTCGCCGACTGAAGAGCATTCAGGCAGGAGATAACAGGCAACGATGACAGACACGTACATCTGGGGCGTGGTGAGTTAGAAGTAGCGAAATGCGAAACAGGCTATATTTACGCACTGAATATATAGTGTAATTGGCATTCCAATATCCTCCTCGCACCCGCCCCAAGGTGAAGGGTATTCATCGTCGAAGATTGGGGTGGCCTTGGCAACCCGATACTGTGCGCTGATCAGTGTGGCTTACGACTTCATACAGAGTGATGAGACATACCGCATTCAAGACAGGCGTGACCAGGCAGAATGGCAGAATGAATAAGAAAGGACGCAGCTCCCTACCCCAGATAGCCCAAACACGGAATGCACTGAATCCTAGAAGGGTTGTCAGCGTCCGGGACGAATGGCAAATACTGACGTGTCGCACCCGCGAAGACGAAGAGTGCGCTGAGATCGAATATGTTGTACGCTGTCTGGGAACGTTGGCACCTGTAAAATATACATGTCGGACATGTAGAGCAAGTATGACTGCACGAGGACTCACGCCTAGCAGAGATTAGCTTTTAAGAAGTCAGAATATACGACAGTACTTACTGTGAGTGATGGTGAGAACAAATTGGAAAATTCGACCACGTTCTTGATTAGACTGGCGTAGCGGTTCAAAAGAAACAATATTGTCGCTCCGGTGAGCTTGCGTCTCCAGACGAGGTTGATTTCGTCGCCAAACGTAATGATGTAGTCCCAGAACAAGATGACTGAGAAGCGTCAGGACATTTCCACTCTTGGGAGCAGTTTACTTACCTGCAGAAGAAACACCACAGTAGGCGACAGCTTGACTGTTCACCAAGCATAAATAGAGGGTTGCGTAGAGAGACGGCGACATACTCAGTGAAGAACGCGGAGAAGTCAGTTGCTGAGCTCATTGTCAATTCACCACGCCCGTCGAAGAGGGAGAGTGTTGACTACAGCTATCCCGCTAGAAGAAAATGGGTCTCGCAAACCGGAGGCCTTAGGCATATAAAGGATGTCCGATGATAAGGGAGGCAAGAACTCAGTTCCCTATGCTAGGCCAGTTAATGTCTTAGATCTCTCCACGCGGTCTCGCTGCAGCTCCGCGGGGTGCAACCGATCGACGATACTTTTGAAGCAGCGCATGCTTGGCTGTGCTCCCGGACCTATGCAATCCTCTATCTTCTGCAGATGACTGCAATTTCTGCTGCAGGCTCTCAGATCTCAGAGTGCGGCGCATCCTACGGCTGCGACGAGCCTTTCTCGCGAAGTGCTCATCGCATGTTTCAGTTGGGCGTAAGGCGGAAGCAGCTTAGAAGCCCGTGACTAAAATACATGGGAGTTTTCGCCCATTCAGGGTGTGGTAGATACGGTCTTGCTTTGACCGGCGGTGTAGCATATCATTATCTCTGCACTGGGAGCCATGGCAATGTCAGACCAAGTACTACTGCGAACGAAGGCTGACCTTCCTGCTAATTCCCGATGGTCTCCGCATGTACAGTGGATACGAAGGTTCAACAGCAACAGCTGGAACTAGGGTTGGATACGACGGAGAACGGACGAATCGAAGTCGACTATGGAAAGTACATAGTTCGACCGAGAGTCAGCGATAGATAGGGGTCTTGTTTAATCAAATTTGGTTTAATTTTCTCCCAAAATAGCCGCACTTACAGTTCTCACACAAGGAGGTTTCGTCATGGCAAGGGGGTACGTTTAGGCTAGACGCCAGGCCGACCGAACGGAACCCTAACCCGAGCGTGCTTTTAGGCCTTGCACAGTGGTACCCGGCTGTTTTCCTCAGTTTGTGCAGCGTATTTTTGTTATAATTGGATAGGTCGCGCGGAGTGTGGCCAGCCCCGCTACCCTCTTCTCGAGTTCGTGTGTTTCGAACAGACAATGTTGTCAAGAATACGTGAATCGATAAAAGACTTGAGTTGTCGAGCACTCCGTTTTCCTCTCTTGGCTGATTCAAAAGGATTTCTTTGACGTATGTGGCGACGGAGAGGAGAGCTTAATGTTTGCCCGGGTGTAATTCCCTCTATCAATTTGTTTTAAGGCGGTAGTGAGAGCGACTGTCAACGGTCAGGGGTGTTCGTAGGAATCGCATATCACTTAGAGCCTGCCAATCAACCTCCATGGTACTGCCTAGCTTTTGTTTGTCTGTAGCTTTAGTCCGTGCACTGAGTCTCGAAACATAGCCATGCACAAGCTTGCGCTGCGCGCGAGAACAGCTAAAAGATGTGACACAGTCACGAACGTCAAACCGTGGGATCATTACACTGGCAGAGGCCCGTCGCGGGGCAAGGCCAGTTGTCTTAAGGGTGGCGAAAATAACGTGAGTCAGGAACGACAAACAGATAGCTTTTAAAATTTTGAGAATAATTCTTTAAATACTATAGGAACACTTCAAATGTAGCTATACAACTTTGATACGCTTTTCAGCGACGCACAGATATGACTGGTTTACGATGTGGAGGCCCGCAAGATGTGCTTAGACGCTACCCGACGCGCGCACAAGGCTCCGTAGAGCCTTTCTCCCGCGAGCAAGGAGCTCCGGAGGGTAGCGGAGGGCACCCGGGCACTCCTTTCCCCCCTCCCTTCTCTCGTCTCGGCTGACCCTGACCCTGGGAAGCTACCCGGCAAGGGTCCTCGTTGTGCCGGTCAGTGACTGGTCAGTGACTGGTCACTCTGGTCAATGACTGGTCAGTGACCGAGTCAGACATGACCGTGACTGGCCGGTTTTCCGGGTCCCACCTTGGCAGCCAACCATATCGCAGGGCGCCATCAGGCCCTGCCATTCCACTGGGGTCTGTCCCCCCAAGCGCTCGACCCCGGCATTTCGCTTGCGTGGGATCACGAAACCGCCCAGTCATTGACTGTAACTCGGTCATTGACCCATCAGTGACCAGCTGTCAGTCAATGACCGTGACTGGGATGACTCGGTCATTGACTGCCCAACGCTGAGTCGCCTCCGCAGGCAGCGGGACGCTGAACTTCCGCCGGGTTTCACCTGAGAAAATCCATAGACAAAATTCCATCTTCCGCCGGCTCTAGGGCTTTTTGATCGGTTCAGCCCGATTCAATTTCAATTTGCCTTCGCGCATAACTTTGGACCTTGTCTAACCATTTTAGGGCAATTTCTTTAGGAAAAAGCGCTTGTTTAACAAAACAGGCAGCATTCATTTTCAATACTTAATAGTAATTACCAGCCGCCGTCACTCAGCTAAAAATCAATAAGCTGCACTCTACTTAGTCGCCAGCATCGCAAATATGGCGAAGCACGTATAAATGCAGTCAGTGTTCCTCGGGACAAAGTCGAGAAAGGCTGTAGTAGTTGTACCTTCCTGCACGTGCTGAATTCCCAGAACGGCAATATGCAGTCATTGTTCGTGCCACACCGGTACCGTCCTTTGTTCTGACTCGCCACCAACCACCCCGCTGCGCTGGGGCGGTGCGCAGGACCAACCCGAATAAATCACTTGCAGCGGACGTTCTGCGAACTCTTTCTTGTATTCGTACCCAAAACTCTCCAAGTCGGCCGTTGCAAAGACGAGAACCATGAGCTTCAGCTTCGGCCTGCCTGCGACAAATGCTTGGGTGGCAGGAACTCCCCAGGCTGTGACGTGGGTCACACAAGTCGGTAATGCTACGGATTCGAACACACCGCCGACGGGTCAAGGTAAGCTATAACCCATTCTTTCCCCTTCCCTGGCGTTCAAGGCGACGCCACAACCCCGTTGTTACTCACAGCGCAGCATGTCCAACCACCCAACCCCTTTTTGCAACGACCAGCAATGGTCCCGCATTTCCCCACATCTCGGTCGCACTCTTTTGCATCTTTCGTGCCTCTCGCCTCCATACCACGGCCTGTATGGACGGCACAACCACAGCTCAACGCCGCTTGGCTACAGTCGCTCCCACAGCCACGGCCTATCTGGGATCGCTTCCGTCCTCCAAGTCCCGATCTTTGGTTAGAAAGCGACGTCACTGTGAGCTTCCGCCCCATCTCTCACTAAATCACGGAGTTTGTTGATGCGTCGTATGGTCTTGGTGTGCGTATGCAGTGCAAAGGATGTCTCAACCTCAACGTGCGATGCAGCGCGAATGACCTACCGCAAGAGCTCACTGACATGATCTTCGATTTTATTGAGGACAAGCGTAGCCTGGCTGCGTGCGCTCTCGTCTGCAAGTCGTGGACGGCGTGGAGTACGCGCTTGTACTTCCGTTCGTTTGAGGTCGCAAGGCCGAGCGTTATCGCTCTACATGACTACTTACAGTTGACAGACAGAGCGCGCGATAGCATCAGGCACCTGATCCTCAAGTCGATAGACGGATGGGCGGGTGGACGAGTACGCGGACTAGGTTCAGGCGTACCTGATGCGGACATCGTCGTTCAGACGTTCTCGGTGGAGGAGCTTTTGGCAATTCTACGACTGTTGCCCAAATTAGAATCTCTGGAACTCTGCTCCTTGCCGGTTTATTTGGACCTCTGGACCCTACCTCTCCTCGGGTGGCCGGCCGACTTTCACCCCGTTGACCCCCAGTTACCGCTCATCAGGAATATGCGCCTATCGCTGAAGTCACTTCGCCTCGTCAACATGGCTTCGTTCGTCGGGGATATATCTTGTCTCCTCGCATTCCTGAGCGCTTTTGAAAGCATCGACGACTTACATTTCACCGACGAGTATGTCCCAAACCTCACAAACCGCCCCCTCGGTCGCGACATATCGTATATGGGACCCTTCAACATGGAACGACTGAGCCCTCTGCTTACTAAGAGGCTGTACATTAGTACATTCCGTCCCACATCGTTCATGACGATGATTAACGTATTGACGGACACGGTCGAGAGCGCTACTCTTGAGCGCCTAGAGTTGGAGCCTACCGACGGAGGGATGCGCAGCTTTACTGTTCAAGCTACCGCCGCATTTCTCGCTCGCGTCCCGGATCTGCAGGAGCTTATACTTCACATACCTACCCACCGCCTCACAGACTGGGCTACTCGTACGTCCCCCAGTGCCACTTTGTCGCAGAATGCTGACAGTTACCCTTCATAAAACTGCGGTTCTGTCTGCGTATGCAGAATCCTTCACACTGCCAAACCTCTCACAATACCTGAACCTGAGAAGTGTGTCTGTGTACGACCTACCCATCCACGATCTGATGGCACCATCGACGCTGATTTCGCTCGCGCACAAGGTCCTCGACGAGGTCGGCGCGATGCTCGAGAGCGCGCCGCGGGGCGCGCTCACGCACGTCCACCTCGGCTTCAGCCCCGGGCGCGTGCTCATCCCCCTCACCGCGACATCGCACCACCAAACGTCGTTTGCAAGGTACAATTGGCGCCGCTTTCTCTGCGGGCGTTGCTTCCAGGCGGATACCTTCCGCGAGCTCAGTTTCGACGGGATATATTCGACGGTGTGGGCCGAGGCGCGTCTCCGCGGCGCGGACGAGATACACGCCGTGGCGGACGTAATGGGGGCGCGTTAGGCCTTGGTTTCTCTTCGTCTTCTTGGTTGTAAAATTTTGTGGGATTGTGCTGTGCTTCGTTGATATCTGGATTGGATGGATGGATCAGACCTTGGGCGCTGATGACAAGCCATACTGTAGTTCAACACTACATTTACACAGGAATATTAATGAGGTGCATTTAAATTTGTGTGTTTTCCCATGCGTGTTATTCAATCGAAAGACGCGATGGATGCCAACTTCGTCCCCAAGCTGACTTCACCAACGGGAAACATATCGAAACTTCTGCGCAGCGCATCTGCGATTTAGCTCTCAAGGCGGAGCGCGGAGAAGCGACTAAAAGTACTATAGCTACAGCGCAGGGGCAATGTATATAGAAGTTGATAGGGGCGCTTGGGTACCGGTAACTACTGCCATCCGAGGAGCCGCGGACGAAACCTGAGGAAGCGATAGAGCTAATAAACGGCATCGTCCATGCGATCATCTTTGGCTTGCGGCATTGTCACGTAGCCAGCAGGCAGGGGTTGCATCTAATTAACTCTCATTGCCGAGAAGAGAGGCTGTGCAGCCGTCGCGGTCGCGTTCGAAGCGGGTGTCTCCGCGGAAAAGGCTTGCCACTGCGAGTCGTTGTGAACGCTGCGCCCCGCAATGAAAGATATAGAAGTGATGCTCGAGCCGCTCCTCCGCGCTTCGTTTGGCATCAGAGCCATGGCTGGAGCGGGTCCAGACGATGACAGGAGGCCTGAGGCAAGCTGGGCAGCGATGCATGTGGCATTCCTAATGATCAGCGAAAACAGACGCAGCCTTTTCTCGCGCCAGTTTTTGCTAGCAACCCTCCCTTTCGCTGCTTAGCATGTGGATGCTCCCCGTTCGCGCTGCACTGGGAGAGATGACACCTCAACAGCAGGAAAGTAATTGGCTGGGAAAGCCGAGACAAAAATGGATCAGATAAACTGAGAATACTACAAAGATGCTTCGTGCTCCCTGAGTAGTATAAGACGGTGTCGGCGTCTTCGTGCTTGTTCGTCGATCTGAAAGCCGGAAAACAGGATTCAAGACTAATGTATCAATGACAAAGACCGTATATATCACTTCTAAGCTCATCCTCGACCTTAGCCTCGACAACCATGCCACTTTTCCTTTCTGTTCGGCAGATCAAGCACGCCTCGTGGTACAGAGTAAGGAGGGTTGTTCAGCAATTCTCAGATGGACTCTCAGTCACTAGCTGGAGATGTAGAGGCAAACGACCTCCGTGATGTATCATGTTTCGTAATTGGGGCGTCCCATTTTGTTGGAATCTGGGAGCAAATACCTGGATCAGAATATTTTATTTTTGCCCTGTAGGGTAGAAAGATATATGAGATTCCGTGCCTTGAGAGGGAAAGGCCCTTTGATAAGTGTTCAAAGCCTTGCACCTCATTAATGTTCCTGCGTAAATGTAGTGTTGAACTACAGTACAGTACTTTTACGACCGTAGCGGATGTCACACGTCACACCGGTTTTCGGCTGACACCGCCAATAATATTTTCTCGATTTATGGCAATTTTGGCGACTTGTCGGAAAAACTCATTTTGGGCACTTTCATCCGCTACGGTCGTAAAAGTACAGTATGGCTTGCCATCAGCGCCCAAGGTCTGATCCATCCATCCAATCCAGATGTCAACGAAGCACAGCACAATCCCAC
Source organism: Phanerochaete carnosa HHB-10118-sp (assembly GCF_000300595.1). Classification (NCBI taxonomy): domain Eukaryota; kingdom Fungi; phylum Basidiomycota; class Agaricomycetes; order Polyporales; family Phanerochaetaceae; genus Phanerochaete; species Phanerochaete carnosa. Next base: position 343,445 of record NW_006767630.1, on the reverse strand, counting down.
AAAATTTTGCAAGCTACGGCTGCGGTACAGCACTCTCGTGCAGTGACTGCAGACTATTTGAAGATTCCCTATAGCGATCGCTGTGTTGCGGATGCCGCAGCGCGGCAAGGATCCCTCTTAAGGACTGTCGCTCTGCTGCTCCAAGTTCGCAACCATCAAGCGCGTCTCTTCGCTTGAAATAATGCGCATCCACGCCATGAAGCTCGCAATAAGCTCGAGAATAATACCGCAAAGTGTGGACTGATGAATGAAACACATCCGTCGCTTGCCCGCTCCGAGTCCCGGGCCCACAGTTGTATATCGGCGGGTACCCGGTCGCCGCTCTGAGCAGTACCTCTCTGCGGAGGGCGTATGCGCAGTCGGAAGCATAAGCCCAGGTGCGGCAGCGCTCGACGAGGCTCGGGATGAGGGGTTTCCACGCGACGTAGTGTTCCTCGCTGACGTAGGTGTGGTACACCTTGGGGATCCTTGAGATGCGGGATGATGCAGAACGCGAGGCTATCATAGAGGCAGAGCACGAAGTCGTCTGCGAAGACGCTGAACGCTGCAGCGTAAGCCAGAGGTTTGCCAGGAACGAAACAGTGTCAATTTCGCCGGGCGTGCCACGTCTTCCCGCCCTGCATCATCGCACTCTCGAGAGAAATTGTCTGAGTGAGATCTAGAATCTGCGTTAGGGACTTCGTTTTGCGCGCCTTTGCTTCTCGCGTTCGGAAAATGCAGGGCCTATATGGCTCTACCCTTGCTGCACCAGTGGATATGAAGACGCGGGAGCCGGTCGAGATCGACATGGTGGATTTTGATCACACGGGAAGCCAGCCTTTGCTTGTGTATTACGACTAGGAAGCACGTTACGTTTTGAGACTATCTCGAGACAATAATGTGAGACAAAATCACGCAGTAAGGGAGTGCAAAGCAAGTTACGGGCACGCAAGCTTCGCAGCAAGGACCATAATTCTTTTTCGTATTGACATCAATCTACAAGAGCACGCCTTCGACGAGGTCCGATGTAGCAGAGTAGATAAAGCTGTGACGGGTATTATGGCTCGCATGATACTACGAGCCCTTAAACCGTCACGCCTGTACCAACCGCATTCGCGGAAAGCTTCACAAATGAGCTTCCTGGTGAGTGTCCAAGGTGGGAAATGCTCAGGTTTCTCGCTTCGAATCGTCAACTAGACGTCGCCTCATCGGCACTGTTGAGAATGATTCAAGAGTTTATTTGCATGATATAAAGGAATAGGACGCGACATGAGTGATATGTTAATGAATAATCGAGTGGGAGTGCTGGAGGTAGCGGTCAGCGAAACCAGAGATTAGGGGCAATCGGCACGTACCGGCAATGGCCAGATCAATTGGCCTCCAAAATCGGCGGCACACGATATCCAACGCTTTCCTCCTCTCCCTTCTCCTGAACTCGCTGGTATTTACTGCTTTTGCTTCAGACTCGCTCCGTGACTGCGATGCCTTTGTAGCTAGTACGCCGCGATAAACTCAGCGGCCCGGCTGCGCATGCGCTACGACGCATCCTTCCGAGAGTCGTGGCTCCCGGTACAACCCACAAACATCTGCGCAGTCTCTTCTCGCTGACTCAAATCCAGCGACGTACGGGACGCAATGATGGTATTCCGGAGATGAGTCACTACGCATACACACCGCAGTACTCTGGCGACGCGCGTCGCCATCCGCTCCCGACACGGCTCCGGGCGAATCATAAAACGACTGCTGCGGCTGCGCTTCTGCGAGAAGGTATAAAAGGGTCCCTCCAACGCCCCCTCACCCACCTTTCGATAGCACATCTACCATGTCCAACGTTACTTTCAAGTTCATCAACTCGTCTGACGGCTTTAGCCGTCGCATGTCATTCCTCGCTGTGCCCACTTGGGCCAATCTTTCCGGTAAGCTTGAGAGCTGCTACACCATCCCTAAGGACCGCATCGTCATCTCGTACATCGATATCGACGGCGACGACATTGTCGTCAGTTCGGACGAGGAGCTCCAAGACTGTATTAAGTCAGTCGCCTCCGCTGTTGCTGGGGGCGACGATCAGTCTGGCGAGGCTGCAAAGGTCGTGCGCTGCAAGGTCCACGACCTCAGCGTCCTGCGTAGCGCCGGGACAGAGAGTTCCTCTACTCGATCCTTTGTCGCAATTGATGTCAACAACGCCTCTGAGATCGCGTCGTCCACTACCGTTGAGTCCACTGGCGATCCTGCCGAGTCAGGTAAGGAGAATGAAGTAGAGATGGAGAAGGGCAATGATAAGGATCAAGGCGATACCAGCGGCGCGCAGAACAGGTATACCATCTCCATGTCATCTTTCACAGTTGTCGGCGATGCTGACGACAGCTCTAGCACCACTCATACACGCGCTAACCAAGAAGCTGACGCTGAGTCCGATGTCGTCGACTACATGGAGATTGATCGCGCTCTCCGGGACGTTGACGAGATCAGCGAATCCAGCATCTCTGGCGACGATGAGGACGATGCCGACGTGGCGCTCCTCGTTCTCGACCTCACCGGCCGCCCTCGCTTCGGCCGCCACGGATACAATCGTCACGGGCACCACCATGGTCACCACCACGGTCACCACCATGGCCACCACGGCTTCATGCGCGGTGCCTTCCGCTTCGACCCGCGCGGCCGTGGCCGTGGCTTCGGGCCCATGTCCTCTCCGTTCATCCCGCCGACCGACTCGCCCGCCGGCCCACCGCCGCATATGTTCGGCATCTTCCACGATTACCGCGGTCGTATCCGTGGCGGCTTCACCCGCGGACGCGGTGGGGGCAGGGGCGGACACCATGCACACGAACACCGTGCACATGGGCCTGGGCATCATGCACACGAACATCAAACGCCCTCGCCTCCCCCGCCGCATCATCATCATCACCATCACCACCACTTCGGTCCGACTGGCATGCCCATGCGGCCCCCGCCCCCGCCGGGCTTCTTCCCTAACATGCAGCCTGCCTCGCCCATGACAGCCCCGCCCGCTGCGGCCGCCTAAACAGATGCTGAGTAACGTCGTCAGCTTTTGGTTCAGAGGATTGGTAATCGGTAACAGGATATCCGGATAATTTTTTAAGGGTCGTCTCTACTCTCGTGAAGGGAAGAGACAGTGCGGGATTACGCGAGAGGAGAAAAGAGGGGAGAAAAGCAATAAACGAATGTATTTATTGTGATATGAAACTGGTTGTGAATTTTTTTCTTTGCCGCGTGAAAGAATATGTAGCACTGTGTCGCTAACCATACTATAACTCCATAATTAGCGCGCATATATGCAGCTTTATATGTAGGGAACGCCGTCCCATCGTCTTAGAACCTTCGCTCAACGACAATTGGCAGCTCCGCCACTAGGAGGTTAAACCTATCCTCCATGACGTGCTCCCAGCGCGTAGGGTCGAAGTCCTTGCGGAACCGCAGCTGTAACCGCTGGAGCATGTGCACTGCGACAACTTTCATCTCAAGCATCGCGAGGTTCTTGCCGACGCAGTTCCGCGGGCCGAACGAGAACGGCACAAATGCGTTCATGTCGTGCGTGAGCACTT